>NC_138816.1:1248362-1312403 GCF_965178545.1 Coloeus monedula
TGCCCTGGTCCATCTCCGGGAGTCTCCGGGGCTTTTATGTCCATAAAAACCCCAAACCACCACGATTCAGCCCAAAAACCCTCCCACCAGTTGTCCCTCTCTGATCTCTCCACTTTGGGCTCCTGGGACTCTCCTTTCCCTGGCCTCATCGGGGTCCCACGGCTCCTGGGGATCCCCCCTCTCCGCAGTCCCGCTCAGGGATGATCCGGGGGGTTTTGGGGCTCCCAGGGGTCCCTTCTCCCCTGGTTCTCTGCTCCGGGATTCCAGCAATCCCAGGGGTCCCCCTTATCCAGGCTCTCCCCCTCTCCGGGCTGCCGGGGGTCCCCCAGCTCCGGGATCGCCCCTCTCCCCTCACCCCATCCCGGGGCTCCCGGCGTTCCCCTCCACCGCTCTCCCGGGGGACCCCAAGACCGATGTCCCCCTCCCACCCCAGCACCGGCACGGAGCCCCCAAAATATCCCCCAAAGGGCCATTTGTGGCTCAGCTTTGGGGTCCCAAAGGATCCAAACATCGCCCCCGTGCCAAAACGAAACCCTGCCAGGGACCCACAAAGAGATTTGGGGCTCCATTCTGGAAACTGCGAGCTCCAAACACCCCCCAAAGGAAAACGCTGCTCAGGGACCCCTCGAGGGATTTGGGGTGAGCTTCTGAGGGAAAAAAGGGCGGGAACCGTGAGGGGGAAAAAGGGCGGGAACCGTGAGGGGAAAAAAGGGCGGGAAACGTGAGGGGAAAAAAGGGCGGGAAACGTGAGGGGAAAAAAGGGCGGAAACGTGAGGGGAAAAAGGGCGGGAAACGTGAGGGGAAAAAGGGCGGGAAACGTGAGGGGAAAAAAGGGCGGGAACCGTGAGGGGAAAAAAGGGCGGGAAACGTGAGGGGAAAAAAGGGCGGGAAACATGAGGGGAAAAAGGGCGGGAACCGTGAGGGGGAAAAGGGCGGGAAACGTGAGGGGAAAAAGGGCGGGAAACGTGAGGGGAAAAAGGTGCTCTGCACCCCGAGACACCACAACGCGCTGGGGCTGGTCCTGCACGTACCACAAACCTCCCCAAACCTCCCCAAACACCCCAGCACACCGGGGCTGCTCCTTCAGGTACCCCAACCCCAAAAAAGGACCCGTTACAATCAATGGGGTGCCAAATAATGAGTCTGGGGGGCTGCCAGAAAGGGATCTATAATAGTCAACGGGGGCTGCAAAATAGTGACTTCAGGGGGATGCCAGATAAAGAGCTTATCAAATCAAATGGGGCTGCAAAACAGTGATTGAAAAAGGGATGCCAGAAAGAGAGCTGTAAAAGGCAATGAGGATGCCAAATAATAACCCCAGTAGGGATGCCAGAAATGGACCCAAACAAGTCTAACACGGCTGTCAAGTACTGATCCACTAAAAAAAATCTTCCAAAAAGGGATCAATTCCAATCTATGGGCGCTGCCAGCCTGTGAGACGCAAAAACCCTGCCCCCGCTCCAAACCCCCATAAGCCCGCCTCCAACCACTAAAATCGCCACAAACCCCCGCACCCCCTTTAAGTCACCATCAAAAAGGAACCCAGTTACACCTAAACACCCCCCCCCAAATCCCCTCAATCCCCACATAAACACGCCCAGAACCTCCCACGCCTCCCCCAAACACCCTCCCCTAAACCCCCCGACACGGGGCCCGCCCAGCTCACCTCCGAGGCCTCCGGCCGCACCCTCACGACGCTGCTGCTGAGCCAGAAGCCCCCCGAGAGCGGGGGCGCACCCCCAGAGCCGCCCCGGACGGGCCCTACCCCGAGGCCCTGCTGCTCACCCGCCCCTTCCTGCCCGAGCCTGAAAAGGACGGCGAGCCCAAGCTTTGGGGGAACCCCCGAGGCATTTGGGCCGAGCTCCCCCTCCCCGCTCACCTGCGGGATGCTCCCGGCGCCGCCGCCGACACAGCGGCCGCCCACCCCGCGCTTCCCCTGCTGCTTTTCCTCTTCCTGCTCCTCCTCTTCCTCTCTCGCTCCTCTTCCTCCCGCTCCTCCTCCCCCGCCTCCGCCTCCAGCCCGGCTCCTCCCGCTCCTCCTCCTTCCTAATCCCGCCTGCTTCTCCCCCAAATTCCCCCGTCGGGGGGCGCAGGTGGGCTCCGGGGGCGGAGCGCTGGGGGCTGCGGCTCCGCCTGGCAGCTGGGGAGACGTCAGCGTCGCGCCCTCTGATTGGCTGCAGGTTGTTCTTCGCCTTCTCTGATTGGCTGATTTTCGACGGGGCGGGAATTTCCTCGCCGATTTTTGGGGAACCCGAGCCCTCTCCCCCCACCCCCCCCCGTCCATCACCTTCAGATCCCAAGCGCTGGGCTTTTTCTGGAATCTCGTGATTCCCACACTGGACACGCGAGGGAAAGCCGTCCCTCTTCCCGAGGCCGCTATTTTCCTTTGGGAATTCCCATTGGAGCGGCTGCACCTTCCCCGCCACGGGAGTTCTTCTTCCCACGATTTTTTTTTGGCCTGGAAGCTCCGGAATTTCCTTAATTCCCGATAATCTGGAGCCAGGGGATCGTCTCTGCGGTCGTCTTCCCACTTGGGATGTGTTTGGGAGCTCGGGATCATCCCAAATATCTCCAAAATTAAGGACATGGTGCTTTTCCCAACCCCACCCCCCCCCCCCCATGGGATGGATTTGGGAGCTTGGAATGCTCCCACGTATTTCAAAATCCAGGAATTTGGACATGGAGCTCTCTTTGGATGGGTGTGAAAGGTAGGAATGATACCAAATATCCCAAAATTAAGGTTATGGAGCTTTTCCCTCCCCCCTTGGGATGGGTTTGGGGGCTCAGGATACTCCCAAATATTCCTTTTCCTGTATCTTCCCCTGAAAGCCCCTAGGCTTGGGGACGATTCTTTTCATCCCATATCCATTTATTTTGCTTTTTTGCTTTGCCACCAGGGCATTTGCCCCTCCACCGCCTTCGGGATTATCGGAATGAGAGCAGCCCGGGATTTCCTGAGAGAACTGGGGCGGGCGGGACGATTCCAGCGGGACAATTCGATCTCTCTCTGATGGAGATCCCATTGCCCCTTGGCTTTCCCCTGATTTCTCATTTCCCCTCAGCACAGTGCCTGGGCTTTACTGGTTTCCTTCTCGGCCATTGCCCAGGGAGCCCTTCCCCGCCCGGCCCCCGCCGTTCTCTGCTACACCCGGACACGGCACCAGAGTTTCTGCTTCCTTTTGTCGCTTCCGACTGTGCCGGGATTTGTTATCCCGGTGGTCGCTCCGAGGTTTTCCCTCTGTGGCTCCTTCCGTCACCGTCCGGGCCTGCCGCCATTACCGCGTGAGGGGAATGCCGCGCGCCACGGCGCCCCCTGCTGGCCTGGAGGAATCACCCGGGGAGCCAACAGCGCCCCCTGGTGGCTCGGAGGAATCACACGGGGAGCCAACAGCGCCCCCTGGTGGCTCGGAGGAATCATCCGTGAGCCCGACAGCGCCCCCTGCTGGTTGCGGCAAAGGGGAGTTTGGGATGATCCCGAAAAATTCCCTAAATTCGGGAAAATGGGGCTTTTCCCACCAACCCCCTTTGGGATGGGTTTGGGAGCTGAGGATGATCCCAAATATTCCCGAAATTGGGGAAAATGGGGCTTTTCCCACCCCCTTCGGGATGGGTTTGGGAGCTGAGGATGACCCCAAATTACCCAAAATCCAGGAATTTGGACATGGAGCTGTCCCTTGGGATGGGTCTAAAAGTTTGGGATGATCCCAAATTAACCAAAATTTGGGAAAATGGGGCTTTTCCCACCCCCTTTGGGATGGGTTTGGGAGCTGAGGATGATCCCAAATATTCCCAAAATTTGGGAAAATGGGGCTTTTCCCACCAACCCCCCTTCAGGATGGGTTTGGGAGCTGAGGATGACCCAAAATATTCCCAAAATGCCGGAATTCTGTCCCCGGATCCTCCACAGCCACCAGCAGCTCAAGTGGAATAATATTTTCTTTATTTACACGTTCCAAGAATTCCAAAGGATTTTTTTTTCTTTTTTTTTTTTGTTGTTTTTTTTTTTTTGGAATTTTTTTTTTTTGGAAAAACAAGATGAAAACACGACTCCTAAAGGGGCTACGTGGGAATGGGAGCGAGGAGAAGGAAAAACGGGAAGAGAAAAACAAAACAAAACAAAAAAAAACTGGGAAAAAAAGCACCACCCCAAACCCCACCCCCAGCCCCCCCCCCAAAAAAAAAAATTAAAAAAAAAAATCGGAAAAAAAAAATCAGGAAAAAAAAATCAGGAAAAAAAAATCAGGAAAAAAAAAATCGGGAACAGAAAAAAAAAATCCAATATTTAAGAAAAAAAAAATTCCCGAGCCCTCCCTTTTCCCGGGATTTTCCTGGAGGGGTTGGAATTATCCCGGGGTTTTTTTTTTTCTCCTTCCCTCCCCTCCCCCCTCAAGAAATCCCAAAAAATAAATTAATTAAAAATTTCTCCAGGAAAAAGGAGGGATTTGGGGTTTTTTCTGTTTTTTGGAGGGAAAAAAATAAAGAAAAAAGGGGAGGAATCTCCAAATCCATTGGGAAGATCCCGATTTTTCCCTCCCCCTTTTTTTTTCTCCCCCCTTCCCTCTCCTTTTCCCAGAGTTGTGGAATTTTTTCTGCCCCTTTTCCCGGCTTTTAATTTTTTTTTTTCACTTTAAAAGGTTTTTTTGGTTCTTTTTTAAGGATTTTTTTTTTAGGAATTTTTAAGGAATTTTTGAAGATTTTTTTTTAGGGATTTTTCCGCTTTTTTTTTTCCTTTTTTTTTGGTTTGTTCTCCCAAAGTTTTTTTGGTTTTTTTCCTTAAAAAGCCCCAATTTTTTATCCTTTTTTTTAAGGTTTTTTTAAATTTTACTTTTTTTCTCCTGCTGGAAAAAAATTCCGGGAAAACCAAAAAAAAAAAAAAAACCCCAAAAAACCAAAAAAAAAAACCCTCAAAAAAACCCCCAAAAAATCAAAACCCCCCCAAAAAAAGCAACAAAAAAAATTCCCAAAAACGGCTGGAAAAGGAGGGAAAAGGAAACGGGAAACTGGGAATAATTCCCACGCCTCATCCCGGTCGGAAAAACCCGGGAATTCCCCCCGTTTATCCCAAAGTCCGCGCTGGGTGAGGGGGGGGAGGGGAGAGGGGGGGGATTTCCAATTTTCCTTCTTTTTTTTTTTTGGGAAAAGGGGGAAAATTCCCAGCTCAGCTCAGGTCCGGTCCCGCGGAGCCGCTTCCCAACATTTTTTTTTCCCGGGAATTTTTGTTTTTTTCCTCTTTCTTTCTTCCAGAAATTTCTCATTTTCCGGCAGATTTTTTTTTGGTGTTTTCTCCTTTTCTCCAACCCCGGATTTTTTCAAATTTTTTCCTGGTAATTTTTATTTTTTCCCCCAAGAATTTCTTCCCGGGAATTTTTTATCTTGGGAATTTTTTTTCCTGGATTTTTTTTTCCTTTTTTTCGGGATTTTTTTTTTTTTTTTTTTCCTGGCAATTTTTTTTTTTTTTCCGGGATTTTTTTTTTTTTCCGGGATTTTGTTGTTGTTGTTTTTCTGGGAATTCCGCCCCTGACTAACCGGAATCCGAGTCGCTGGTGTCCGAGGAAGAGGAGGAGGAGCTGGAGCTGCTGGAATCGGAGCTGGAGCTGGAAGCGCTGAGCCGGGAAGCGGCCGCGGCCTGGGCGGATTCCGGCTTCTCGCTCGCTGTGGGGAGGGAAAAACAGGGAAAAATTCGGGATCTGGGAAGGATTCTGATCCCAGAAATCCCTCCCGGCACCCGGAATCCCAACAGCGATCCTGGAACTCTGTGCTGGCCCCGGAATTCCCGATCCCAGAACCTCATCCTGGAACCTGGGATCCCAAATTCCGATCCCAGAACTTCATCCTGGAACTTGGAATTCCAATCCCAATCCCAAAATTCCATCCTGGCCCCGGAATTCCCGATCCCAGAGCTCCATCCTGACCCCTGGAATCCCAAATTCCGATCCCAAAACTCCATCCCGGCCCCTGGAATTCCAATCCCAAAACACTCTGGGAGCTGGAATTTCAGTCCCAATCCCAAAATTCCATCCTGGCCCCGGAATTCCCGATCCTGGAGCTCCATCCTGGAACCGGGAATCCTAAATTCCGATCCCAAAACCTCGTCCTGGAACTTGGAATTCCAATCCCAATCCCAAAATTCCATCCTGGCCCCAGAATTCCCAATCCCAGAACCTCATCCTGGAACCTGGGATCCCAAATTCCGATCCCAAAACTCCATCCTGGCCCCTGGAATTCCAATCCCAAAACACTCTGGGAGCTGGAATTTCAATCCCAATCCCAAAATTCCATCCTGGCCCCGGAATTCCCGATCCTGGAGCTCCATCCTGGAACCGGGAATCCTAAATTCCGATCCCAAAACCTCATCCTGGAACTTGGAATTCCAATCCCAATCCCAAAATTCCATCCTGGCCCCAGAATTCCCGATCCCAGAACCTCATCCTGGAACCTGGGATCCCAAATTCCGATCCCAAAACCTCATCCTGGAACTTGGAATTTCAATCCCAATCCCAAAATTCCATCCTGGCCCCGGAATTCCCGATCCCAGAGCTCCATCCTGACCCCTGGAATCCCAAATTCTGATCCCAAAACTCCATCCCGGCCCCTGGAATTCCAATCCCAAAACACTCTGGGAGCTGGAATTTCAATCCCAATCCCAAAATTCCATCCTGGCCCCAGAATTCCCAATCCCAGAGCTCCATCCTGACCCCTGGAATCCCAAATTCCGATCCCAAAACTCCATCCTGGCCCCTGGAATTCCAATTCCAATCCCAGAGCTCTGTCCTGGCCCCTGGAATTCCAATCCCAACCCCTGGAATTCCAATCCCGAATCATCCCGACCTCTGGAATTCCCATTCCCACACCCACAATTCCCATTCCTGAATTCCCATCCCCAATTCCCAATCCCCATCCCCAATCCCCCATTCCCATCCCCAATTCCCAATCCCCAATTCCCCCAATCCCCATCCCCAATTCCCATCCCCAAATTCCCATCCCCAATTCCCAATTCCCATCCCCAATCCCCAATTCCCATCCCCAATTCCCAATTCCCATCCCCAATTCCCATCCCCAATTCCCAATCCCCAATTCCCAATTCCCAATCCCCACCCCCAATCCCCAATTCCCATCCCCAATTCCCAACCCCAATTCCCAATCCCCAATTCCCCCAATCCCCAATTCCCAATTCCCATCCCCAATCCCCATCCCCAATCCCCATCCCCAATTCCCATCCCCATCCCCAATTCCCATCCCAAATTCCCCATCCCCAAATTCCCATCCCCAATCCCCATCCCCAATCCCCAATCCCCATTTCCCATCCCCAATCCCCATCCCCAATCCCCATCCCCAATTCCCATCCCCAATCCCCAATCCCCAATCCCCAATTCCCATCCCCAATCCCCAATTCCCATCCCCAATTCCCATCCCCAATCCCCATCCCCAATTCCCAATCCCCAATCCCCATCCCCAATTCCCGATCCCAAATTCCCATCCCCAATTCCCGATCCCGAATTCCCGACCCTTCTTGGGCGGTTTCTTGGCCGAGTTCAGCTGCCCGCTGACGTCCTGGAGCCGCTTTTCCAACTCCCTCTTCTTTTCCAGAGCCAGCTCCTCTTTCGTCTTCCCCACCGGCTTCTTCAGGGCTGCAAGAAAAGCCGGGAAAGTCGGGAAGAGAGCCGGGAAAAACCCACGGAAAATCGGGGGAAAAGTCAGGGAAAACGGGGGAAAAAACCGGGAAAAATCAGGGGAAAAAGGAAAAAAAAAAAAACCAGGAAAAAGGAAAAAAAGCCCCAAAAAATCAGAAAAAGAGATGGGAAAAATATGGGAAAATCCAGGGAAAATCAGAGGAAAAGCCCAGAAAAAAAATCCCCCCAAATTCCCAAAGAATTCCAAAAAAATCCCTCAAAAAATCCTCCAAAATTCCCAAAAATGCCAAAAAATCTCCATAAATTCTAAAAAAATGCCCTAGAAATCCTCCAAAATACCCCAAAAAATCCCCAAAATTCCCCCCAAAATCCTAAAAAAAAATCCCCAAATTTCCCCAAAAAATCCCCCCAAAAAATCCCCATAAATTCCAAAAAAATCCCAAAAAATGCCCCAAAAACCCCCAAAAATTCTCAAAATACCCCCAAACAATCCCCAAGAATTCCCCAAAAGTTGTCAAAAAACTTTAAAAATTCCCCCAAAAATTCCCCCAAAAATTCTTAAAGTCCCCCAAAAAATCCCAAAAAAATCCCCCAAAAAAACCCCAAAAAATCCCCCAAAATTCCCTAAAATCCTCCAAAAATCCCCAAAAAAATCCTCAAAAAATCCCCAAAAATTCCCTAAAATCCTCCAAAAATCCCCCAAAAAAATCTCAAAAAAAACCCCAAAAAATCCTCCAAAAATCCCCCAAAAAAATCTCAAAAAATCCCAAAAAATCCCCAAAATCCTCCAAAAATCCCCAAAAAAACCCCAAAAAATCCTCCAAAAATCCCCAAAAATTCCCTAAAATCCTCCAAAAATCCCCCCAAAAATTCTCAAAAAATCCCAAAAAATCCTCAAAAAAATCCCCCAAAATTCCCTAAAATCCTCCAAAAATCCCCCCAAAAAATCCCAAAATATCCCCAAAATCCTCCAAAAATCCCCCAAAAAAATCCCAAAAAATCCCCAAAAAATCCCCAAAAAAATCCCCAAAATCCTCCAAAATCCCCCAAAAAAATCTCAAAAAATCCCCAAAAAACCCCAAAAAATCCCAAAAAATCCCCAAAGAAATCCCAAAAAATCCTCCAAAAATCCCCAAAAAATCTCAAAAATCCCCCCCAAAAAATCTCAAAAAATCCCCAAAAAATCTCAAAAAATCCCTAAAAAAATCCCCAAAATCCTCCAAAAATTCCCCAAAAAAATCCCAAAAAATCCTCCAAAAATCCCCCAAAAAATCTCAAAAAATCCCCAAAAAATCTCAAAAAATCCCCAAAAAAATCCTCCAAAAATCCCCAAAAAATCTCAAAAAATCCCCAAAAAAATCCCCAAAAAATCCCAAAAAAATCCCCAAAATCCTCCAAAATTCCCCAAAAAAATCCCAAAAAATCCTCCAAAAATCCCCCAAAAAAATCTCAAAAAATCCCCAAAAAACCCCAAAAAATCCCAAAAAATCCCCAAAGAAATCCCAAAAAATCCTCCAAAAATCCCCAAAAAATCTCAAAAATCCCCCAAAAAAATCCCCAAAAAATCCCCAAAAAATCTCAAAAAATCCCTAAAAAAATCCTCAAAATCCTCTAAAATTCCCCAAAAAAATCCCAAAAAATCCTCCAAAATCCCCCCAAAAAATCTCAAAAAATCCCCAAAAAATCTCAAAAAATCCCCAAAAAAATCCTCCAAAAATCTCAAAAAATCCCCAAAAATCCCCAAAAAAATCCCCAAAAAATCTCAAAAATCCCCAAAAAAATCCCAAAAAATCCTCTAAAAATCCCCCAAAAAATCTCAAAAAATCCCCAAAAAATCAAAAAAAATCCCCAAAAAAATCCTCCAAAAATCTCAAAAAATCCCCAAAAATCCCCAAAAAAATCCCCAAAAAATCCCCAAAAAATCTCAAAAAATCCCTAAAAAAATCCCCAAAATCCTCCAAAATTCCCCAAAAAAATCCCAAAAAATCCTCCAAAATCCCCCCAAAAAATCTCAAAAAATCCCCAAAAAATCTCAAAAAATCCCCAAAAAATCCCCAAAAAATCTCAAAAAATCCCTAAAAAAATCCCCAAAACCCTCCAAAAATCCCCAAAAAATCCCCCAAAAAATCTCAAAAAACCCCCAAAAAATCAAAAAAAATCCTCCAAAAATCCCCAAAAAATCTCAAAAAATCCCCAAAAACCCCCCAAAAACCCCCCCAAAAAAACCCCCAAAAAACCCCCAACCAACTCCGCGATGCGCCCCGAACCGCGCACCCCTTCCCCGCGCTCACTTTCGCTGTAGGGCTTGCGGGGTTTCTTGCGCAGGCACGAGAGCACGTAGCGCTCGAGCTCGCGCAGCGTCGACGGCTTCAGCGTCTCGAAGTCGATCTCGATCTCCTCGGGGTTGGAGTCCCGCAGCGACGGCTCCCGGGACTGGATGATGTGCACGACCCTGCCCAGCTTCTCGCCGGGCAGTTTGTTGATGTCCAGGCTCAGCTGCCGCTTCTCGTCGTAGGTCATGGGCTTGGATTCCTCCTCCTCTTCGGAATCCAGCAGCGACGAGGGAGGAGGAGGGATGGGGGGCTTGGAAGATTTCTTGGAATTTCTGGTGGGGGAGAGGGAAAAAAAAAAAAAAAGGGTTTTGGTGTGAAAAAAAGGAAAAATTGCAGGGTTTTGGTGGTGAAAAAGGGGGGGAAATGGAAGGGTTTTGGTGGGAAAAAGGGGGGTTGCGGGGTTTTGGGGTGAAAAAGGGGGGGAAATGGTAGGGTTTTGAGAGGAAGGGGAGGGGGAAAATTGCAGGGTTTTGTGGGAAAAAGGGGAAAAAATGGCAGGGTTTTTAGAGGGATGGGAGGGAAAAATTTCCAGGGTTTTTAGAGGAATGGGAGGGAAAAATTTCCAGGGTTTTGTGTGAAAAAGGGGAAAAAATGGCAGGGTTTTGTGGGAAAAAGGGGAAAAAATTGCACGGTTTTGGGGTGAAAAAAGGGGTTTGCGGGGTTTTGGGGTGAAAAAAGGAAAAATTGCGGGGTTTTGGTGTGAAAAAGGGGGGGGTTGCAGGGTTTTGGGGTGAAAAAGGGGGGGAAATGGCAGGGTTTTGTGGGAAAAAGGGGAAAAAATTGCAGGGTTTTGGGGTGAAAAAAGGAAAAATTGCAGGGTTTTGGTGTGAAAAAAGGGGGGAAAATGGCAGGGTTTTGAGAGGAAGGGGAGGGGGAAAATTGCAGGGTTTTGTGGGAAAAGGGAAAAAATGGCAGGGTTTTTAGAGGGATGGGAGGGAAAAATTTCCAGGGTTTTTAGAGGAATGGGAGGGAAAAAATTTCCAGGGTTTTTAGAGGAATGGGAGGAAAAAATTCCAGGGTTTTTAGAGGAGCGGGAGGAAAAATGGCAGGGTTTTGTGTGAAAAAGGGGAAAAAATGGCAGGGTTTTGGGGTGAAAAAGGGGATTGTAGGGTTTTGGTGTGAAAAAGGGGGTTTGCGGGGTTTTGGGGTGAAAAAGGGGGGGAAATGGCAGGGTTTTGAGAGGAAGGGGAGGGGGAAAATTGCAGGGTTTTGTGGGAAAAAATGGCAGGGTTTTTAGAGGGATGGGAGGGAAAAATTTCCAGGGTTTTTAGAGGGATGGGAGGGAAAAAATTTCCAGGGTTTTTAGAGGAATGGGAGGGAAAAATTTCCAGGGTTTTTAGAGGAGCGGGAGGAAAAATGGCAGGGTTTTGTGTGAAAAAGGGGAAAAAATTGCAGGGTTTTGGGGTGAAAAAGGGGAAAAAATTGCAGGGTTTTGGGGTGAAAAAGGGGAAAAAATTGCAGGGTTTTGTGGGAAAAAGGGGAAAAAATTGCAGGGTTTTGGGGTGAAAAAGGGGGGTTGCGGGGTTTTGGGGTGAAAAAGGGGGGGAAATGGCAGGGTTTTGAGAGGAAGGGGAGGGGGAAAATTGCAGGGTTTTGTGGGAAAAAATTCCAGGGTTTTTAGAGGGATGGGAGGGAAAAATTTCCAGGGTTTTTAGAGGGATGGGAGGAAAAAATTCCAGGGTTTTGTGGGAAAAAGGGGGAAAAATGCCAGGGTTTTTAGAGGGATGGGAGGGAAAAATTTCCAGGGTTTTTAGAGGGATGGGAGGAAAAAATTTCCAGGGTTTTTAGAGGAATGGGAGGGAAAAATTTCCAGGGTTTTTAGAGGGATGGGAGGGAAAAATTTCCAGGGTTTTGTGTGAAAAAGGGGGGAAAATGGCAGGGTTTTGGGGTGAAAAAGCGGGGTTGCGGGGTTTTGGTGTGAAAAAGGGGGGAAAATGGCAGGGTTTTGTGGGAAAAAGGGGAAAAAATTGCAGGGTTTTGGTGTGAAAAAGGGGGGGAAATGGCAGGGTTTTGAGAGGAAGGGGAGGGGGAAAATTGCAGGGTTTTGTGGGAAAAAATGGCAGGGTTTTTAGAGGGATGGGAGGGAAAAAATGCCAGGGTTTTTAGAGGAATGGGAGGGAAAAATTTCCAGGGTTTTTAGAGGAATGGGAGGAAAAAATTCCAGGGTTTTTAGAGGAGCAGGAGGAAAAATTGCAGGGTTTTGTGTGAAAAAGGGGAAAAAATGGCAGGGTTTTGTGGGAAAAAGGGGAAAAAATTGCACGGTTTTGGGGTGAAAAAGGGGAAAAAATTGCAGGGTTTTGTGGGAAAAAGGGGAAAAAATTGCAGGGTTTTGGGGTGAAAAAGGGGAAAAAATTACAGGGTTTTGTGGGAAAAAGGGGAAAAAATTGCAGGGTTTTGGGGTGAAAAAGGGGGGTTGCGGGGTTTTGGGGTGAAAAAAGGAAAAATTGCGGGGTTTTGGTGTGAAAAAGGGGGGAAAATGGCAGGGTTTTGAGAGGAAGGGGAGGGGGAAAATTGCAGGGTTTTGTGTGAAAAAGGGGAAAAAATGGCAGGGTTTTGTGGGAAAAAATTCCAGGGTTTTTAGAGGGATGGGAGGGAAAAATTTCCAGGGTTTTTAGAGGAATGGGAGGAAAAAATTCCAGGGTTTTTAGAGGAGCAGGAGGAAAAATGGCAGGGTTTTGTGTGAAAAAGGGGAAAAAATGGCAGGGTTTTGTGGGAAAAAGGGGAAAAAATTGCACGGTTTTGGGGTGAAAAAAGGAAAAATTGCAGGGTTTTGGTGTGAAAAAGGGGGGTTGCGGGGTTTTGGGGTGAAAAAAGGAAAAATTGTGGGGTTTTGGTGTGAAAAAGGGGGGAAAATGGCAGGGTTTTGAGAGGGACGGGAGGAAAAAATTTCCAGGGTTTTGTGGGAAAAAGGGGGAAAAATGCCAGGGTTTTTAGAGGGATGGGAGGGAAAAAATTTCCAGGGTTTTTAGAGGAGCGGGAGGAAAAAATTGCAGGGTTTTGGGGTGAAAAAGGGGGTTTGCGGGGTTTTGGGGTGAAAAAAGGAAAAATTGCGGGGTTTTGGTGTGAAAATGGGGATTGCAGGGTTTTGGTGTGAAAAAAGGAAAAATTTCCAGGGTTTTGAGAGGAAGGGGAGGGGAAAAATTGCAGGGTTTTTAGAGGAATGGGAGGAAAAAATTTCCAGGGTTTTTACAGAAAAAAGGGGAAAAAACTTCCAGAACTTTTAGGGAAAAGGAATAAAAATTCCAGAGCATTCCCAGTATTCCCCCACATCCCAAATCCCACAAACCCCCCCTGGATCCCCAAATCCCAACCAGAACTCACTTGGATCCTCCTCCCGCTCCGGCTTTCCGAGCCCTCCAGAACATTCCAGAGCATTCCCAGTGCTCCCAGTTCACCTCCCCACATCCCAAATCCCAAAAACCCCCCCTGGATTCCCAAATCCCAACCCCCATTCCAACCAGAACTCACTTGGCTCCTCCTTCCAGGCCCTCCAGAGCATTCCCAGTGCTCCCAGTTCACCTCCCAACATCCCAAATCCCACAAACCCCCCCTGGATTCCCAAATCCCAACCGGAACTCACTTGGATCCTCCTTCCAGGCCCTCCAGAGCATTCCCAGTGCTCCCAGTTCACCTCCCCACATCCCAAATCCCACAAAACCCCCCCTGGATCCCCAAATCCCAACCGGAACTCACTTGGATCCTCCTCCCGCTCCGGCTTTCCGAGCCCTCCAGAACATTCCAGAGCATTCCCAGCACTCCCAGTTCACCTCCCCACATCCCAAATCCCAAAAACCCCCCCTGGATTCCCAAATCCCAACCGGAACTCACTTGGATCCTCCTTCCAGGCCCTCCGGAGCATTCCCAGTGCTCCCAGTTCACCTCCCCACATCCCAAATCCCAAGCAGAACTCACTTGGATCCTCCTCCCGCTCCGGCTTTCCGAGCCCTCCAGAACATTCCAGAGCATTCCCAGTGCTCCCAGTTCACCTCCCAACATCCCAAATCCCAAAAACCCCCCCTGGATTCCCAAATCCCAACCCCCATTCCAAGCAGAACTCACTTGGATCCTCCTTCCAGGCCCTCTGGAGCATTCCCAGTGCTCCCAGTTCCCCTCCCAACATCCCAAATCCCACAAAACCCCCCCTGGATTCCCAAATCCCAACCGGAACTCACTTGGATCCTCCTTCCAGGCCCTCCAGAGCATTCCCAGTGCTCCCAGTTCCCCTCCCCACATCCCAAATCCCGACCGGAACTCACTTGGATCCTCCTCCCGCTCCGGCTTTCCAGAACATTCCAGAGCATTCCCAGTGCTCCCAGTTCACCTCCCAACATCCCAAATCCCACAGAAACCGCCCTGGATCTTCCATTCCCAACCGGAACTCACTTGGATCCTCCTCCTGCTCCGGCTTTCCAGAACATTCCAGAGCATTCCCAGTGCTCCCAGTTCACCTCCCCACATCCCAAATCCCACAAAACCCCCCCTGGATTCCCAAATCCCAACCAGAACTCACTTGGATCCTCCTTCCAGGCCCTCCGGAGCATTCCCAGTGCTCCCAGTTCACCTCCCCACATCCCAAATCCCACAAAACCCCCCCTGGATTCCCAAATCCCAACCAGAACTCACTTGGATCCTCCTTCCAGGCCCTCCAGAGCATTCCCAGTGCTCCCAGTTCACCTCCCCACATCCCAAATCCCACAAACCCCCCCTGGATTCCCAAATCCCAACCGGAACTCACTTGGATCCCAAATCCCGCTCCGGCTTTCTGAGCCCTCCAGAACATTCCAGAGCATTCCCAGTGCTCCCAGTTCACCTCCCCACATCCCAAATCCCACAAAACCCCCCCTGGATTCCCAAATCCCAACCAGAACTCACTTGGATCCTCCTTCCAGGCCCTCCAGAGCATTCCCAGTGCTCCCAGTTCACCTCCCAACATCCCAAATCCCAAAAACCCCCCCTGGATTCCCAAATCCCAACCAGAACTCACTTGGATCCTCCTCCCGCTCCGGCTTTCCAGAACATTCCAGAGCATTCCCAGTGCTCCCAGTTCACCTCCCAACATCCCAAATCACAGAAAACCCCCTGGATCTTCCATTCCCAACTGGAACTCACTTGGATCCTCCTCCCGCTCCGGCTTTCCAGAGCATTCCCAGTGCTCCCAGAGCATTCCCAGTGCTCCCAGTTCATCTCCCAACATCCCAAATCCCAAAAAACCCCCCTGGATTCCCAAATCCCAACCGGAACTCACTTGGATCCTCCTCCTGCTCCGGCTTTCCAGAACATTCCAGAGCATTCCCAGTGCTCCCAGTTCACCTCCCAACATCCCAAATCCCAAAAACCCCCCCTGGATTCCCAAATCCCAAGCAGAACTCACTTGGATCCTCCTCCCGCTCCGGCTTTCCGAGCCCTCCTCAGCTGCGCCTGCCTCGCCCGCGATTCCTCGTCCGCTCCTCCCCTCCCTTTGTGCTTTTCCGACTTTTTCTTCTTCCTCTTTTCCCTCTTTTTCTTAGGTTTGGAAACGGGGCCCTGCGAGAGGGCAGCCAGCTGCTCGTGCACTGCCCGCAGCTGTGGAGGGATTTTTTTTTGGGAATGAAGTCGGGGGAAATCCGGGATGGATCCCGTGGGATTTTGGTCGGTTCATTCCGTGGGATTGCGGTACCTGTTCCTGGAGTTCCGCCAGGCGGTTGGCTCGTTCCTCCTCGGAATCCGAGCTTTCCTCGCTTTCCGAGGAACTTTCCGTGCTGCTTTCCTCGTCCTCGTCCTCGTCTTCCTCGTCCTCATCCTCGTCCTCGTCGCTGGAAGATTCCTCGGATGAGGATTTGGAAATGGGAAGCGGCGCCGACGCCGAGGCCGCTCCGGAATCCTGCGGCTCGTCCGGCATTTTGGCGTAGCTGAACTCGAAGACGTCCTGGGGAATTTGGGGGATTTCAAGGGAAAAATTCCAAGAGGCTGGATTTGGGTAGTTCTGGGGGGGTTGTTGGTGTTCCCAGGAAAATTCCCAATGCCAAAAATGCCCCGAATTTCGGAGTTTCCGGGACATCCAATGTGGAAAAAAGGATCCGGGGTTGTTCCCAGTGTTCCCAGTAAAACCCCACAACTCCATTCCCAACAAAATTCCAAAGCCAATCCCAAAAATCCCCCAAATTCCAGCATTTCCAGGACATTCAATGTGGAAAAAAAGGATTTGGGGTTGTTTCCAGTATTCCCAGTAAAACCCCACAACTCCATTCCCAACAGAACCCCAAAGCCAATCCCAAAATCCCCCAAATTCCAGCATTTCCCGCTCATCCAACACGGAAAAAAGGACCCAGTGCCATTCCCAGTATTCCCAGTATAAACAATGGGTCATTCCCAGTATTCCCAGTAACACTCTGTGGCATTCCCAGTAAAAGATCAAAGTAATTCCCACTAAAACCCCAAACCCCAATCCCAAAAATCCCCCAAATTCCGGCATTTCCAGGACATCCAATGTGGAAAAACAGATCCAAGGTCATTCCCAGTGCTCCCAGTACTCCCAGTAACAGCCCATGGTGTTCCCAGTACAAGATCAAAGCCATTCCCACTGAAATCCCAAACCCCAAATCCCAAAAATCTCCTGAATTCCGGAGTTTCCAGAACATTCAATGTGGAAAAAAGGATCCAAGGTCGTTCCCAGTGTTCCCAGTAAAACCCCAAAACTCCATTCCCAATAGAACCCCAAACCCCAATCCCAAAAATCCCCCAAATTCCAGCATTTCCAGCTCATCCAACATGGAAAAAAGGACCCAGAGTCGTTCCCAGTGCTCCCAGTATAAACCCAGGGTCGTCCCCAGTATTCCCAGTATAACCAATGGGTCATTCCCAGTATTCCCACTAACACTCTCTGGCATTCCCAGTGTTCCCAGTAGAAGATCAAAGCCATTCCCACTAAAACCCCAACCCCCAATCCCAAAAATCCCCCAAATTCCAGCATTTCCTGCTCATCCAACACAGAAAAAAGGACCCAATGCCACTCCCAGTGCTCCCAGTAAGAGCCTGTGGCATTCCCAGTGCTCCCAGTAAAACCCCACAACTCCATTCCCAATAGAACCCCAAACCCCAATCCCAAAAATCCCCCAAATTCCAGCATTTCCTGCTCATCCAACACGGAAAAAAGGACCCAGAGTCGTTCCCAGTGCTCCCAGTAAGAGCCTGTGGCATTCCCAGTGCTCCCAGTATAAACCCCACAACTCCATTCCCAACAGAACCCCAAAGCCAATCCCAAAAATCCCCCAAATTCCAGCATTTCCTGCTCATTCAACACGGAAAAAAGGACCCAGAGTCGTTCCCAGTGCTCCCAGTATAAACCCAGGGTCGTTCCCAGTATTCCCAATATAACCAATGGGTCATTCCCAGTATTCCCACTAACACTCTGTGGCATTCCCAGTGTTCCCAGTAGAAGACCAAAGTCATTCCCACTAAAACCCCAACCCCCAATCCCAAAAATCCCCCAAATTCCAGCATTTCCTGCTCATCCAACACAGAAAAAAGGACCCAATGCCACTCCCAGTGCTCCCAGTAAGAGCCTGTGGCATTCCCAGTGCTCCCAGTATAAACCCCACAACTCCATTCCCAACAGAACCCCAACCCCCAATCCCAAAAATCCCCCAAATTCCAGCATTTCCTGCTCATCCAACACGGAAAAAAGGACCCAATGCCACTCCCAGTGCTCCCAGTAAGAGCCTGTGGCATTCCCAGTGTTCCCAGTATAAACCCCACAACTCCATTCCCAACAGAACCCCAAACCCCAATCCCAAAAATCCCCCAAATTCCAGCATTTCCTGCTCATCCAACACGGAAAAAAGGACCCAGAGTCGTTCCCAGTGCTCCCAGTATAAACCCAGGGTCGTTCCCAGTATTCCCAGTATAACCAATGGGTCATTCCCAGTATTCCCACTAACACTCTCTGGCATTCCCAGTGTTCCCAGTAGAAGATCAAAGCCATTCCCACTAAAACCCCAACCCCCAATCCCAAAAATCCCCCAAATTCCAGCATTTCCAGCTCATCCAACACGGAAAAAAGGACCCAATGCCACTCCCAGTGCTCCCAGTAAGAGCCTGTGGCATTCCCAGTATTCCCAGTAAAACCCCACAACTCCATTCCCAACAGAACCCCAAACCCCAATCCCAAAAATCCCCCAAATTCCAGCATTTCCCACTCATCCAACACGGAAAAAAGGACCCAATGCCACTCCCAGTGCTCCCAGTAAGAGCCTGTGGCATTCCCAGTGCTCCCAGTATAAACCCAGGGTCGTTCCCAGTATTCCCAGTATAAACAATGGGTCATTCCCAGTATTCCCACTAACACTCTCTGGCATTCCCAGTGTTCCCAGTAGAAGACCAAAGTCATTCCCACTAAAACCCCAAACCCCAATCCCAAAAATCCCCCAAATTCCAGCATTTCCAGCTCATCCAACACGGAAAAAAGGACCCAATGCCACTCCCAGTGCTCCCAGTAAGAGCCTGTGGCATTCCCAGTGCTCCCAGTATAAACCCCACAACTCCATTCCCAATAGAACCCCAAACCCCAATCCCAAAAATCCCTCAAATTCCAGCATTTCCTGCTCATCCAACATGGAAAAAAGGACCCAGAGTCGTTCCCAGTGCTCCCAGTAAGAGCCTGTGGCATTCCCAGTGCTCCCAGTATAAACCCCACAACTCCATTCCCAATAGAACCCCAAACCCCAATCCCAAAAATCCCCCAAATTCCAGCATTTCCAGCTCATCCAACACGGAAAAAAGAACCCAGTGCCATTCCCAGTATTCCCAGTACAAACCCCACCCCATTCCCAATAAAACCCCAAATCCCAGTGGGGAAATTCCCGAGATTTTGGGTTTTTTTTTTTGTTTTGTTTTGGGAATTGGGGGAATTCCCACCTGGAGCTTCCTGGCCATGGCCACGACGTCGTGGTCGGGGGGGTTGTACTTGTAGCAGTTGGAAAACATCAACCGCACGTCGGCCGCGAATTCCTGCGCGTCCCGGTATTCCCGGTTTTCCATCTTCCGCTGCGGGGAGCAAGGGGTTAACGGGGTCCCAAAATTCCGGGGAAATTCCCCAAAATTCTGGGAGACGTCTCGAGGAAATTGCAGGGGGGGAAAAAAAAAGCGCTGAAATGTTGGGGTCATTGTGAAAAAAGTTCCGGGGAAATTGCTCGAAAATCCTGGGGAAAAAATCTGGGAAAATTCCATGGAAGTTGCTGAAAATTCTGAGAAAAATCTGAGAAAATTCCAGGGAAATTGCTTGGAATTCTGGGAAAAAGCTGAGAAAATTTTGGGGAAATTCCCCAAAATTCTGTGGAAATTGGGAGAAAAATTCGGAGGAAATTCCCCCAAAAGTCTGGGAAAAATCTGAAAAAAATCCTGGGAAATTCTGCAAAATTCTGGGGAAAATCTAGGAAAATTCCAAGGAAATTGCCCAAAATTGTGGGAAAAACATGAGAAAATTCCGGGGAAAGTCCCCAAAATCCTGAGACAAATCTGAGAAAATTCTGGGGAAATTCTGGGAAAAATGTGAGAAAACTCCAGGGAAATCGCTCAAAATTCTGGGAAAAATCTGGGAAAATTCCCTAAAATTCTGGGGAAATTGGAGAAAAATTCCAGGGAAATTCCCCAAAATTCTGGGAAAATTCCAAGGAAATTCCCCAAAACTCTGAGAAAAATCTGAGAAAATTCAAGAGAAATTGCCCAAAATTCTGGGAAAAATCTGGGAAAATTCCATGGTAGTTGCCGAAAATTCTGAGAAAAATCTGAGAAAATTCCAGGGAAATTGCTCGGAATTCTGGGAAAAAGCTGAGAAAATTTTGGGGAAATTCCCCAAAATTCTGTGGAAATTGGGAGAAAAATTCGGAGGAATTTCCCCAAAAGTCTGGGAAAAATCTGAAAAAAATCCTGGGAAATTCCGCAAAATTCTGGGGAAAATCTAGGAAAATTCCAAGGAAATTGCCCAAAATTGTGGGAAAAACATGAGAAAATTCCGGGGAAAGTCCCCAAAATTCTGAGAAAAATCTGAGAAAACTCCGGGGAAATTGCCCAAAATTCTGGGAAAAATCTGGGGAAATTCTGAGGAAATTCCCCAAACCTCTGGGAAAAATCTGAAAAAATTCTGCGGGAATTCTGGGAAAATTCTGAGAAAAATCTGAGAGAACTCCAGGGAAATTGCCCAAAATTCTGGGAAAAATCTGGGAAAATTCCCCAAAATTCTGGGGAAATTGGAGAAAAATTCCAGGGAAATTGCCCAAAATTCTGGGAAAAATCTGGGGAAATTCCCCAAAATTCTGAGAAAAATCTGGGAAAATTCCGCAAAAATTCCACAAAATATTGGAATAATTGTGAAAAAATTGCAGGGAACTTCCGGGGAAATTCTGGGAAAATTGCCCAAAATTCTGGGAAAAATCTGGGGAAATTCCAAGGAAATTCTCCGAAGTTCTGAGAAAAGTCTTGAGAAATTTCAAGAAAAAAAGCACTGAAATGTTGGGGCAATTGTGAAAAAATTCCATAAAATGTTGGGATAATTGTGAAAAAAATTCCTGGGAAATTCCCCAAAATTCTGGGAAAAATCTGGGGAAATTCCTGGGAAATTCTGGGAAAATTCCCAAAAACTCCAGGAAAAACCTGGGAAAATTCCGGGAAAATTCCACCAAATTCTGGGAAAATTCTGAGAAAATTCTAGGAAAATTCTGGGGAAAATCCCTGAAAATTCTGGGGAAAGTCCAGAAAAGAAATCCTAAAAATTCTGGGAAAAAATCCAGGAAAATCCCTCAAAAATTTAAAAAAAAAAATCCAAAAAAATTCCAGAAAATCCCAAAAAAATTCCCAAAAATTCCAGGGAAATTCTGGAAAAAAATCTGGGAAAATTCCATAAAAGAAATCCTAAAAATTCCAGAAAAAAACCCCAAAAAATTTCAAAAAAATTTCAAAAAAATTTCCAAAAAATTTCCAAAAAATCCCCAAACAATTAAAGGAAAAATTCTAAAAAAATCCAAAAAAATTCCAAAAAAATTCCCAAAAAATTCCCAAAAAATCCCCTCAGCTCAGCTTGATGGTGCTGAGATCCATGGGGTGCTTGATGATCTCGTGGCTCTCGTGCAGCCCCAGCACCGAGGCGTCCACGGGTTCCCACCCAGGGTGAAACCACCCCAAAAATGCCGAAAAAAACCCCATAAAATCCTCAAAAAATCCCAAAAAAACCCTAAAAATTCCCCAAAAATTCCCAGAAAATTCCTAAAAACCTAAAGAAATTCTAGAAAAAATCTGGGAGAATTCCACGAACCGAACCCTAAAAATTCCCAAAAAACTCCCATAAAATCCTCAAAAAAATCCCAAAAAATTCAAAAAAAATCCTAAAAATTCCTAAAAAATTCCCAGAACATTCCTAAAAACCTGACGAAATTCTGGAAAAAATCTGGGAGAATTCCACGAACCGAATCCTAAAAATTCCTGAAGAAAACCCATAAATTCCTCAAAAAATCCCAAAAAAATCCTAAAAATTCCCCCAAAAATTCCCCGAAAATTCCTAAAAACCTGACGAAATTCTGGAAAAAATCTGGGAGAATTCCATGAACCGAATCCTAAAAATTCCCAAAAAACCCCATAAAATCCTCCAAAAACCCCAAAAAATTTTTTTTAAAAAATCCTAAAAAACTCCAAAAAAAAAAATCCCTAACAAACCACAAAAAAACCCCTAAAAATGCCCCCAAAATCCCCTCAGCTCAGCTTGATGGTGCTGAGATCCATGGGGTGCTTGATGATCTCGTGGCTCTCGTGCAGCCCCAGCGCCGAGGCGTCCACGGGTTCCCACCCAGGGTGAAACCACCCCAAAAATTCCGAAAAAAATTCCCAAAAGTTCCCAGAAAGTTCTCAAAATTTTGAGGAAACGCGAGAAAAACCAGGAAAATTCCGGAACAGAAATCCTAAAAATTCTGGGGAAAACACCAGGAAAATTCTCCAAAATTTCCCCGAAAATTCAAAAAAACAATCTTAAAAATTCTCAGAAAACTTGAAGAAATTCCCAGAAAATTCCCAAAAATTCGCAGAAATCAAAAAAAATCCTAAAAATTCCCAGAAAATTCCCCAAAAATTCCCAGAAAATTCCTAAAAACCTGAAGAAATTCTGGAAAAAATCTGGGAGAACTCCATGAACCGAACCCTAAAAATTCCTGAAAAAACCCCATAAAATCCTCAAAAAATCCCAAAAAAATTCAAAAAAAATCCTAAAAATTCCTAAAAAATTCCCAGAACATTCCTAAAAACCTGACGAAATTCTGGAAAAAATCTGGGAGAATTCCACGAACCGAATCCTAAAAATCCCTGAAAAAACTCCATAAAATCCTCAAAAAATCCCCCAAAAAATCAAAAAAATTCCTAAGAATTCAAAAAAATTCCTAAGAATTCCTAAAAAATTCCCTGAAAATTCCTAAAAACCTGACGAAATTCTGGAAAAAATCTGGGAGAATTCCACGAACCGAACCCTAAAAATTCCTGAAAAAACCCCATAAAATCCTCAAAAAATTTAAAAAAAATCCTAAAAATTCCTAAAAAATTCCCTGAAAATTCCTAAAAACCTGACGAAATTCTGGAAAAAATCTGGGAGAATTCCACGAACCGAACCCTAAAAATTCCTGAAAAAACCCCATAAAATCCTCAAAAAATCCCAAAAAAATTCAAAAAAAATCCTAAAAATTCCTAAAAAATTCCCTGAAAATTCCTAAAAACCTGACGAAATTCTGGAAAAAATCTGGGAGAATTCCACGAACCGAACCCTAAAAATTCCCGAAAAAACCCCATAAAATCCTCAAAAAATCCCAAAAAAATTCAAAAAAAATCCTAAAAATTCCTAAAAAATTCCAAGAACATTCCTAAAAATCTGACGAAATTCTAGAAAAAATCTGGGAGAATTCCACGAACCGAATCCTAAAAATTCCTGAAAAAAACCCCATAAAATCCTTAAAAAATCCCCCAAAAATTCAAAAAAAATCCTAAAAATTCCTAAAAATTCCCAGAAAATTCCCCAAAAATTCCTAAAAACCTGACAAAATTCTGGAAAAAATCTGGGAGAATTCCATGAACCGAATCCTAAAAATTCCCAAAAAACCCCCATAAAATCCTCAAAAAATTCAAAAAAAATCCTAAAAATTCCTAAAAAATTCCCAGAACATTCCTAAAAACCTGACGAAATTCTAGAAAAAATCTGGGAGAACTCCATGAACCGAACCCTAAAAATTCCTGAAAAAACCCCATAAAATCCTCAAAAAAACCCAAAAAAATTAAAAAAAAATCCTAAAAATTCCTAAAAAATTCCCCGAACATTCCTAAAAACCTGACGAAATTCTGGAAAAAATCTGGGAGAATTCCACGAACCGAATCCTAAAAATTCCTGAAAAAAACCCATAAATTCCTCAAAAAATCCCAAAAAAATCCTAAAAATTCCCCAAAAATTCCCCGAAAATTCCTAAAAACCTGACGAAATTCTGGAAAAAATCTGGGAGAATTCCACGAACCGAACCCTAAAAATTCCTGAAAAAACCCCATAAAATCCTCAAAAAATTTAAAAAAAATCCTAAAAATTCCTAAAAAATTCCCTGAAAATTCCTAAAAACCTGACGAAATTCTGGAAAAAATCTGGGAGAATTCCACGAACCGAACCCTAAAAATTCCTGAAAAAACCCCATAAAATCCTCAAAAAATCCCAAAAAAATTCAAAAAAAATCCTAAAAATTCCTAAAAAATTCCCTGAAAATTCCTAAAAACCTGACGAAATTCTGGAAAAAATCTGGGAGAATTCCACGAACCGAACCCTAAAAATTCCCGAAAAAACCCCATAAAATCCTCAAAAAATCCCAAAAAAATTCAAAAAAAATCCTAAAAATTCCTAAAAAATTCCCAGAACATTCCTAAAAATCTGACGAAATTCTAGAAAAAATCTGGGAGAATTCCACGAACCGAATCCTAAAAATTCCTGAAAAAAACCCCATAAAATCCTTAAAAAATCCCCCAAAAATTCAAAAAAAATCCTAAAAATTCCTAAAAATTCCCAGAAAATTCCCCAAAAATTCCTAAAAACCTGACAAAATTCTGGAAAAAATCTGGGAGAATTCCATGAACCGAATCCTAAAAATTCCCAAAAAACCCCCATAAAATCCTCAAAAAATTCAAAAAAAATCCTAAAAATTCCTAAAAAATTCCCAGAACATTCCTAAAAACCTGACGAAATTCTGGAAAAAATCTGGGAGAATTCCATGAACCGAACCCTAAAAATTCCTGAAAAAAACCCCATAAAATCCTCAAAAAATCCCAAAAAAATTCAAAAAAAATCCTAAAAATTCCTAAAAAATTCCCAGAACATTCCTAAAAACCTGACGAAATTCTGGAAAAAATCTGGGAGAATTCCATGAACCGAATCCTAAAAATTCCTGAAAAAACTCCATAAAATCCTCAAAAAATCCCAAAAAAATTCAAAAAAAATCAAAAAAATTCCTAAAAAATTCCCCGAAAATTCCTAAAACCTGATGAAATTCTGGAAAAAATCTGGGAGAATTCCACGAACCGAATCCTAAAAATTCCTGAAAAAAACCCCATAAAATCCTCCAAAAATCCCCCAAAAATTCAAAAAAAATCCTAAAAATTCCTAAAAATTCCCAGAAAATTCCCCAAAAATTCCTAAAAACCTGAAGAAATTCTGGAAAAAATCTGGGAGAATTCCACGAACCGAATCCTAAAAATTCCCAAAAAACTCCCATAAAATCCTCAAAAAATCCCCCAAAAATTCAAAAAAAATCCTAAAAATTCCTAAAAAATTCCCAGAACATTCCTAAAAAGCTGGCGAAATTCTGGAAAAAATCTGGGAGAATTCCACGAACCGAATCCTAAAAATCCCTGAAAAAACTCCATAAAATCCTCAAAAAATCCCCCAAAAAATCAAAAAAATTCCTAAGAATTCAAAAAAATTCCTAAGAATTCCTAAAAAATTCCCTGAAAATTCCTAAAAACCTGAAGAAATTCTGGAAAAAATCTGGGAGAATTCCATGAACCGAATCCTAAAAATTCCCGAAAAAACCCCATAAAATCCTCAAAAAATCCCAAAAAAATCCTAAAAATTCCTAAAAAATTCCCTGAAAATTCCTAAAAACCTGACGAAATTCTGGAAAAAATCTGGGAGAATTCCATGAACCGAACCCTAAAAATTCCCGAAAAAACCCCATAAAATCCTCAAAAAATCCCAAAAAAATTTTAAAAAAATCCTAAAAATTCCTAAAAATTCCCCAAAAATTCCCCGAACATTCCTAAAAACCTGACGAAATTCTGGAAAAAATCTGGGAGAATTCCACGAACCGAACCCTAAAAATTCCCGAAAAAACCCCATAAAATCCTCCAAAAATCCCAAAAAATTCCAAAAAAATCCTAAAAATTCCTAAAAAATTCCCAGAAAATTCCTAAAAACCTGACGAAATTCTGGAAAAAATCTGGGAGAATTCCACGAACCGAACCCTAAAAATTCCCCAAAAAACCCCATAAAATCCTCCAAAAACCCCTAAAATTTTTTTTAAAAAATCCTAAAAAACTCCAAAAAAAAAAATCCCTAACAAACCGCAAAAAACCCCTAAAAATGCCCCCAAAATCCCCTCAGCTCACCTTGATGGTGCTGAGATCCATGGGGTGCTTGATGATCTCGTGGTAGTCGTGCAGCCCCAGCGCCGAGGCGTCCACGGGTTTGTAGAAGGGCCAGGCGTAGGCCGCGTGCTTCTTGGACAGCAGCTCCTTGAGGATCCCGTTGCAATATTTCAGCTGCTCCGAGAGTTTCCCTTTCTTGGAAGTTTGGTGCTGCTGGGAATCCGGCAGATCCTTGCGGGGGGGTTTGATGGGGCGGCCGCTCTCGCGCCGCGCCGGGATTTTGGCGGCTTTGGGATTTTCGGCGATGGAGGGAGAGGATTCGCCGCTGGTGGCGATGATGGCCGTGGTGGTGGGAGTGGTGGTGTCGGCTTTCCGCTTCACGCCCTTTTTCTGGGATTGGGGGAAAAAAAAAAAAACGGGATTTGAGGATGGGAATGGAGGGTTGGATGGTGGGAAAAGGGAGAGGGGAGGTGGGGATTGCCTGTCGGGGAGTTTGGGGATGGTGGAGGGTTGGGATGGGGGTGAAATCCCGAAATGGGATCCCAAAATCCAGAAGGACAACCCCAATGGGTGGAATACCATCCCAAAATCCAGAATCCCAATCTCAACTGCCAGAATCCCATCCCAAAGTCCAGAATCCCAATCCCAATGGGCTGAATCCCATCCCAAAATCCAGAATCCCGATCCCAACTGCTGGAATGCCATCCCAGAATCCAGAATCCCGATCCCAAAGGCCTGAATCCCATCCCAAAATCCCGAACTCCAATCCCAACATCTGGAATCCCATCCCAGAATCCAGAATCCCGATCCCAAAGGCCTGAATCCCCTCCCAGCACTCAGAAATCCCATCCCAACATCCAGAACTCCAATCCCAACGGCTGGAATCCCATCCCAAAATCCTGAATCCCATCCCAAAATCCACAATCCCAATCCCAATGGCCGGAATGGGATCCCAAAATCCAGAACTCCAATCCCAGTGGCCTGAATCCCATCCCAAAATCCAGAATCCCGACCCCAACTGCCAGAATCCCATCCCAAAGTCCAGAACTCCAATCCCAACATCTGGAATCCCATCCCAGAATCCAGAATCCCAATCCCAAAGGCCTGAATCCCCTCCCAGCACTCAGAAATCCCATCCCAACATCCAGAACTCCCATCCCAAAATCCAGAATCCCATCCCAAAATCCAGAACTCCCAATCCCAAAATCCACAATCCCAACCCCAATGGCTGGAATGGGATCCCAAAACCCAGATCTCCAATCCCGACGGACTGAATCCCATCCCAAAACCCAGAACTCCAATCCCAACGGGCTGAATCCCATCCCAAAATCCAGAACTCCAACCCCAGCAGCCAAAATCCCATCCCAAAATCCAGAATTTCATCCCAACATCCAGAATCCCAACCCTACCCCCCCAAATCCCACTCCCACTCCACATTCCCACCTGGAATTCCATCCCACCACCCCAAATCCCAAACCCAGCGCCCCAAATCCCACTCCCACCTCACATTCCCACCCGGAATTTCACGCCAATACCCCAAACCCCAATCCAAACACCCCAAACCCTGATCTCTGTCCCCTAAACCCCACATTCCCACCCGGAATTCCATCCCACCACCCCAAATCCCAATCCCATCCCCCAAATTCCACTCCCAACACCCCAAACCCCACTCCCACCCCACATTCCCACCCCAAATCCCCAATCCCATCGCCCAAATCCCACTCCCACCCCACATTCCCACCTGGAATCCCAATCCCCAAACCCCAAACCCCTCCATTCCCACCCAGAATTCCATCCCAGCACCCCAAATCCCAATCCCATCCCCCAAATCCCAATCCCACCACCCCAAATCCCAATCCCATCCCACATTCCCACCCAGAATTCCATCCCAGCACCCCAAATTCCACTCCCACCCCACATTCCCACCCCAAATTCCATCCCACCACCCCAAACCCCTCCATTCCCACCCCAAATCCCAATCCCACCACCCCAAATCCCAATCCCATCCCCCAAATCCCAATCCTAACACCCCAAATCCCAATCCCACCCCACATTCCCACCCGGAATTCCATCCCAGGACTACAAACCCCAATCCCATTCCCCAAATCCCAATCTCAGCATCCCAAACCCCACTCCCACCCCACATTCCCACCCGGAATTCCATCCCAGCACCCCAAACCCCCAATCCCATTCCCCAAATCCCAATCCCCAAACCCCAAACCCCTCCATTCCCACCCGGAATTCCACCCCAGCATCCCAAATCCCAATCCCAGCACCCCAAATCCCAACCCTAACACCCCACCCCACATTCCCACCTGGAATTCCACCCCAAATCCCAATCCCAGCATCCCAAACCCCACAGTCCCACCCGGAATTCCATCCCACCACCCCAAATCCCACTCCCACCCCACATTCCCACCTGGAATTCCATCCCAGAACTACAAACCCCAACCCCATTCCCCCCAAATCCCAATCCCACCACCCTAAACCCCATTCCCACCTCACATTCCCACCCCAAATCCCAATCCTAACACCCCAAATCCCAATCCCAGCACCCCAAATTCCACTCCCACCCCACATTCCCACCCCAAATTCCATCCCACCACCCCAAACCCCTCCATTCCCACCCCAAATCCCAATCCCACCACCCCAAATCCCAATCCCATCCCCCAAATCCCAATCCTAACACCCCAAATCCCAATCCCACCCCACATTCCCACCCGGAATTCCATCCCAGAACTACAAACCCCAATCCCATTCCCCAAATCCCAATCTCAGCATCCCAAACCCCACTCCCACCCCACATTCCCACCTGGAATTCCATCCCAGCACCCCAAACCCCCAATCCCATTCCCCAAATCCCAATCCCACCACCCCAAACCCCTCCATTCCCACCCAGAATTCCACCCCAGCATCCCAAATCCCAATCCCAGCACCCCAAATCCCAACCCTAACACCCCACCCCACATTCCCACCTGGAATTCCACCCCAAATCCCAATCCCAGCATCCCAAACCCCACAGTCCCACCCGGAATTCCATCCCACCACCCCAAATCCCAATCCCACCCCACATTCCCACCCGGAATTCCATCCCAGAACTACAAACCCCAACCCCATCCCCCCCAAATCCCAATCCCAGCACCCCAAACCCCACTCCCACCCCACATTCCCACCCAAAATCCCAGTCCCACCACCCCAAACCCCTCACATTCCCACCCGGAATTCCATCCCAGCACCCCAAATCCCAATCCCACCACCCTAAACCCCACTCCCACCTCACATTCCCACCCCAAATCCCAATCCTAACACCCCAAATCCCAATCCCAGCACCCCAAATTCCACTCCCACCCCACATTCCCACCCCAAATTCCATCCCACCACCCCAAACCCCTCCATTCCCACCCCAAATCCCAATCCCACCACCCCAAATCCCAATCCCATCCCCCAAATCCCAATCCTAACACCCCAAATCCCAATCCCACCCCACATTCCCACCCGGAATTCTATCCCAGCACCCCAAATCCCAATCCCACCACCCTAAACCCCACTCCCACCTCACATTCCCACCCCAAATCCCAATCCCACCACCCCAAATCCCAATCCCATCCCCCCAAACCCCACTCCCACCCCACATTCCCACCTGGAATTCCATCCCAGCACCCCAAACCCCCAATCCCATCCCCCCAAACCCCACTCCCACCCTCCATTCCCACCCAGAATTCCCACATTTCCCCCTTCCCTCCTCACCTTGGCCACGGGTTGGGTGGGCGCGGGGGCGGCCAGGACGGCGGGACTGGGATTACTGGGATTACTGGGATTGCCGGGAAGGGCGTTGGGATGCAGGGATTTCAGGAGCGGGGCCGAGATCACCGACGGGTGCGGGATGTTGACGATGGTGGTGGGAATTTCGGGAGCGCTCGGAGCGTATCCGGAGGGTTGGGACACCGAGGACACGGCCGGGACCTGCTGAGCTCCTGCGCTCAGCCCGGCCAGGAGAGCTGGGAAAAAGAGGGAAAATCCTTCGGGATTGGCTCCGTGGGAGGGGGAATGGGAAGGGAGAGGGGTTGGGGGCGAGGAAAAGCTGGAAAAATGGGAGTGGGGTGTCGGAAAATCCTGGGAAAATGGGTTTGGGGTGGACGAAACAGCTGGAAAATGGGATTGGGATGTAGAAAAAATCTGGAAAATGGGATTGGGGTGCACAAAAAAGATGGAAAAATGGGTTTGGGGTGTACGAAACAGCTGGAAAATGGGATTGGGATGTACAGAAAATCTGGGAAATTGGATTGGGATGCACAAAAAACCTGGAAAATGGAGTTTGGGATGTACGAAACAGCTGGAAAATGGGACTGGGATGTACAGAAAATCTGGGAAATGGAGTTTGGGATGTACAGAAAATCTGGGAAATTGGATTGGGATGCACAAAAAAGATGGAAAATGGGATTGGGATGTACGAAACAGCTGGAAAATGGGATTGGGGTGTACAAAAAACCATGGGAAGTTGGATTGGGATGCACAAAAAACCTGGGAAATGGAGTTTGGGATGTACAGAAAACCTGGAAAAATGGGACTGGGGTGTACGAAACAGCTGGAAAATGGGATTGGGATGTACAAAAAACCTGGAAAATGGGATTGGGGTGCTTAAAACACACAAAAAAGATGAAAAAATGGGTTGGGGATGTAGGAAACAGCTGGAAAATGGGATTGGGATGTAGAAAAAATCTGGAAAATGGGATTGGGATGCACAAAAAAGACGGAAAAATGGGATTGGGATGTACGAAACAGCTGGAAAATGGGATTGGGATGTACAGAAAATCTGGGAAATGGAGTTTGGGATGTACAGAAAACCTGGGAAATTGGATTGGGATGCACAAAAAAACCTGGAAAAATGGGATTGGGGTGTACGAAACAGCTGGAAAATGGGATTGGGATGTACAGAAAATCTGGGAAATTGGATTGGGGTGCACAAAAAATCTGGAAAATTGGATTGGAATGCACAAAAAACCTGGAAAATGGAGTTTGGGATGTACAGAAAATCTGGGAAATTGGATTGGGATGCACAAAAAAGATGGAAAATGGGATTGGGATGTACGAAACAGCTGGAAAATGGGATTGGGATGTACAAAAAAGATGGGAAAATGGGATTGGGATGCACAAAAAGCCTGGAAAATGGGATTGGGATGCACAAAAAGCCTGGAAAATGGGATTGGGGTGCACAAAAAAGATGGAAAATGAGATTGGGATGTACAAAAAAACATGGGAAGTTGGATTGGGATGTACAAAAAACCTGGAAAATGGGATTGGGGTGCTTAAAACACACAAAAAACCTGGAAAAATGGGATTGGGATGTAGGAAACAGCTGGAAAATGGGATTGGGGTGTACAAAAAATCTGGAAAAATGGGATTGGGGTGTACAAAAAGCCTGGAAAACTGGGTTTGGGATCCATAAAATACACAAAAAACCTGGGAAATCGAGTTTGGGATGCACAGAAAAACCCAGAAAAAAGGGTTTGGGATGCATAAAATACACAAAAATCCTGGAAAAGGAAATTTAGAACGCCTCAAATAGACAAAAAATCCTGGAAAAGTGGGGTTGGGATGTACTAAAACCCTGGAAAAATGGGTTTGGAATACCTAAAATAGACAAAAAACCTGAAAAATGAGTTTGGGATGTACAAAAAGCCTGGAAAAATGGGATTGGAGTGACTAAAATAGACAAAAAATGATATTGGGATGTACTAAAAACTGGGAAAAATGGGTTTTGGATTTCTAAAACACACAAAAACCACAAAAAAATGGGTTTGGGATGTACAAAAAACCTGGGAAAATGGATTTGGGGTGACAAAATACCCGGACAATGGGTTTGGGATGCTTAAAATAGACAAAAACCACGGAAAAATGGGTTTGGAGTGCACTAAAAACTGGGAAAAATGGGTTTGGGATTCTTAAAATAGACAAAAAACCTGGAAAAATGGGATTGGGATACCTGAAATACACAAAACACCTAAAGAAGGGAATTTGGGATGCTTAGAATACACAAAAAAAACTGGAAAATGGGTTTGGGATGTACAAAAATCCTGGAAAATGGACCCCCAAAAGGCCCCAAAACCCCCATTTCCAGATGTTTCAGACCCCCAAGCCCCCACTTCCAGATGTTTGGGACCCCAAATCCCCATTTCCAGATATTTTAGACCCCCCAAAACCCCAATTCCAGATATTTTAGACCCCCAAACCCCCATTTCCAGATGTTTGGGACCCCAAAAATTCTCCATTTCCAGACATTTTAGACCCCAAACCCCCATTTCCAGATGTTTGGGACCCCAAAAAGGCCCCAAAACCCCATTTCCAGATATTTTAGGCCCCCAAATCCCCGTTTCCAGATATTTTAGGCCCCCAAATCCCTGTTTCCAGATATTTTAGGCCCCCAAATCCCCATTTCCAGACTTTTGGAACCCTCAAACCCCATTTCCAGATGTTTGGGACCCCAAAAAGGTCCCCAAAACCCCCCATTTCCAGATATTTTAGACCCCCCAACCCCCATTTCCAGACTTTTGGGACTCCCAAATCCCCATTTCCAGATGTTTGGGACCCCAAAAAAGCCCCAAAACCCCATTTCCAGCTATTTTAGACCCCCCAAACCCCCATTTCCAGCTGTTTGGGACCCCAAAAATTCTCCATTTCCAGACATTTTAGACCCCAAACCCCCATTTCCAGATGTTTGGGACCCCAAAAAAAGCCCCCAAACCCCCCATTTCCAGATATTTTAGACTCCCAAATCCCCGTTTCCAGATATTTTAGACCCCCAAATCCCCATTTCCAGATGTTTGGGACCCCAAAACCCCCCATTTCCAGATATTTTAGACTCCCAAATCCCCGTTTCCAGATATTTTAGACCCCCCAAACCCCCATTTCCAGCTGTTTGGGACCCCAAAAAAAGCCCCAAATCCCCATTTCCAGCTATTTTAGACCCCCCCAAACTCCCATTTCCAGACTTTTGGGACTCCCAAATCCCCATTTCCAGCTATTTTAGACCCCCAAACCCCATTTCCAGATGTTTGGGACCCCAAAAAGGTCCCCAAAACCCCCATTTCCAGATATTTTAGACCCCCAAAGCCCCATTTCCAGATATTTGGAACCCCAAAAATCCCCCATTTCCTGACGTTTTAGACCCCAAATCCCCATTTCCAAACTTTTGGGACTCCCAAACCCCCATTTCCAGACTTTTGGGACCCCAAACCCCCATTTCCAGCTATTTTAAACCCCCCAAACTCCCATTTCCAGACTTTTGGGACTCCCAAATCCCCATTTCCAGCTATTTTAAACCCCCCAAACCCCCATTTCCAGCTATTTTAAACCCCCCAAACTCCCATTTCCAGACTTTTGGGACTCCCAAATCCCCATTTCCAGCTATTTTAAACCCCCCAAACCCCCATTTCCAGATGTTTGGGACCCCAAAAAGGCCCCAAAACCCCATTTCCAGATATTTTAGACTCCCAAATCCCCGTTTCCAGATATTTTACACCCCCAAACCCCCATTTCCAGATATTTTAGACCCCCAAATCCCCATTTCCAGGTATTTTAGACCCCCAAATCCCCGTTTCCAGATATTTTAGACCCCCAAATCCCCATTTCCAGATACTTTAGACCCCCAAAGCCCCATTTCCAGATATTTGGAACCCCAAAAATCCCCCATTTCCTGACGTTTTAGACCCCAAAACCCCCATTTCCAGACTTTTAGGCCCCCCAAATCCCCATTTCCAGCTATTTTAAACCCCCCAACCCCCCATTTCCAGCTGTTTGGGACCCCAAAGCCCCCGATCCAGCTGTGGAGAGCCCAAATCTGGGTACCTGCTGCCCGTGCCGCCCCTTTCTTGTGGCTGTTCTTGGCCAGGGGCACGACGAGCTCCTGCTCGTCCGGCGGCATCTGCGCCACCTTCTGCAGGAAGAGCTTCTCCAGCGTCTGCGCCATCAGCACGATGTCGTCCGTGGGCTGCCGGAAAAGCGGGAATCACCCACGGAAAACGCGGGCTTGGGGGGTGGGGAGGGGTTGGGGGGTTTTTTGGGGATTTTTTGGGATTTTTTGGGGATTTTTTGGAGGGTTTTTGGAGAATTTTTGGGATTTTTCCGGGATTTTTTGGAGGGTTTTTGGAGAATTTTGAGGATTTTTTCAGGGATTTTTGGGATTTTTTGGAGGGTTTTCTGAGGATTTTTGGGGATTTTTTCGGGATTTTTTGGAGGATTTTTTGAGAATTTTGGGGATTTTTTCAGGGATTTTTGGGATTTTTTGGAGGATTTTTTGAGAATTTTTGGGATTTTTGGAGGATTTTTTGAGAATTTTTAGGGATTTTTTGGAGGATTTTTTGGGATTTTTTGGAGGATTTTTTGAGAATTTTTAGGATTTTTTTTGGATTTTTTGGAGGGTTTTTGGAGAATTTTTGGGATTTTTTCAGGGATTTTTTGAGAATTTTGGGGGATTTTTTGGGGATTTATTTGGAGGATTTTTTGAGAATTTTGGGGATTTTTTGGAGGATTTTTTGGGGATTTTTTGGAGGATTTTTTGAGAATTTTTGGGATTTTTTGGGGATTTTTTAGAGGATTTTTGGAGAATTTTTAGGATTTTTTTGGGATTTTTTGGAGGGTTTTTGGAGAATTTTTAGGATTTTTTGGGGATTTTTTGGAGGGTTTTTGGAGAATTTTTAGGATTTTTTGGGGATTTTTTGGAGGGTTTTTGGAGAATTTTTAGGATTTTTTGGGGATTTTTTAGAGGGTTTTTGGAGAATTTTTGGGATTTTTTGGGGATTTTTTTGGGGATTTTTTGAGAATTTTTAGGATTTTTTTGGGATTTTTTGGAAGGTTTTTTGAGAATTTTTAGGATTTTTTGGGGATTTTTTGGAGGGTTTTTGGAGAATTTTTAGGATTTTTTTGGGATTTTTTGGAAGGTTTTTTGGGAATTTTTAGGATTTTTTGGGGATTTTTTGGACGGTTTTTGGAGAATTTTTAGGATTTTTTGGGGATTTTTTGGAGGGTTTTTGGAGAATTTTGGGGATTTTTTCAGGGATTTTTGGGATTTTTTGGAGGGTTTTTTGAGAATTTTGGGGATTTTTTCAGGGATTTTTGGGATTTTTTGGAGGATTTTTTGAGAATTTTGGGGATTTTTTCAGGGATTTTTGGGATTTTTTGGAGGATTTTTTGAGAATTTTGGGGATTTTTTGGAGGATTTTTTGAGAATTTTGGGGATTTTTTGGAGGATTTTTTGAGAATTTTTGGGATTTTTCCAGGATTTTTTGGAGGATTTTTTGAGAATTTTGGGGATTTTTTCGGGATTTTTTGAGATTTTTTGGGATTTTTTTTTGGATTTTTTAGAGGATTTTTGGAGAATTTTTAGGATTTTTTGGGGATTTTTTGGAGGGTTTTTGGAGAATTTTGGGGATTTTTTTGGGATTTTTTGGAGGGTTTTTTGAGAATTCTGGGGATTTTTTTCGGGATTTTTTGGAGGATTTTTTGAGAATTTTGGGGATTTTTTCAGGGATTTTTGGGATTTTTTGGAGGATTTTTTGAGAATTTTTAGGGATTTTTTTCAGGGATTTTTGGGATTTTTTGGAGGATTTTTTGAGAATTTTTAGGGATTTTTCTGGGATTTTCTGACAATTTTGGGGATTTTTTGGAGGATTTTTTGAGGATTTTTGGGGGGTTTTTGGAGGATTTTTTGAGAATTTTTGGGATTTTTTTGGGATTTTTTGAAGGATTTTTTGAGGATTTTTGGGGGGGTTTTTTCATGAATTTTTGGGATTTTTTGAGAATTGTTGGGATTTTTTGGAGGATTTTTTGGGGATTTTTTGGAGGATTTTTTGAGAATTTTGGGGATTTTTTCGGGATTTTTTAGAGGATTTTTGGAGAATTTTTGGGATTTTTTGGGGATTTTTTAGAGGATTTTTGGAGAATTTTTAGGATTTTTTTGGGATTTTTTGGAGGATTTTTTGAGAATTTTTGGGATTTTTTTTGTATTTTTTGGAGGGTTTTTGGAGAATTTTTAGGATTTTTTGGGGATTTTTTGGAGGGTTTTTGGAGAATTTTTGGGGATTTTTTCAGGGATTTTTGGGATTTTTTGGAGGGTTTTCTGAGGATTTTTGGGATTTTTTCAGGGATTTTTTGAGAATTTTTGGGATTTTTTCAGGGATTTTTGGGATTTTTTGGAGGATTTTTTGGAGAATTTTTGGGGATTTTTTTGGAGGATTTTTTGAGAATTTTGGGGATTTTTTGGAGAATTATTTGGGGATTTTTTGGAGGATTTTTTGAGAATTTTGGGGATTTTTTCAGGGATTTTTGGGATTTTTTGGAGGATTTTTTGAGAATTTTTTGGGATTTTTTTGGGATTTTTTGGAGGATTTTTTGAGAATTTTGGGATTTTTTGGAGGATTTTTTGAGGATTTTTGGGGGGGTTTTTTCATGAAATTTTGGGATTTTTTGGGGGATTTTTTGAGAATTTTTGGGGATTTTTTGGAGGATTTTTTGAGAATTTTTGGGATTTTTTCAGGGATTTTTGGGATTTTTTGGAGGATTTTTTGAGAATTTTTGGGATTTTTTTGGGGATTTTTTGGATGATTTTTTGAGAATTTTAGGGATTTTTTGGAGGATTTTTTGAGGATTTTTGGGGGGTTTTTGGAGGATTTTTTGAGAATTTTTGGGATTTTTTGGGGATTTTTTAGAGGATTTTTGGAGAATTTTTAGGATTTTTTTGGGATTTTTTGGAGGATTTTTTGAGAATTTTTAGGATTTTTTTGGGATTTTTTGGAAGGTTTTTTGGGAATTTTTAGGATTTTTTGGGGATTTTTTGGACGGTTTTTGGAGAATTTTTGGGATTTTTTTGGGATTTTTTGGAGGGTTTTTGGAGAATTTTTGGGATTTTTCTCAGGGATTTTTGGGATTTTTTGGAGGATTTTTTGAGAATTTTTGGGATTTTTTTTGGATTTTTTGGAGGATTTTTTGAGAATTTTGGGGATTTTTTGGAGGATTTTTTGAGGATTTTTGGGGGGTTTTTGGAGGATTTTTTGACAATTTTTGGGATTTTTTGGAGGGTTTTGGGAGAATTTTTAGGATTTTTTGGGGATTTTTTGGAGGATTTTTTGAGAATTTTGGGGATTTTTTGGGGATTTTTTGGAGGATTTTTTGAGAATTTTGGGGATTTTTTCAGGGATTTTTTGGAGGGTTTTTGGAGAATTTTTGGGGATTTTTTGGAGGATTTTTTGAGGGGTTTTTTTCATGAATTTTTGGGATTTTTTGGAGGATTTTTTGAGAATTTTTGGGATTTTTTCAGGGATTTTTGGGATTTTTTGGAGGATTTTTTGAGAATTTTTGGGGATTTTTTTGGGATTTTTTGGAGGATTTTTTGAGAATTTTGGGGATTTTTTGGGGATTTTTTGGAGGATTTTTTGAGAATTTTGGGGATTTTTTCAGGGATTTTTTGGAGGGTTTTTGGAGAATTTTTGGGGATTTTTTGGAGGATTTTTTGAGGGGTTTTTTTCATGAATTTTTGGGATTTTTTGGAGGATTTTTTGAGAATTTTTGGGATTTTTTCAGGGATTTTTGGGATTTTTTGGAGGATTTTTTGAGAATTTTTGGGGATTTTTTTGGGATTTTTTGGAGGATTTTTTGAGAATTTTGGGGATTTTTTCAGGGATTTTTGGGATTTTTTTGGAGGATTTTTCGAGAATTTTTAGGGATTTTTTTCAGGGATTTTTGGGATTTTTTGGAGGATTTTTTGAGAATTTTGGGGATTTTTTCAGGGATTTTTGGGATTTTTTGGAGGATTTTTTGAGAATTTTTGGGATTCTTTTCAGGGATTTTTGAGATTTTTTTGGAGGATTTTTTGAGAATTTTGGGGATTTTTTTCAGAGATTTTTGGGATTTTTTGGAGGATTTTTTGAGGATTTTTGGAAACGTTGGGGGGATTTTGGGGATTTTTTTGGAAATTTTTTTCTGGATTTTTTGGGGATTTTAGGGGGTTTTTAAGATTTTTTAAAGGAGTTTTTGGGATTTTTTAGGGGTTTTTGAGGGATTTGTTGGGGATTTTTTGGAGATTTCACGAAATTTTTTAAGGAATTATTGGGATTTTTTGGGAAATTCTAGGGGTTTTTTTGGGAATTTTACGAAATTTTGAAAGGCGTTTTGGGGCTTTTTTTGAGCATTTTTTGGGGGATTTTGGGGATTTTTTGGGGATTTTTAAAGGATTTTTTGGGGGGTTTTACAAGATTTTTTTAAGGAGTCTTCGGGAAATTTTTTGGAATTTTTGGGGGATTTTTTTCAGTTTTTTGGGATTTTTTTCAGATTTTTTTTGATTTCTTAGAGATTTTTTTTCTGGATTTTTGAGGGATTTTTGGAGATTTTTGGGGGATTTTTGGGAGACTTTTAGGGGTTTTTTGGGGGATTTTATGAAATTTTTAAAGGAGTTTTTGGGATTTCTTTGGGATTTTTTTTCAGATTTTTTGGAATTTTTTTTGAGATTTTTTTCTGGATTTTTTGGGGATTTTTTGAGATTTTTGGGGGGATTTTTGAGATTTTTTAAATGAGTTTAGATTTTTTAGGGGATTTTTTGAGATTTTGTGAGACTTTTTAAGGCGGTTTTGGGATTTTTGGAGATTCTTCGGGGGATTATTGACATTTTTTTAAAGGAATTTTTGGGGGGGGTTTTGGGATTTTAGGGCTTTTTGGAAATTTTTTGAGATTTTTTGTGAGATCTTCTGAGATTTTAAGAGATTTTTTTAAGGAGTTTTTAGGGAAGATTTTTTAGGGGTATTTTGGGGGGTTTTTTGGAATTTTTGTGGGGATTTTAAGGAGATTTTTTGGGAGATTTTTGGGTGATTTTGGGGAATTTTTCTGAGTGGTTTTGGGTGATCTTTTGGGATTTTTAGTCCCATTTTTGGTGCGATTTTTGGGTGGTTTTGTGTGCGATTTTTGCGTGATTCTGGGGAATTTTCAGAGTGATTTTGAGTGATTTTTTGGGGTGATTTTGGGGGATTTTTAATACCATTTTTGAGTGATTTGGGGTCATTTTTGGTGCGATTTTGGGTGCGATTTTTCCGTGATTCTGGAGAATTTTCAGAGTGATTTTGAGTGATTTTTTGAGGGATTTTTAGTGCCATTTTTGGGTGATTTTCCTGCCATTTTTATGTAACTTCAGCACGATTTTTCCTGCCATTTTGCCCGATTTTGCTACAATTTTTTTCTTACTTTGGAGCCTTTTTTGCCTGATTTTTTTTTTATTATTTCTAGGTATTTTTTACCTGATTTTTTTTTTAGATTTGGGGGCATTTTTGGGGTAGTTTTGGAGTGTTTACCTTGTTGTAGATGTAGCAGTTGGTGAACATGGTGTTGAAGTCCTGCATGCACTCGGCTGCTCCCCAATAATAATTATTCTCCAAACGTCTCTTGATGGTTCCCATATCCATGGGCTGCTTGATGATTTTGTGATAATCCTGGGAATTTTTGGGAAGCGGGAGAAAAGAAAAAAAAAAAGAAAAAAACAAAAAAAATTGGGGGATTTGGGGTTAAGGAGATCAGGAAAAAGAGAGGGGGAAAAAGGAAAAGGGGGAGGGGGAAGGGGTGAACACACACTCGGGATGGGGTGAAAAGGTTGGGAATTCTTTGGGATGGGGGTTCCTGGGGGGAATTCTGCTGGAATTGGGGTCTCGGGAGGTTTGGGGGCTGGAGGGAGGTCTGGGATCAGCTGGGAGAGGGAATGGGAGCTGAATTTAAGGGGGATTTAAGCCAAATTTAGGGGAAATTGAAGATGATTTGAAGCTCAACTTAAACTAAGCTTAGGGTGGATTTAAACTAAGCTTAATGGGGACTGAACCTAATCAAACCTAAATTTAAAGGACATTGCAGCTAAATTCTAGGTGGACTTAAGCTAAATCCTAACTAGATTTAACCTAATTTCCAACTGGATTTAAGCTAAACTCAAAAAGAATTTAAGCTGAATTTAAGAACAATCCAAAATCAATTTAAAAATACTTTAAGCTAAACTTAAAGTATATTAAACCTAAACTCAAACCTACGTTTAAAGGAAATTCCAGCTCAACTCAAGATGAATTTATCCTCAATTCCAGGTGGATTTAAGCTCAACTTAAGGCCAATTTAAACTGAATTTAAAGCCAAGTCAAGCTCAGTTTAAAGCCAATTTAAGCCGGGACTCCGACCCCTCCATGGAATTTTTACCTCCGGGCTTTAACTCCTTGGGCGCCACAGGTGCCTTTAAATTTTTGGGGAATTCTCAGGAAGTCTTCTACAAATTCATGGATGGGAGAATCTGCAAATTCAGGGCCTCGGGAATTCTCCCCTCATCCACCTTTTCCTAAGGAACAAGGAAAAAACCTTGGATCACCCTGAAATCCATTTTTTAGGGCCGCTGAGAGGAAGGAGGAGAGGTCGAGGGGAGGGGGGGGGGAAAAAGGAGAAGCATTTTTAGGGTCGGCACCTGTGGCTCAGGGATCAAATTTCAGCTTGGGGATTTTTTGGTTTTTTTTTTTTTTTTTTCCCTGCGGGATGGGATAGGGGGGGGTTAAAAAATAGGGATACCACACATACGGAATTCCCAAAAAAAAAAAAAAAAAAAAAAAAAAAAACCAACAAACCACCCCCCAAATCTAGAAATAATTCAATTCCCATTACCGGCAACCCCAACTTGACGGCGTCCACGGGTTGGCGGAAGGGCCACGCGAATTGGTGCTTCCAGAGGGCTTTCATCACCACCTTGTGCAGGTACTGGAGCTGGTTGGTGATCCTGCCCGGTTTTTTGGGATTGGAAACCTCCGGAGGAGGAGGATTCACCTGGGGATTGGGAAGGGAAGGCACCGAGGCCATGGTGGGGCTCTCGAAGCCCTCGTAGAGCAGCGAAGGTTTCCGGATCCGTTTGCCGGGGGTCGAGTCCGTGGCGAGGGCCATGAGGCCGGCGTTGCCTTCCCCCAGAATCCTGGGTGGGTTGAAGGGAGGGGGGAAAAGAAACGGCATGGAAAGGGTTAAGGGAAAGGTTCCCAGGATTCCCGGCGGGAATTCCCAGAAGGAATTCCCGGAAGGAGGTGAAATCGAGGCTAAAACCGCGCTGCTAAAGCCGAGATTCTGCTCCAAAAATCCCGATTTTCCTCGGCTTCCCCGGGGGAATTTTGGCCGTGGACTCCGGGGGATACGGGCACGGAGATCCTGTGGCTCTCGGGTAAAAATTCCCAAGGATTTTGGCCATGAAATCCTGGGAAACTGCAGCACAAACTCCCAGGGATTTCGACCAGGAGATCCTGTGGATCTTGGGTAAAAAATTCCCAAGGATTTTGGCCATGAAATCCTGGGAAACTGCAGCAGAAACTCCCAGGGATTTCGGCCAGGAGATCCTGTGGATCTTGGGTAAAAAATTCCCAAGGATTTTGGCCATGAAATCCTGGGAAACTGCAGCACAAACTCCCAGGGATTTCGGCCAGGAGATCCTGTGGATCTTGGGTAAAAATTCCCAAGGATTTTGGCCATGAAATCCTGGGAAACTGCAGCACAAACTCCCAGGGATTTCGGCCAGGAGATCCTGTGGATCTTGGGTAAAAATTCCCGAGGATTTTGGCCATGAAATCCTGGGAAACTGCAGCAGAAACTCCCAGGGATTTCGGCCAGGAGATCCTGTGGCTCTCGGGTAAAAAATTCCCGAGGATTTTGGCCATGAAATCCCGGGAATCTCGGGCATAAAGTCCCAGGGATTTCGGCCAGGAGATCCTGTGGATCTCGGGTAAAAAATTCCCGAGGATTTTGGCCATGAAATCCTGGGAAACTGCAGCACAATCTCCCAGGGATTTCGGCCAGGAGATCCTGTGGATCTCGGGTAAAAATTCCCGAGGATTTTGGCCATGAAATCCTGGGAAACTGCAGCACAAACTCCCAGGGATTTCGGCCAGGAGATCCTGTGGATCTCGGGTAAAAATTCCCGAGGATTTTGGCCATGAAATCCTGGGAAACTGCAGCACAAACTCCCAGGGATTTCGGCCAGGAGATCCTGTGGATCTTGGGTAAAAATTCCCGAGGATTTTGGCCATGAAATCCTGGGAATCTCGGGCATAAAGTCCCAGGGATTTCGGCCAGGAGATCCTGTGGATCTTGGGTAAAAAATTCCCAAGGATTTTGGCCATGAAATCCCGGGAAACTGCAGCACAAACTCCCAGGGATTTCGGCCAGGAGATCCTGTGGCTCTCGGGTAAAAATTCCTGAGGATTTTAGCCGCAACTTCCGGGATTTTCGGCCGGGAGCTCAAATGAATGAAAGCCACAAATTCCCGGGAATTTCGACCATGAATTCCCAGGAAATCTCAGGCACAAATTCCCGAGGATTCTGTCCACGAACCCCCGGGAATTTCAGCACGAACCCCACGGATTTTACCCAGAAAACCCTGGAAATTTCAACCGTAAAATCCCAATCATTTTTCCCACGAACTCCAAGGAATTTTGACCCTTAACCCCCAGGAATCCTGGCCATGAACTCCCAGGAATTCCAGCCCTAAATTCCCAGGAATTTCAACCCCCTGTTGGGGGCATTTGGGGGATCCAGGGATGGGGACTCCCAGGATCCCAATCCCAAGGATTTGGAGGTATCCAGTATCCCAATCCCAAGGATTCAGGGACCCCAAGAACATCAATCCCAAGGATTTGGGAACCCTCAGGACACCAATCCTAAGGATTTCGGAGTGTCCAGGACACCAATCCCGAAAATTTGGGGATCCCCAGGACCCCAATCCCAAGGATTTGGAGGTGTCCATGACACCAATCCCAAGGATTTAGGGCAATCCAGAAATAGGAACCCCCCCAGGACAACAGTTCCAGAAATCTGGGGACACTCAGGACCTCAATCCCAAGGATTTGGGGGGGGAACCAGGAATGGGGACACTCAGGACCTCAATCCCAAGGATTTGGGGGGAAATCCAGGAATGGGGACCCTCAGGACCTCAATCCCAAGGATTTGGGGGGATCCAGGAATGGGGACCCTCAGGACCTCAATCCCAAGGATTTGGGGGGGATCCAGGAATGGGGACACCCAGGACCTCAATCCCAAGGATTTGGGGGGATCCAGGAATGGGGACACCCAGGACCTCAATCCCAAGGATTTGGGGGGGATCCAGGAATGGGGACCCTCAGGACCCCAATCCCAAGGATTTGGGGGGGATCCAGGAATGGGGACCCTCAGGACCTCAATCCCAAGGATTTGGGGGGATCCAGGAATGGGGACCCTCAGGACCTCAATCCCAAGGATTTGGGGGGATCCAGGAATGGGGACCCTCAGGACCCCAATCCCAAGGATTTGGGGGGGATCCAGGAATGGGGACCCTCAGGACCTCAATCCCAAGGATTTGGGGGGATCCAGGAATGGGGACCCTCAGGACCCCAATCCCAAGGATTTGGGGGGATCCAGGAATGGGGACCCTCAGGACCCCAATCCCAAGGATTTGGGGGGGGGGGATCCAGGAATGGGGACCCTCAGGACCTCAATCCCAAGGATTTGGGGGGATCCAGGAATGGGGACCCTCAGGACCCCAATCCCAAGGATTTGGCGGGGGGGATCCAGGAATGGGGACCCTCAGGACCCCAATCCCAAGGATTTGGGGGGGGGGGGGGGGATCCAGGAATGGGGACCCTCAGGACCTCAATCCCAAGGATTTGGGGGGATCCAGGAATGGGGACACCCAGGACCCCAATCCCAAGGATTTGGGGGAATCCAGGAATGGGATCCCCTTTTTTCCCCTGAGCTGACCCCTGGGTGACCCTGGGGCTGTTCCCAAGGGCACGACCCCCATGACAAGGACAGGGTGACCCCGATGACACCACCGGAATTTGGGGGTCCCACGGTGACACCGGCAGAATTTGGGGGTCCCAAAGTCACTGTCACAGCATTGGGGTCCCCCCAGTGTCACTGTCACAGCGTGGGGGTGACACCACCGGAATTTGGGGGTCCCACGGTGACACTGCCACAATTTGGGGATGCCAAGGTGACACTGCCCCAGTTTGGGGGTCCCAGTGTCACTGTCACAGCATTGGGGGTGACACTGCCACAATTTGGGGGTCCCATGGTGACACTGCCACATTTTGGGGGTCCCAGTGTCACTGTCACAGCCTAAGGGTGACACTGCCACAATTTGGGGGTCCCATGGTGACACTGCCACATTTTGGGGGTCCCAATGTCACTGTCACAGCCTAAGGGTGACACAGCCACAATTAGGGGATCCCCAAGTGTCACTATCCCGTTTTAGGGGTGCCAATGTCACTGTCACAGCATAGGGGTGACACAGCCACAATTTGGGGGTCCCACGGTGACACCGTCACACTTTGGGGGTCTCAAACATCACTGCCACAATGTGGGGGTGACACAGCCACACTGCCCCAATTTGGGGGTCCCAATGTCACTGTCACAGCATTGGAGGTGACACTGCCACAGTTTGGGGGTGACACAGCCACACTGCCCCAATTTGGGGGTCCCAATGTCACTGTCACAGCATTGGAGGTGACACTGCCACAGTTTGGGGGTACTACGGTGACACTGCCCCAATTTTGGGGTCACAATGTCACTGTCACAGCATGGCAGTCCCCCAGTGACACTGCCACAGTTTGGGGGTGCTACAGTGACAGTGCCCCAATTTGGGGGTCCCAATGTCACCGTCACAGCCTGACAGTGACACTGCCACAATTTGGGGATGCCAAGGTGCCGCTTCCACAATTTGGGGGTCCCAATATCACTGTCACAGTGTGGGGGTGACACCACCATGATGTGGGGATCCCACAGTGACACGGCCACAATTTGGGGGTCCCATGGTGACACTGCCACATTTTGGGGGTCCCAATGTCACTATCACAGCCTAAGGGTGACACAGCCACAATTTGGGGGTACCACGGTGACACTATCCCATTTTGGGGGTTCTAATGTCACTATCACAGCACGAGGGTAACACTGCCAATATTTGGGGATGCCAAGGTGCCACTATCCCATTTTGGGGGTCCCCCGATGTCACTATCACAGCATGAAGATGACCCTGCCACAATTTGGGGGTCCCAATGTCACTGTCACAGCCTAAGGGTGACACTGCCACAATTTGGGGGTCCCATGGTGACACTGCCACAATTTGGGGGTCCCAAGGTCACTATCACAGCATGACTATGACACTGCCACAATTTGGGGATCCCACAGTAACACCGCCCCAATTTGGGGGTCCCAATGTCACTGTCACAGCGTGAGCATGACACTGCCATAATTTGGGGGTCCCACGGTGACACTGTCACACTTTGGGGGTCTCAAACATCGCTGCCACAACGTGGGGATGACACAGCCACGCTGCCAGAGTTTGGGGGTTCCAATGTCACTGTCACAGCATTGGGGTCCCCCAATGTCATTATCACAGCACAGGAGCGATACCACCGGAATTTGGGGGTCCCACGGTGACACCGCCACAATTTGGGGGTCCCAGTGTCACTGTCACAGCGTGGGAATGACACCACCACAATGTGGGGGTCCCAAAGCATCACTGCCACACTTTGGGGGTCCCAATGTCACTGTCACACCGTGAGGCTGACACTGCCACAATTTGGGGATGCCAAGGTGCCGCTATCCCAATTTGGGGGTCCCAATGTCACTGTCACAGCATGGGGGTGACACTGCCAATATCTGGGGATCCCAAGGTGCCACTACCACAATTTGGGGGTCCCAATGTCACTGTCACAGCATAGGGGTGACACCACCACAATGTGGGGATCCCAAGGTACCACTCTCCCATTTTGGGGGTCCCAATGTCACTGTCACAGCATGGGGGTGACACAGCCACACTTTGGGGGTCCCACGGTAACACTGCCCCAATTTGGGGGTCCCAATGTCACTGCCACAGCACAGGAGTGACACTGCCCCACTTTGGGGGTCCCAATGTCACTGTCACAGCATGGAGGGGTGACACCACCACAATGTGGGGGTCCCACGGTGCCACTGCCACACTTTGGGGCTCTCCAATGTCACTGTCACAGCGTGCGGGTCACACACTCATCATGGGGGTCCTTCAGTGCCACTGCCACAACTTGGGGGTCCCACAACGCCCCGCGTGGAGCCGCGATCCTGCAAGACCAACCCCACCACCAGGCCGCACACCTCTCCCCTCACGGCGACACCCCCAAAACCGCTCATTTTCCTCCCAAAAACGCCTCCCACCCTCCCCCCCCCCAAAAACGCGTGTCCCCACGGCGCCAGCACCTACTTGCTCTGGGGATTCACATTCTGCAACATCCCGGCGGCTGCGTGCGCGGCCCGCGGGCCCGGCCGGCCTTCGTCTCCTCCTCCTCCTCCTCCTCCTCCCGCCGTCTCCTCCGACGACCCCCCCACTTTGCCCGGCCAAAGCTTCGCCGCTCCCGGCCCGGTGGGGGCCCCCCCACCGTCAGCGCATCCCCGGCGGCCGGGGAGGGGGGTCTTGCCGGGAGCCCCCTCCCCTTTTCGTCCTCCTCAAGCGGCGGCAGCGGCGGCGGCGGTCCCGGGACCCTCGCGCGGCCTCACATCCACGGGCGCGGCGAAAATGGCGGCGCGCTCTGAGGGGATGTAACGGGGGAAGGCGGAGGGCACCGGGAGAAGCGGAGCGGGGAGGGAGGGCGGGGGGGGTCCCTTCTTCGGAGCCTCACCGGACCCCCCGAACCCGGCGCGATCCGCTCGATACAACCCTCGCCGAGTCGCTGCGAGCCGGCGGCAGCCGCGGGCAGGCGGAGCAAGGCGCGGAGCCGCGGTCGGCGCGGCGGATGACGGCGGATATCGGCCCCCGGCGGGATCTCAGCGGCCGCGCTCCATCTTGGCTCGCTGAGGGCTGAGGGAAGGGGGGGGGGGGGCGGGAGGAGGAAGGTGGTGGAAGAAGCCGGGCGGAGGCGGCCCCTCGCCGCCGGTGGCCGCAGGCAGGGGTCGCTGCGGAGGCCGGGGAGGGTCCGGGGAGGGTCCCGGAGCCCTCCGGGACGGCGGAGGCGGGGGATGGAGCCGGGTTGGGGCCGCCCCCCGCGCGCGCCGGGCCCGACCCGCTCCGTCCCTTCGTCCCCGCGAAATGGCGCCGCTCGGCCTGCCCCCGCCCGCCCTTATATAGACGCGACCCGCCTCCCCATTGGCCGGGCCGCACGCTGACGTCACCCAACCGCCCCGCCCCGCCCCGCCGCGGCCTCATTGGGCGGAGGCACCCGGGGGCCACCGCTCCGATTGGCCGCACGCCGCGTCAATCACGGGCTCGGCTCCCCGCCCCTCCCGCCCTTCCGCCCGGCGCCTCACCCGACGCGCGCGGAGCTCTCCGCGCTGATTGGATGGCGCGGGCGCCCGCCGCGCGCTGATTGGCCGGCGGGTCACGCGGTGGGCGGGTGCAGCCGCCGATTGGCGGCGGCGCCCGGTGGGGGCAAGGAGGAAGAAGGGGCCGCCCGGCGCCATCTTGAATGGCGGCGGTGGCCGCGGCCGGACAATGAGCGCGGCCGCTCGCGGCCGGACCCGCCGCTTCCCCCGCCGCTCCTCGGCCGCAGCGAGCCCAGGGGACGCTCCCCCGCCGGGCCTTACCCCCCTCGCGGCGCTCGCCCAGGCCTCAAGGCGCCGTTAAACCCCGCACCCCCCATCCCCCCCCGAGCCGCCACGCACCGCGTCGCCCCCGCGCCCCGCGGTGTCCACGGGCGCTCGGGACGCGCCAGCCTTTCCCTGACCACGCGCGGGGGACGACAACCCCCACGGACACGCCGCTGCCACGGCCGCCAGCACCGCTAAAGGCCCGAAACGCCGCTGCTCCCCCCCACCCCCCCCTCACCCCCCCAACCCTGGGGGGCCCCGAACCCCCTCCCTGCCCATGGGCGAGGGCTCAGCGCCCGCTCCCCCTCCGGGACCCCCCGACCCCCTTCGCCCTCCACGCACGGGGAGGTGTCGCGTCCTTCCCAACCTCCCCCCTCCCCCGCTGCACGGGCTCGCAGGACACGGGTGGCTCCGTGTGGCGTCCGCTTCCCTTCCCCCCCCCCCCCAACCACCGTGACACAGCACTTGGGGCCGCGCCCGCCGCCGCCCCCGCGCGAACACCCAAACATGGCGCTTTTCGCCCCAAACCGCCGCCCCCGCCGCGCGCACAAAGCCGCCCCGCCCCACTGTCAATCACCGCCGCCACGGCTTCCTATTGGCTGATCCCGCGCCGTCGGGGCGGGACGGGGCGTGATTGACAGCGCGCCGCCATCACGTGACCTCCCCCGCCTCCGCGCCGCCGTGGGGGGGGCAGGGCGAGGCCGCCCCCCCCCCCGCCACTCACCTGAGGCGCCCCCGCCTTGGGCCGCGACCCCCGCGCTCGGCCCCGCTTCATCCGCTCCCTCTCCGCTCCCCCCCAGCCCTGCCGCCCCAAAAAGCCCCGGCTTTGGGGCAAAAAAGATAAAAAAAACCATCCCGGGGCAGAAAAGGGAGCCACGCGCTACGTCACCCGCGCGCTGATTGGCTCCCCGCCGTCACGTGGCTCCCCCGCGGCTCCCACGGGCCCCCATTCATGGCCCCCCCACTCCCGTGGCGGGAACGGCTCCGCGGGGTCCTAGCGCCGCGCGCATGCGCAGTGCGGGCGCGCTGCAGCGTCGTTGGGGGGGAGCACCCACGGGGGTCCGCGTTGGGGTGGGGTGTCCCAAGAATTCCAAGGGTGCCCCCCACGAGGGTCCACGACTTTCCTGGGATGTCCCTCTGCCATCCCTGGGGGGGCCGGGTGGGGTTGGCAGAGGGCGGCGGGCACCCACGGGGAGGGGTCCGTCACGGGGTGGGGGGCACCCACGGGTGGTGCGGGAGTGGTCCCGAAAACTCCAGAGCTGCCTTCACGGGGGGTCCGCGACATTCCCGGGACGCCCCCCTGCCACCTGCGGGAATTCCAGGCGACGCGAGAATTGTCACGCGTGTCCCCCCCTAACTAAGCCCGCCAAGCTCATTAACCCCGTGACATCACCTGAGCTGTCCCCCTGCCTTTTGGGGGTCCCCAGGTATGACGGGGGGGGGGGGTGTCCCCAACCTCTTGTCACGCGTGGGGAGGGTCGGGGACCACCCCCGTGTCCCACGCGGGGACTTCGGTGGCCGCTCTGTCACCGCCGCCGCGCCGCGCTCGGGGCCGCTCTGCCTGGCAACAGATGACGCGCGGCCCGCGGAGCGCTCCCATTGGCTGGCGCCGGGCTGGGGGCACGGGTGGGGACAGCGGAGCCCCCCGTGGGGACATCGGGGCCCCCGCGGGGACACGGCGGGCATGGGTGGCTTCGGGGGGCTCGTGGCCACGCTGCTCTGGGGGGTTTTGGTCGCTGTCGCCGTCGGTGACCCCGGTAGGAGGTGGCGGAGCGGGTGAGGGGAGGGGACAAAGGGGACACGCGTGGCTGGGAGGCGCGGCCTCACTCTGGTGCTTGTCCCCTCTCTGTCCCCGCCTTGTTTGTCCCCTCTTCCTGTCCCTTCCCTGCCCCCCTTGCCTGTCCTCCTCCTTGTCCCCTCTCCCCCTCTCCTTTCCCTGTCCCCTTCCCTCTTCCCCTCCCCTCCTCCCTCCCCTGTTCCCCTTTCCCTCTCCCTCTTCCCTCCTCCTTTGCCTCTCACTTCCCCGTCCCTTCTCCTTGTCCCCTCCCTGTCCCTTCCCTTCTCCCTTTTCCTCTCTCTCCGTCCCCTCCTTGTCCTCTCTTCCCCTTTCCCTGTCCCCTTCCCTGTCCCCTCCTTGTCTCCTTTCCCGCTCTCTCCCTGTCCTCCCTCTCCCCTCCCCTTTCCCCTCCTTGTCCCCTCTCCCCTTTCCCTCTCCCCTTCCCCATCCCTCTCTGTCCCCTCCTTGTCCCCTCCTTGTCCCCTCTCCCTCTCCCCTCTCCCTCTTCCCCATCCCTCCCTGTCCCCTCCTGTCCCCTCCCTGTTCCCTCTCCCCCGTTCCCTTCCCCTCTCCCTTTTCCTCTCTCTCCGTCCCTTCCCTGTCCTCCCTTTCCCTCTCCCCTTCCCTGTCCCCTCCTCGTCTCCTTTCCCTCTCTCTCCCTGTCCTCCCTGTCCCCTCCCTTCCACTTTCCCTCTCCCCTTCCCTCCTTGTCCCCTCCCTGTCCTCCCTGTCCCTCTTCCTTATCCCCTCCTTGTCCCCTCTCCCTTCCCTATTTTCCCTCTCCCCCTTCCCTCTCTCTCCGTCCCCTCCTTGTCCCCTTTCCCTCTCTCTCCCTGTCCTCCCTCTCCCATTCCCCATCCCCTCTTTGTCCCCTCTCCCCTTTCCCTCTCCCCCTTCCCCATCCCTCCCTGTCCCCTCCCTGTCCCCTCCCAGCCCCGGACCCTCCCTCTCACCTCCTGGCCGAGGTCCTGACGTGCCAGCCGGACTCTCCCTCTCGCTCGCTCTCGGTCACTCTGGACGGTCAGCTGCTCTACACCTTCGATTTCCCGGGATCCCGCTGGAATCCCGGGATCCCCTCGGTGCCCCCCTGGCCCTCGGCACTGGAGACCCCCCAGGAGATCCTTCCAGAGGCCCAACTGTGCCAGGGGATCCTGCAGAACATCAGCCGGATGCTCGCCGGGCACGTGCCCGAGGCCAGGGGTAGGTGACACCCAAAGTGACACCCAAAATGACACCCAAAGTGACACCCAAAGTGACGTCGGCGTTGTCCCCATCCCAGGTGGCCACCACTGGGATGGAGGCTCGGGTGGGTTGGGAATTTTGGGAATGGCGGTGGCACCTCTGGACAATGGATTGGTGGCCCCAAAGTGTCCCCAGAGGTGTCCCCAAGGTGGGCAGGGCTGGAGCTTCCAGGGGGAGGATTTGGGGAATGAGAGGGTGGAAAATGGGAGAATTTGGGGGTGGAGGGATGGAAAAGTTTGGGGGTGGAGGGATGGAAAAATTTGGGGATGGAGGGTTGGGAATGGTGGGAAATTATGAGGGAAAAAGGGGTGGAAAATGTGGAGGAATTTGGGGATGGAGGGATGGAAAGTGTGAGAAAAATTTGGGGATGAGGGGATGGGAATGGTGGGAAAATTTGGGGATGAAGGGATGGAAAAATTTGGGGATGGAGGGGAGGGAATTGTGGGGAAATTTGGGGGATGGAGGGATGGAAAATGTGGAGGAATTTGGGGATGGAGGGATGGAAATGGTGGGAAAATTTGGGGATGAAGGGATGGAAAAATTTGGGGATGGAGGGATGGGAATGGTGGGAAAATTTGGGGATGGAGGGATGGAAAAATTTGGGGATGAGGGGATGGGAATGGTGGGAAAATTTGGGGATGAAGGGATGGAAAAATTTGGGGATGGAGGGGAGGGAATTGTGGGGAAATTTTGGGGATGGAGGGATGGAAAATGTGGAGGAATTTGGGGATGGAGGGATGGGAATGGTGGGAAAATTTGGGGATGGAAATGGTGGGAAAATTTGGGGATGGAGGGATGGAAATGGTGGGAAATTTTGAGGAAAAAAAGGATGGAAAATGTGGAGGAATTTGGGGATGGAGGGATGGGAATGGTGGGAAAATTTGGGGATGGAAATGGTGGGAAAATTTGGGGATGGAGGGATGGGAATGGTGGGAAAATTTGGGGATGAAGGGATGGAAAAATTTGGGGATGGAGGGGAGGGAATTGTGGGGAAATTTTGGGGATGGAGGGATGGAAAATGTGGAGGAATTTGGGGATGGAGGGATGGGAATGGTGGGAAAATTTGGGGATGAAGGGATGGAAAAATTTGGGGATGGAGGGATGGGAATGGTGGGAAAATTTGGGGATGAAGGGATGGAAAAATTTGGGGATGGAGGGATGGGAATTGTGGGAAAATTTTGGGGATGGAGGGATGGAAAATGTGGAGGAATTTGGGGATGGAGGGATGGGAATGGTGGGAAAATTTGGGGATGGAAATGGTGGGAAAATTTGGGGATGGAGGGATGGGAATGGTGGGAAAATTTGGGGATGGAGGGATGGAAATGGTGGGAAATTTTGAGGAAAAAAAGGATGGAAAATGTGGAGGAATTTGGGGATGGAGGGACGGAAAAATTTGGGGATGAAGGAACAGAAGATGTGGAAAAGCTTGAGGATGAAACGATGGAAAATGCAGGAAAAATCTGGGGAGTAAAGGGCTGAAAAATGTGGGAAAAAACGGGAATACAGGGAAGGAATAACTTTGAGGACAGAGGGCTGGAAAACCTTGGGAATGAAGCAACAAAAATCCCAGAAAAAACTCCCCAACAAACCCCCGGAGACCACAAAAAACCTTGCGAATGACCCCAAAACCCAGAAAACCCAGATCCCATTCGAAGCCTGGACATTCCCCATCCCAACCCCCCACCCTCCGGACAACTCCGGCCACGCCACTGTCCAGTCCCGGCCATCCCTGACGGATCCCATCCCATCCCTCATCCCAGGAATCCCGATGGTCTCCGTCTTCCCGGCTCTCCCGCCGGTTCCGGGCGAACCCAACACTTTGGTGTGCGTGGTGGAGAACATCTTCCCGCCGGCGCTGGACATCAGCTGGACGCTGGCCGGAGTCCCGGTCACTCAAGGGGTCACTCACAGCCCCTACACCCCCACGGCCGAGCTGACCTTTGTCCGCTTTTCCTACGTTCCCTTCGTTCCGGCCGCCGGCGACGTCCACGCCTGCGTGGTCACCTCGCAGAGGGACAACGCCACCGTGGTGACCTATTGGGGTGAGCTCGGGGACGAGGTGGCCTCGGGGACGTCCTCGGCGCCGTGGTGACCTCGGGGTGTGTCCGTAGTGGCTCCGGACACGGCGCTGGACGAGCAGCTGGACGCGGCGCTGGCCGGAGCCGCCATGGCCTTGGGAATTGTCCTGGCGGTGCTTGGGGTCATCCTGGCCTTGGTGGCGTGGAGGGGCAGAGGGGGTACGGTGATGGTCCTGGCATGGTTCTGGTCCTGGTTCTGGTTCTGATCCTGATCCTGGTCCCAGCCTCGATCCCATTCCTGCTCCTGATCCCAATCCTAGTCCTGGTCCTGATCCTGGTTCTGATCCTGATCCTGGTCCCAGCCTCGATCCCATTCCTGGTCCTGGTCCTGGTCCTGATCCTGGTCCCAGCCTCAATCCCATTCCTGGTCCTGGTCCTAGTCCTGATCCTGATCCCGGTTCTGATCCTGATCCTGGTCCCAGCTTTAATCCCATTCCTGGTCCTGGTCCTGGTCCTGATCCCGGTTCTGATCCTGATCCTGGTCCCAGCCTCGATCCCATTCCTGGTCCTGGTTCTGGTCCCGATCCCGGTTCTGATCCTGATCCTGGTCCCAGCCTCGATCCCATTCCTGGTCCTGGTTCTGGTCCCGATCCCGGTTCTGATCCTGATCCTGGTCCCAGCCTTAATCCCATTCCTGGTCCTGGTTCTGATCCTCACCCCAGTCCCAGTTCTGGTCCCAATCCCAGTCCTGGTCCAGGTCACTGTTCTGATGCTGATCTCGGTCCTTGTCCCGGTTCTGGTCCCAATCTTGGTCCTGGTCCCAGTCCTTCTTCCAGTCCCAATTCTGGTCCTTGTCCTGGTCCTGGTCCCAATCCTGGTCCCAGTCCTGGTCCTGATCCCACTCCCAGTTCGGGTCCTGGTCCTGATCGTGGTCCTGATGCTTGTTCTAATCCTGGTCCTGGTCCTGATCCCAGTCCTGGTCCCACTCCTGATCTCAATCCCAGTCCTGATCCCAGTCCTGATCCCGGTCCCAGTCCTGATCCTGATCCCAGTCCTGATCCCAGTCCTGATCCTGATCCCAGTCCTGATCCCGGTCCCAGTCCTGATCCTAGTCCCGGTTCTGATCCCGATCCCAGTCCTGATCCCAGTCCTGATCCCAATCCTGATCCTGATCCCAGTCCTGATCCCGGTCCCAGTCCTGATCCTAGTCCCGGTTCTGATCCCGATCCCAGTCCTGATCCCAGTCCTGATCCTGATCCCGGTCCCAGTCCTGATCCCGGTCCCAGTCCTGATCCCAGTCCCAGTCCAGATCCCAGTCCTGATCCTGGTCTCAGTCCTGGTCCTGATCCCAGTCCTGATCCTGATCCCAATCCCTAACCTGATCCCGGTCCCAGTCCTGATCCCAGTCCTGATCCTAGTCCCAGCCCTGATCCCAGTCCCAGCCCTGATCCCGGTCCCAGTCCTGATCCCAGTCCCGGTTCTGATCCCGATCCCAGTCCTGATCCCAGTCCTGATCCTGATCCCAATCCCAAACCTGATCCCAGTCCCGATCCCAGTCCCGGTTCTGATCCCGATCCCAGTCCTGATCCCGATCCCAGTCCTGATCCCAGTCCTGATCCTGATCCCAATCCCAGTCCCAATCCCAGTCCCGATCCCAGTCCCAATCCCAGTCCCGGTTCTGGTCCTGGCGCTGCTCGGGGCCACCTCGGCCGTGGTGGCCGGGAGGGACGGAGCGGCTGCGGTGACAATCCCGGCCTGGGGGGGGCACAGGGTGGGAATTGTCACCAATCCCGGTTTCTGTTCCCAGGTTGAGACGATCCGTGTGGGAATCGGGAATTTGGGAAGAAAATCCCGCTTTTCCTCAATAAATCCCGTGGTTTTGGCAGATTCCGTGTCCTCGTTTGTCACATTCCTGGTCCCGGTCCCAGGCCTGGTCCTGATCCCAGTCCCAGCTCTGGTTCTGGTCCTGGTCCTGATCCCAGTCCCAGCTCTGGTTCTGGTCCTGGTCCTGATCCCAGTCCTGGTTCTGGTCCTGGTCCTGATCCCAGTCCTGGTTCTGGTCCTGATCCCAGTCCCAGCTCTGGTTCTGGTCCTGGTTCTGGTCCTGATCCCAGTCCCAGCTCTGGTTCTGGTCCTGGTTCTGGTCCTGATCCCAGTCCCAGCTCTGGTTCTGGTCCTGGTTCTGGTCCTGATCCCAGTCCCAGCTCTGGTTCTGGTTCTGATCCCAGTCCTGGTCCTGGTTCTAATCGAGGTCCAGGTGTTGGTCCCAGTCCTGGTTCTGGTCCCGATCCCGGTTCTGATCCTGATCCTGGTCCTGGTTTTTGTCCATGGTCCCGATCCCAGTCCCAGTCCTAATCCTGGTTCTGATCCCAGTCCTGGTTCTGATTCTAATCTTGATCCTGGTTCTAATTCTGGTTCCTGATTCTGATCCCAGTCCCAGTTATGGTTCTGGTCCTGATCCTGGTTCCGCTCCTGGTTCTGATCCTTGTCCCAGTCCTGGGTCCTGATCCCGGCCCCAAATCCCGCTCCCAAATCCCCCTCCCGCTCCCGGTTCTGATCCCCATCCCAATCTCGATTCTGGTTCTGATCCCAATCCCAGTCCCGCTCCCAAATCCCGCTCCCAAATCCCGGTTCTAACCCCGATCCCGGTTCTGATCCTTGTCCCAGTCCCAGTTCTGGTCCCGCTCCCGGTCCCGATCCCGCTCCCAATCCCGGTTCTAACCTCGATCCCAGTTCTGATTCTTGTCCCAGTCCCAGTTCTGGTCCCAATCCCGCTCCCAAATCCCGGTTCTAACCCCGATCCCGGTTCTGATCCTTGTCCCAGTCCCAGCTCTGGTCCCGCTCCCGGTCCCGATCCCAGCCCCGCTCCCAAATCCCGGTTCTAACCCCGATCCCGGTTCTGATCCTTGTCCCACTCCCAGTCCCAGCTCTGGTCCCGATCCCGCTCCCAAATCCCGGTTCTAACCCCGATCCCGGTTCTGATCCTTGTCCCAGTCCCAGTTCTGGTCCCGCTCCCGGTCCCGATCCCAGTCCCACTCCCAAATCCCGGTTCTAACCCCGATCCCGGTTCTGATCCTTGTCCCAGTCCCAGTTCAGGTCCTGATCCCAGCCCCACTCCCAGCCCCGCTCCCAAATCCCGGTTCTAACCCCGATCCCGGTTCTGATCCTTGTCCCCGTCCCAGTTCTGGTTCTGATCCCAGCCCCGATCCCAGCCCCGCTCCCAGTCCCGCTCCCAATCCCGGTTCTAACCCCGATCCCGGTTCTGATCCGTGTCCCACTCCCAGTTCTGGTCCCGCTCCCGGTCCCGATCCCGCTCCCAATCCCGGTTCTAACCCCGATCCCGGTTCTGATCCTTGTCCCACTCCCAGTCCCAGTCCCAGCTCTGGTCCCGATCCCGCTCCCAATCCCGGTTCTAACCCCGATCCCGGTTCTGATCCTTGTCCCACTCCCAGTCCCAGTCCCAGCTCTGGTCCCGATCCCGCTCCCAATCCCGGTTCTAACCCCGATCCCGGTTCTGATCCTTGTCCCACTCCCAGTCCCAGTCCCAGCTCTGGTCCCGATCCCGCTCCCAATCCCGGTTCTAACCCCAATCCCGATTCTTACCCTTGTCCCACTCCCAGTTCTGCTCCTGATCCCAAATCCCGCTTCCCATCCCGAACCCCGGGGGGCTCCCAGTTCCCTCCCAGTTCCCTCCCAGTTCCCTCCCAGTGCTCCCAGTCCGGCGCTGAGTCCCGAGCGCGGCCGCCACCAGCGCAGCCCTGCCCGGCACCGGGTGACGCGCGGCAGCCGCCAGCACCCATTGGGTGTCCCCAATGTCCCCACCCCGGGGGTGGCACCTCGGGGGGGTCCCTGAGGGGGGGGACAGCGCGTCCCAGTTTGTCCCAGTTCGTCCCAGTTTGTCCCAGTTCGTCCCAGTTCGCCCCAGTCCGCGATGTTGCCGCTGCTGCTGCTGGCGCTCGGCGCCCCCGGGGCGGGTGAGGAGCGCGGGAAGGGCGGGGGGGGGGGGGCGTGGACTTTGGGGGGAAATTCTGGGAAAAAAGGGGGAAATTTAGGGAAAAGGGGAAGTTGGGAATTAGGGGAAGTTGGGGGGGGCTCCGCCCTGTAAGGATTGAGGGGGGTGGGAGCGGATTTTGGGGGGAAAAAGCGGGAATTAGGGGAGGTCTGGTGGTGGTGGGTGGGGGGCTCCGCCGTGTGGGGTTTTGGGGGAAATTCTGGGAAAAAAGGGGGAAATTTAGGGAAAAGGGGAAGTTGGGAATTAGGGGAAGTTGGAGGGGCTCCGTCCTGTGGGGTTTGGGGGGGGGGGGGGGTGGATTTTGGGGGGGGAAATTGGGAATTTGGGGATGGATTTTGGGATGTCCTGGGAGGGATTTGGGGGGTCGCTTCAACCCCCCCCCCCCCGGACTCAATCCACGTCCCCAAATTTGGGGATATCCCCAGTTCCTTTATCCCAAAATCGCCCCAAAATTCCAAATCCCCCTAAGAATTCCCAAAATCCCCCCGAAACGCCAAATCCCCCCCAAAAAATCAGCAAAAAAACCCAAAAAATCCTTCCCAAAATCCTTCCAAAAATCAGCAAAAAATCCCCCCCAAAAAATCAGCAAAAATCCCCAAAAGATACAAAAAATCCCCCAAATCCCCCCCAAAATTTAAGAAATCCTCAACCCCCCCCAAAATCCACCAAAATAAATCCCCCAAAAATCAGCCCCCAAGAAATTAAAAAGAAACCAAAAATGACTCCAAAATCCTCAAAAAAAACTCCAAAACAAAACGCCAAAAATCACCAGAAAAATGCCAAAGTCAAGCCCAAAAATCTGCCAAAAATAAAACAAAACCAACCAAAAAGGAATCCCCCAAAATCTTCAAAAATCACCCCAAAAAAATCGCCAAAATTAAAAAAGAATCCCAAGAAATCCCTTAAAAATCCCCAAAAAATACTAAAAAAATTTCCAAAAAATCCTTTTAAAAAATCCCCAAAACTCCCGAAAAAATTAAAAAATAAATCCCAAAAAATCCCCCCAAAATTCCCAAAAAACCAATAAAAGAAATCCCAAAACAAATCCCAAAAATTTCCCAAAAATCCAAAAAAATTCCCAAAAAATCGCCCCAAAATTAATAAAGAAATTCCAAAAAATCCCCCCCCAAATCCCCAAAAAAACTATTAAAAAATCTCAAACAAATCCCAAAAAATCTGTAAAAAATCCCCCCAAAAATTTCAAAAAAGTCCAAAAAATCCACCAAAACAGCCCCAAAAAATCCCCCAAAATTAATAAAAAAAATCCCCAAAAAACCCTAAAAAATCCTGAAAAATACCCCCCAAAAAACCTTAAAAAAGCTCAAAAATAAAATCCCAAAAAATCCCCCCAAAAATCCCTAGAAATAATAATAAAAATAAAATACCCGATAATTTTAAAAAATCCCCAAAAAATCCCAGAAATACCAAAAAAATCCCCCCAAAAAATCCGAAAACTCCCCAAAAATAAAAAAATCCCTAAAAAGTAAAAAAAAATCCCTAAAAATTAAAAAAAAATCCCAAAAAATTCCTCAAAAAGTCCTCAAAAAATCCCCAAAAATTCCCCCAAAAATCCCGAAAAAATTCCAAAAAATCCCCAAAACTCCCCCAAAACAGCCTCAAAAAATCCCCAAAAAATCTCAAAAAAAATTAAAAAAAATCCCCAGTAAATAAAAAAAAATCCCAAAAAACCCCTAAAAAATCCCAAAAAATCCCCCAAAAAACTCTTAAAACCCCTCAAAAAATCCCACAAAAAAATCCCTGAAAATAATAATAACAAAATACCCAAAAAAACCCAAAAACCAAACCACAAAAATTCCCCCCCAAAAAAACCCTCAAAAAAATCCTCAAAAATATCCCAAAAAATTCCCCCCAAAAATCCCTGAAAAAAATCCCAAAAAAATCCCCAAACCTCCCCCAAAACAGCCTCAAAAAATCCCCAAAAAATCTCAAAAAAAAATTTAAAAAATCCCCAGTAAATAAAAAAAATCCCAAAAAAACCCTAAAAAATCCCCAAAAATCCCCCAAAAAACTCTTAAAACCCCTCAAAAAATCCCACAAAAAAATCCCTGAAAATAATAATAACAAAATACCCAAAAAAACCCAAAAACCAAACCACAAAAATTCCAAAAAAAAAAAAACCTCAAAAAAATCCTCAAAAATATCCCAAAAAATTCCCCCCAAAAATCCCTGAAAAAAATCCCAAAAAATCCCCAAACCTCCCCCAAAACAGCCTCAAAAAATCCCCAAAAAATCTCAAAAAAAAATTTAAAAAATCCCCAGTAAATAAAAAAAATCCCAAAAAAACCCTAAAAAATCCCCAAAAATCCCCCAAAAAACTCTTAAAACCCCTCAAAAAATCCCACAAAAAAATCCCTGAAAATAATAATAACAAAATACCCCAAAAAACCCCAAAAACCAAACCACAAAAATTCCCCCCCAAAAAAAAACCCTCCAAAAAATCCTCACAAATATCCCAAAAAATTCCCCCCAAAAATCCCGAAAAAAATCCCAAAAACTCCCCCAAAACAGCCTCAAAAAATCCCCCCAAAAATCCCAAAAAAAGAATTTAAAAAAAACCCCAAATAAAAATAAAATAAAAATCAAAAAAAACCCTAAAAAAAATTTTAAAAACCCCAAAAACCCCTAAAAAATCCCCCAAAAAACCTCCAAAAATAAAAAAAAAAACCTTAAAAAATCCCCAAAAAATCCCCAAAACCCCCCTCACACCCCCCTTCTTTTTTACCCCCCTCCCCCAGCCCCTTTCGTCATCCAGGTGGCCTCGTGGTGCTCCTTGGCCACCAACGGCTCCTTCGTGGCCACCAACGCCACGCTGGGGCTGCTGCTGGCGCTGGCCCAGGTGCCCCTGGTGTGCGCGGATTTCGGGGGCCCGCGGGGTCCCCGCGCCGTCCCTTGCCCCGGGGGGGGGCTGCTCGCCCCCCTGGGGGAGTTGCTGGCCCAAGGCCTCAACGGGGACCCGCGCTGGGGCCAGCGGCTGCGGGAACGCCGCCGGCTCTGCGGGCAACTCCCGGCCCACGTGTGGCCACCGCGGAGCGGTGAGGGGAGCTCGGGGGGCGTTTTGGGCGGGGGGTTTGGGGCGTTTTGGGCGAGTTTGGGGAGGTTTCGAGGAGTTTGGGGAGGTTTCGGGGCGTTTTGGGCGAGTTTGGGGCGTTTTGGGCGAGTTTGGGGAGGTTTCGAGGAGTTTGGGGAGGTTTCGGGGCGTTTTGGGCGAGTTTGAGGCGTTTTGGGGGAGTTTGGGGAGGTTTCGAGGAGTTTGGGGAGGTTTCGGGGCGTTTTGGGCGAGTTTGGGGCGTTTTGGGGGAGTTTGGGGAGGTTTCGAGGAGTTTGGGGAGGTTTGGGGGCGTTTTGGGCGAGTTTGGGGCGTTTTGGGCGAGTTTGGGGAGGTTTCGAGGAGTTTGGGGAGGTTTGGGGGCGTTTTGGGCGAGTTTGGGGCGTTTTGGGCGAGTTTGGGGAGGTTTCGAGGAGTTTGGGGAGGTTTCGGGGCGTTTTGGGGAGGTTTCGGGGTGTTTTGGGCGAGTTTGGGGAGGTTTCGAGGAGTTTGGGGAGGTTTCGGGGCGTTTTGGGGCGTTTTGGGGGAGTTTGGGGAGGTTTCGAGGAGTTTGGGGAGGTTTCGGGGCGTTTTGGGCGAGTTTGGGGCGTTTTGGGCGAGTTTGGGGAGGTTTCGAGGAGTTTGGGGAGGTTTCGGGGCGTTTTGGGCGAGTTTGGGGCGTTTTGGGCGAGTTTGGGGAGGTTTCGAGGAGTTTGGGGAGGTTTCGGGGCGTTTTGGGCGAGTTTGGGGCGTTTTGGGCGAGTTTGGGGAGGTTTCGAGGAGTTTGGGGAGGTTTCGGGGCGTTTTGGGCGAGTTTGGGGCGTTTTGGGCGAGTTTGGGGAGGTTTCGAGGAGTTTGGGGAGGTTTCGGGGCGTTTGGGGAGGTTTCGGGGCGTTTTGGGCGAGTTTGGGGCGTTTTGGGCGAGTTTGGGGAGGTTTCGAGGAGTTTGGGGAGGTTTCGGGGCGTTTTGGGGAGGTTTGGGGAGGTTTTGGGGAGGTTTGGGGCGTTTTCGGCGAGTTTGGGGCGTTTTGGGCGAGTTTGGGGAGGTTTCGAGGAGTTTGGGGAGGTTTCGGGGCGTTTTGGGGGAGTTTGGGGAGGTTTCGAGGAGTTTGGGGAGGTTTCAGGGCGTTTTGGGCGAGTTTGGGGCGTTTTGGGGGAGTTTGGGGAGGTTTCGGGGTGTTTGGGGGGCGTTGGGGGCGTTTTGGGGAGGTTTTGGGAGGTTTGGGGAGGTTTCGGGGTGTTTGGGGAGGTTTGGGGGCGTTTTGGGGAGGTTTTGGGAGGTTTGGGGATGTTTCGGGGCGGTTGGGGGAGGTTGGGGCGTTTTGGGGATGTTTCGGGAGTTTTGGGGGAGTTTTGGGGAGGTTTGGGGACGTTTCGGGGTGTTTGGGGCCATTTTGGGGCCATTCGGGGCCATCTGAGGCCCATCCAGTTCCATTTCAAGCCATTTCAGGCCATTTTGGGGCCATTTTGGGGCCATTTGAGGCCCATCCAGTTCCATTTCGAGCCATTTTGGTGCCATTTGGGGCCATTTGGGGCCATTTGAGACCCATCCAGTGCCATTTTGAGCCATTTTGGGGCCATTTGGGGCCATTTGGGGCCATTTGAAGCCCATCCAGTCCCATTTCGAGCCATTTTGGGGCCATTTGGGGCCATTTGATGCCATTTGAGGCCCATCCAGTTCCATTTCGAGCCATTTTGGGGCCATTTTGGGGCCATTTGGCTCCATTTGAGGCCCATCCAGTCCCATTTTGAGCCATTTTGGGGCCATTTGGCTCCATTTGAGGCCCATCCAGTGCCATTTCAAGCCATTTCAGGCCATTTTGGGGCCATTTGGGGCCATTTGGCTCCATTTGAGGCCCATCCAGTGCCATTTCGAGCCATTTTGGGGCCATTTGGGACCATTTGAGACCCATCCAGTCCCATTTCGAGCCATTTTGAGGCCATTTGACTCCATTTGAGACCCATCCAGTGCCATTTCGAGCCATTTTGGGGCCATTTGGCTCCATTTGAGGCCCATCCAGTCCCATTTCGAGCCATTTTGGGGCCATTTTGGGGCCATTTGGCTCCATTTGAAGCCCATCCAGTTCCATTTTGAGCCATTTCAGGCCATTTTGGGGCCATTTGATGCCAATCCACCTGGCACCATTTTGACCCCGTCTGGACCCCTTCCGACCCCATTCGAGCCCCGTTTTGGGGCCGTTTGGGGCCGTTTGGGGACCGTGCGACGTCCCCGCAGCGCCGCCGCGCCTTCGCGTGCTCGCCTCGCGCTCCGGCCCCGCTCCGGCCCCGCTGCTCCTGACGTGCCACGCCTGGGGCTTCGCCCCCGCCGAGGTCACCCTGAGCTGGTTCCGGAACGGGGTCGTGCTCGGGGACCCTCGGGAACGGCCCCGGGTGCTGCCGGTGGGCGACGGAACCTTCCGGGCCCAGGTGAGCGTCGAGGTGCCGGCGGCGGCGAGCGGCGACGCCTTCGAGTGCTCGGCGCTGCACCCCAGCCTGGAGGAGCCCGTCAGCGTCCGCTGGGGTGAGCAGGGGGCGGGTTGGGGGGATTTTGGGGGTTTTGGGGGGTTTTTTGGGTTTTTTGGGATTTTTTGGGATTTTTGGGGATTTTTTGGGATTTTTTGGGGGTTTTTTTTTGATTTTTTGGGGAATTTTGGGGGTTTTTTTGGGGGATTTTGGGGTTTTTTTGGGGGTTTTTTGGGATTTTTTGGGATTTTTTGGGTTTTTTTCGGGATTTTTTGGGATTTTTTGGGATTTTTTGGGGAATTTTGGGGGTTTTTTTGGGGGGATTTTGGGGGTTTTTTGGGGTTTTTTTTGGATTTTTTGGGATTTTTTGGTTGTTTTTTTTTTTATTTTTGGGGAATTTTGGGGGTTTTTTTGGGGGATTTTGGGGTTTTTTTGGGGTTTTTTTGGGATTTTTTGGGGGATTTTGGGGATTTTGGGGGATTTTGTGGGGGTTTTTTTTGGGAATTTTGGGGATTTTTTGGGGGATTTTGGGGATTTTTTGGGGGATTTTGGGATTTTTTGGGGGATTTTGGGGTTTTTTTGGGGGGATTTTGGGGGGATTTTGGGGGTTTTTTGGGGGTTTTTTGGGATTTTTTGGGGATTTTTTGGGATTTTTTTGATTTTTTGGGGAATTTGGGGGTTTTTTGGGGGGATTTTGGGGGTTTTTGGGGGGTTTTTGTTTTGGAATTTTTTTGGGATTTTTGGGGGTTTTATTGGGGGATTTTCAGGGGTTTTTTGGGGATTTTTGGGATTTTTTGGGTTTTTTTGGGGGATTTTGGGGGATTTGTGGGGTTTTTTTGGGATTTTTTTGGGATTTTTTGGGGGTTTTTTTTGATTTTTTGGGGAATTTTTTGGGTTTTTTGGGGGGATTTTGGGGGTTTTTTGGGGTTTTTTTGGGATTTTTTGGGGATTTTTTGGGGATTTTTTTGATTTTTTGGGGAATTTTTGGGTTTTTTTTTTGATTTTTTGGGGAATTTTGGGGGTTTTTTTGGGGGATTTTGGGGTTTTTTTGGGGGTTTTTGTTTTGGATTTTTTTTGGGATTTTTTGGGGTTTTTTTGGGGAATTTTTAGGGTTTTTTTGGGGGATTTTTTTGGGTTTTTTGGGGGGATTTTGGGGGATTTTGTGTGTTTTTTTGGGAATTTTGGGGATTTTTTGGGGGATTTTGGGGATTTTTTGGGGAATTTCGGGAGGTTTTTGGGGATTTTTGGGTTTTTTTGGGGGATTTTGGGGGATTGTTGGGTATTTAGGATTTTTTTGGGGATTTTTTTGGGATTTTGGGGATTTTTTGGGGGGTTTTTTGGGGGTTTTTTGTTTTGGGGATTTTTGGGTTTTTTTGGGTTTTTTGGGGGGATTTTTAGGGGTTTTTTGGGGAATTTTGGAGGGTTTTTGGGGATTTTTTGGGGGATTTTTTGGGTTTTTGGGATTTTGGGGGATTTTGGGGGTTTTTTTGGGAATTTTGGGATTTTTTGGGGATTTTGGGGATTTTTTGGGGAATTTCGGGGGGTTTTTGGGGATTTTTTGGGGATTTTTGGGGATTTTTTGGGGATTTTTTGGGTTTTTTTGGGGATTTTGGGGGATTGTGGGGGGTTTTTTTGGAATTTTGGGGATCTTTTGGGGGATTTTGGGGATTTTTTTGGGGGGTTTTTTGGGGGTTTTTGTTTTGGAATTTTTTTTGGATTTTTTGGGGTTTTTGGGGGGATTTTTTAGGGGTTTTTTGGGGAATTTGGGAATTTTTTAGGATTTTTGGGGATTTTTTGGGATTTTTGGCGATTTTTGGGTTTTTTTGGGGGGATTTCTGGGGATTTTTTGTGGTTTTTTTTGGGAATTTTGGGGATTTTTTGGGGATTTTTTTGGGATTTTTTTGGGATTTTGGGGTTTTTTGGGGTTTTTTGGGTTTTTTGGGAATTTTTGGGTTTTTGGGGGGATTTTGGGGGATTTTGTGGGGTTTTTTTTGGGAATTTTGGGGATCTTTTGGGGGATTTTGGGGATTTTTTTGGGGGGTTTTTGGGGGTTTTTGTTTTTGGAATTTTTTAGGGATTTTTTGGGGATTTTTTTTGATTTTTTGGGGATTTTTGGGTTTTTTTGGGGGGATTTCTGGGGATTTTTTGGGGTTTTTTTTTGGGAATTTTGGGGATTTTTTTGGGATTTTTTTGGGATTTTTGGGGGTTTTTTGGGTTTTTTTTTGGTTTTTTTTTTTGGAATTTTTTGGGGATTTTTTGGGGGGATTTTTTTGGGGATTTTAGGTTTTTTTGGGGAATTTTGGGAATTTTTAGGGATTTTTTTGGGTTTTT
>NC_138816.1:1312603-1338068 GCF_965178545.1 Coloeus monedula
GGGCCATTTGAGGCCCATCCAGTTCCATTTCGAGCCATTTTGGTGCCATTTGGGGCCATTTTGGGGCCATTTGAGACCCATCCAGTGCCATTTTGAGCCATTTTGGGGCCATTTGGGGCCATTTGGGGCCATTTGAAGCCCATCCAGTCCCATTTCGAGCCATTTTGGGGCCATTTGGGGCCATTTGATGCCATTTGAGGCCCATCCAGTTCCATTTCGAGCCATTTTGGGGCCATTTTGGGGCCATTTGGCTCCATTTGAGGCCCATCCAGTCCCATTTTGAGCCATTTTGGGGCCATTTGGCTCCATTTGAGGCCCATCCAGTGCCATTTCAAGCCATTTCAGGCCATTTTGGGGCCATTTGGGGCCATTTGGCTCCATTTGAGGCCCATCCAGTGCCATTTCGAGCCATTTTGGGGCCATTTTGGGACCATTTGAGACCCATCCAGTCCCATTTCGAGCCATTTTGAGGCCATTTGACTCCATTTGAGACCCATCCAGTGCCATTTCGAGCCATTTTGGGGCCATTTGGCTCCATTTGAGGCCCATCCAGTCCCATTTCGAGCCATTTTGGGGCCATTTTGGGGCCATTTGGCTCCATTTGAAGCCCATCCAGTTCCATTTTGAGCCATTTCAGGCCATTTTGGGGCCATTTGATGCCAATCCACCTGGCACCATTTTGACCCCGTCTGGACCCCTTCCGACCCCATTCGAGCCCCGTTTTGGGGCCGTTTGGGGCCGTTTGGGGACCGTGCGACGTCCCCGCAGCGCCGCCGCGCCTTCGCGTGCTCGCCTCGCGCTCCGGCCCCGCTCCGGCCCCGCTGCTCCTGACGTGCCACGCCTGGGGCTTCGCCCCCGCCGAGGTCACCCTGAGCTGGTTCCGGAACGGGGTCGTGCTCGGGGACCCTCGGGAACGGCCCCGGGTGCTGCCGGTGGGCGACGGAACCTTCCGGGCCCAGGTGAGCGTCGAGGTGCCGGCGGCGGCGAGCGGCGACGCCTTCGAGTGCTCGGCGCTGCACCCCAGCCTGGAGGAGCCCGTCAGCGTCCGCTGGGGTGAGCAGGGGGCGGGTTGGGGGGATTTTGGGGGTTTTGGGGGGTTTTTTTGGTTTTTTGGGATTTTTTGGGATTTTTTGGGGATTTTTTGGGATTTTTTGGGGGTTTTTTTTTGATTTTTTGGGGAATTTTGGGGGTTTTTTTGGGGATTTTGGGGTTTTTTTGGGGGTTTTTTGGATTTTTTGGGATTTTTTGGGTTTTTTTCGGGATTTTTTGGGATTTTTTGGGATTTTTTGGGGAATTTTGGGGTTTTTTTGGGGGGATTTGGGGTTTTTTGGGGTTTTTTTGGATTTTTTGGGATTTTTTGGTTGTTTTTTTTTTTATTTTTTGGGGAATTTTGGGGGTTTTTTTGGGGATTTTGGGGTTTTTTGGGGTTTTTTTGGGATTTTTTGGGGGATTTTGGGGGATTTTGGGGGATTTTGTGGGGGTTTTTTTGGGAATTTTGGGGATTTTTTGGGGGATTTTGGGGATTTTTTGGGGGATTTTGGGATTTTTTGGGGGATTTTGGGGTTTTTTGGGGGGATTTTGGGGGGATTTTGGGGGTTTTTTGGGGGTTTTTTGGGATTTTTTGGGGATTTTTGGGATTTTTTTTGATTTTTTGGGGAATTTTGGGGGTTTTTTGGGGGGATTTTGGGGGTTTTTTGGGGGTTTTGTTTTGGAATTTTTTGGATTTTTGGGGGTTTTATTGGGGGATTTTCAGGGGTTTTTTGGGGATTTTGGGATTTTTGGGTTTTTTTGGGGATTTTGGGGGATTTTGTGGGGTTTTTTTTGGGATTTTTTTGGATTTTTTGGGGGTTTTTTTTTGATTTTTTGGGGAATTTTTTGGGTTTTTTGGGGGGATTTTGGGGGTTTTTTGGGGTTTTTTTGGATTTTTTGGGGATTTTTTGGGGATTTTTTTGATTTTTTGGGGAATTTTTGGGTTTTTTTTTGATTTTTTGGGGAATTTTGGGGGTTTTTTTGGGGGGATTTTGGGGTTTTTTGGGGTTTTTGTTTTGGATTTTTTTTGGGATTTTTTGGGGTTTTTTTGGGGAATTTTTAGGGTTTTTTTGGGGGATTTTTTGGGTTTTTTGGGGGATTTTGGGGGGATTTTGTGTGGTTTTTTGGGAATTTTGGGGATTTTTTGGGGGATTTTGGGGATTTTTTGGGGAATTTCGGGAGGTTTTTGGGGATTTTTTGGGTTTTTTTGGGGGATTTTGGGGGATTGTGGGGGTTTTTTGGATTTGGGGATTTTTTGGGATTTGGGGATTTTTTTGGGGGGTTTTTTGGGGGTTTTTGTTTTGGGGATTTTTTGGGTTTTTTTGGGTTTTTTGGGGGATTTTTAGGGGTTTTTGGGGATTTGGAGGGTTTTGGGATTTTTGGGGATTTTTTGGGTTTTTTTGGGGGATTTTGGGGGATTTTGGGGGGTTTTTTTGGGAATTTTGGGGATTTTTGGGGGATTTTGGGGATTTTTTGGGGAATTTCGGGGGGTTTTGGGGATTTTTTGGGGATTTTTGGGGATTTTTTGGGGATTTTTTGGGTTTTTTGGGGGATTTTGGGGGATTGTGGGGGGTTTTTTTTGGGAATTTTGGGGATCTTTTGGGGGATTTTGGGGATTTTTTTTGGGGGGTTTTTTGGGGGTTTTTGTTTTGAATTTTTTTGGATTTTTTGGGGTTTTTTGGGGGGATTTTTTAGGGGTTTTTTGGGGAATTTTGGGAATTTTTTAGGGATTTTTTGGGGATTTTTTGGGATTTTTTGGCGATTTTTTGGGTTTTTTTGGGGGATTTCTGGGGATTTTTTGTGGTTTTTTTTGGGAATTTTGGGGATTTTTTGGGGATTTTTTTTGGGATTTTTTTGGGATTTTTGGGGTTTTTTGGGGTTTTTTGGGGTTTTTTGGGAATTTTTGGGGTTTTTTGGGGGGATTTTGGGGGATTTTGTGGGGTTTTTTTTGGGAATTTTGGGGATCTTTTGGGGGATTTTGGGATTTTTTTGGGGGGTTTTTTGGGGGTTTTTGTTTTGGAATTTTTTAGGGATTTTTTGGGGATTTTTTTTGATTTTTTGGGATTTTGGGTTTTTTGGGGGGATTTCTGGGGATTTTTGGGGTTTTTTTTTTGGAATTTTGGGGATTTTTTTGGGATTTTTTTGGGATTTTTGGGGTTTTTTGGGTTTTTTTTTTGGTTTTTTTTTTTGGAATTTTTTTGGGATTTTTTGGGGGGATTTTGGGGGATTTTTAGGGTTTTTTTGGGGAATTTGGGAATTTTTTAGGGATTTTTTTGGGTTTTTTTCGGGTATTTTTGAGGGATTTTTTTGGTAATTTTTGGGGATTTTTTTGGAATTTTGGGAATTTTTTGGGATTTTTTGGGATTTTTGGGGGATTTTTTGGGGATTGTTTGGGGATTTTTGGGGGTTTTTATGGGGGGATTTTTTTGGGAATTTTTTGGGGTTTTTTGGGAGTTCTGGGGATTTTGGGGGGACTTTTTGGGGTTTTTGAGGGATTTTTTGGGGGGGTTTGGGAATTTTGGGGGATTTTTTTGGGATTTTTTGGGGATGTTTGGGGGGATTTTTTAGGGGTTTTTGGGAATTTTTGGGGGGGAGTTTTTAGGGTTTTTTGGAATTTTTTGGGGATTCTTTGGGGATTTTTTAGGGTTTTTTTGGGGAATTTTTTGGGAACTTTATGGATTTTTTTTAATTATAAAAAAAGCAAACGTGAAAAAGCTTCCTAAAAAATCCCCACATTTTCTCAAAAAAACCTGCAAAAATTCCAGAAAATTGAAAAAAAACCTAACCCCCCCAAAAAAACTGCCAAAAATCCCAAAAAATGCCCCAAAAAATCCCCTCAAAAAGCCTCAAAAAACCCCCTAAAAAACAAAAAAAGTCCCCCAAAAATACCCAAAAAATCCCCAAAATCCCCCCCAAACCCCCCAAAATTCAAAAAACCCTCCAAAAAAACCCCCCAAAAATCCCAGAAAATCCCCCCCAAAATCCCCAAAATGCCTCCAAAAAAACCCCCCAAAAACCCGAAAAAATCCCCCAAAAATCCCCAAAAAACCCCCAAAAATCCCCAAAACCCCCCAAAAATCAAAAAAAAATCCCCCCAAAACCCCCCCAAAAATCCCCCAAAAAATTCCCCAAGAATTCCCCAAAAATTCCAAAAAATCCCAACCCCCCCCAAAACCCCAAAACCCCAACCCCCCCCAAAATCCAAAAAATCCCCAAAAAACCCCCAAACCCCCCCCAAAAAATCCCAAAAAATCCCCCAAATCCCCCCAAAATTCAAAAAATCCCCCCAAAAACCTAAAAAAATCCCCCAAAACCCCCCAAAAGATCCAAAAAAATCCCCCCCAAATCCCAACAAAATCCCCAAAATCCCCCCCAAAAATCTCCAAAAAATCCCCAAAAATCCCCAAACCCCCCAAAATCCCCAAAACCCCCCAAAACCCCCCCAAAAAATCCCCAAAAATCCTAAAAAATCCCCAAAACCCCCCAAAATCCCCCCAAAAAATCCAAAAAAATCCCCAAAAACCCCCAAACCCCCCAAAACCCCCAAAACCCCCAAACCCCCCAAATCCCCCAAAAAATCCCCAAAACCCCCCCAAAAAATCAAAAAAAATCCCCAAAAACCCCCCCAAACCCCCCCAACCCCCCCAAAAACCCCCAAACCCCCCCAAAACCCCCAAAATCCCCCAAAAAAATCCCCAAACCCCCCCAAAAATCCAAAAAAATCCCCAAAAACCCCTAAAAAATCCCCCAAACCCCCCAAAATCCCCCCCCAAAAATCCCAAAAAAATCCCCCAAAACCCCCCCAAAAATCCAAAGAAATCCCAAAAAAACCCTAAAAAATCCCCAAAACCCCCCAAAATCCCCCCCAAAAAATCTCCAAAAAACCCCCCAAAAACCCCCAAACCCCCAACCCCCCCCAAAATCCCCCAAAAAATCCCCAAAAGCCCCCAAAAAAATCCAAAAAAATCCCCCAAAAAGCCCTAAAAAATCCCAAAAAAATCCCTAAAAATCCAAAAAATCCCCAAAACCCCCCAAACCCCCAAAACCCCCCCAAAAAACCCCCAAACCCCCAACCCCCCCCCAAAATCCCCCAAAAATTCCCCAAAAAAATCCCCAAAACCCCCCCAAAAAAATCCAAAAAATCCCCAAAAAACCCTAAAAAATCCCCCAAACCCCCCAAAATCCCCCCCCAAAAATCCCTAAAAATCCCAAAAAATCCCCAAAACCCCCCCAAACCCCCCAAAACCCCCAGAAACCCCAAACCCCCCAAAATCCCCCAAAAAATACCCAAAACCCCCCCAAAAAATCCAAAAAAATCCCCAAAAAAACCCTAAAAAATCCCCAAAAAAATCCCTAAAAAATCCCAAAAAATCCCCAAAACCCCCCAAAAAATCCAAAAAAATCCCAAAACCCCCCAAGCCCCCCCAAACCCCCAAACCCCCCAAAACCCCCCAAAATCCCCCAAAAAATCCCCATGCCCCCCCCAAAAATCAAAAAAAATCCCCAAAAACCCCTAAAAATCCCCAAACCCCCAAAATCCCCCCCAAAAATCCCAAAAAAAATCCCCCAAAACCCTCAAAACCCCCCCAAACCCCCCAAAAACCCCCAAACCCCCCAACCCCCCCCAAAATCCCCCAAAAAATCCCCCAAAACCCCCCAAAAAATCCAAAAAAATCCCCAAAAAACCCTAAAAAATCCCCAAAACCCCCCAAAATCCCCCCAAAAAATCCCCAAAAAATCCCCAAAACCCCCCAAAAAATCCAAAAAAAATCCCCAAAACCCCCCCAAACTCCCCAAACCCCCCCAAAACCCCCAAACCCCCCAAAACCCCCCCAAAATCCCCCCAAAAATCCCCAAAACCCCCCCAAAAAATCCAAAAAAATCCCCAAAATACCCTAAAAAATCCCCAAAACCCCCAAAATCCCCCCCAAAAAATCCCTAAAAAATCCCAAAAAATCCCCAAAACCCCACCAAACCCCCAAACCCCCAACCCCCCCCCAAAATCCCCCAAAAAATCCCCAAACCCCCCCCAAAATCCCCCAAAAAATCCCCCAAAACCCCCCCAAAAAATCCAAAAAAAATCCCCCAAAAACCCTAAAAAATCCCAAAAAAATCCCTAAAAAATCCCCAAAACCCCCCAAAATCCCCCCCAAAAAATCCCAAAAAAATCCCCAAAAACCCCCAAAACCCCCCAAACCCCCCAAAACCCCCCAAAACCCCCCCAAACCCCCCCAAATCCCCCAAACCCCCCAAACCCCCTCGGTTGTCCCCGCAGCTCCCGGGCTCTCCTCACGCCTCGCTCTCCTCGTGGCTTTGGCCGTGCTCGCGCTGCTTTTGGGCCTCCTCCTCTTCACCTTCGGCCTCTGCCGCTACCTGGGCCCGTCCCCCGCGCCAGGTGAGCCTCGGGCACGGCTGGCAACCAACTGCCCACACCTCCTTGCCCCTTCTTTGCCCCTTTTTTGCCCATTTTTGCCCATTTTTGGCCCATTTTTGCCCCATTTTGCTGCCTTTTCTCGCCCTCCAGGTTACACGCCGCTGCCAGGTGCCACCTACGCAGGTAAGGGAGCCCCGATGCCACCTGGCGCCACCCGGTGCCACCTCTTTGGTCGCCTTCGGCACCTTTTTGGTGGCCACCTCGCCCTTCCCAGGAAGCATCTGAGGATGTCCTCGCCTTCCCCTCGCCGCGGTGGAGAAAGGCTCGGGAAATGCGGGAAAAATTCGTCTCCAGTCCCCCCGCCCCTCAAAAAAAAAAAAAAAAAATCCCGGCTGAAAATCTCGGGTGAATGTGGGGAAATTGTCCCAAAAATCCGCCGAAAAATCGCCCCCCAAAAATCCGATGTAAATTCCCCAAAAATCCCCCCGGAAAATTCCGTATAAACCCGCAAAAATCCCCGCAAAAATCCCATATGAACCGCCAAAAATCGCCCCAAAAATCCCCTATAAACACCGCAAAAATCCCATATAAACCCCCCAAAAAATCCCATATAACCCCCCCAAAAATCCCCCCCAAAAATTCCCCCAAAAATCCCATATAAACCCCCCAAAAAATCCCATATAAACCCCCCCAAAAATCCCCCAAAATCCCATAACCCCTCCCCAAAAAATCCTCCAAAATCCCATAAAACCACCCAAAAAATCCCAAAAAATCTCAGAGAATCCCATAACCTCTCCCCCCCCCAAAATCACCCCAAAATCCCATAACCCACCAAAAATCCTCCAAAATCCCATAAAACCACCCAAAAAATCCCAAAAAATCTCAGAGAATCCCATAACCTCTCCCCCCCCAAAAATCACCCCAAAATCCCATAACCCCCCAAAAAATCCTCCAAAATCCCATAAAACCACCCAAAAAATCCCAAAAAATCTCAGAGAATCCCATAACCTCTCCCCCCCAAAAAATCACCCCAAAATCCATAACCCCCCAAAAATCCTCCAAAATCCCATAAAACCACCCAAAAAATCCCCAAAATCCCCCCCAAATCCTCCAAAATCCCATAACCTCCCCCCCAAAAATCCCCCCCAAAAAACCCCAGAAAACCCCATAACCTACCCCCCCAAACCCCTCCAAAAATCCCCCCAAAATCCCCCAAAATCCCATAAAACCCCCCCAAAAATCCCCAAAATATCCCATAACCTACCCCCCCCAAAATCCCTCCAAAAATCCCCAAAATCCCATAAAACCCCCCCCAAAAATCCCAAAAAATCCCACAAAATCCCATAACCTCCCCCCCCACCAAAATCCCCCCCCAACCCCCCCAAAATCCCATAAAACCCCCCAAAAATCCCCCAAAATCCCCCAAAATCCCAATCTGTCCCCAAGGGGCGCAAATAAAGCTGGTGACGACTGGGGCCAATTGGGGACGCTGGGGACAGCGCGGGGGTGGCGCCGCGTCCCAAGGGAGGGGACAAAGTTGGGATTTCGGAACTTTTGGGGGATTTTATGGGGAATTGGGGTGCGGAGGGGTTTTGGGGTCCCCAAAATGTCCCCAAATTGTCCCCAAAATGTCCCCAAATCGTCCCCAAATGGGGTCCCCCCGTGTCTTTATGCGGCTGGCCGAAATCTGCCTAGCAACAAGTGACGTCACGCACGCTGAGAGCTGTGATTGGTCAGCGTGCAGCTGCTTGGTTTAATGGCGCCCTTCCGCGGCCACGCGTGAGCGGCCGTTTCCCCTCCGCGTGTCACCTCCGTGTCGCCTCTTTATGGCCTCTCTGTCCCCTCCAAGCTTGGTTTTACTCTTCTAAAGCGCCCATCTTCCCCCCACGCGTGGTTTTACCCCGTTATAACCAACTACGGCGGCCATTGAGGCGGATGCCCTCAACAAACATGGCGACGGCGGCGGGAACATCTCTACGGCGCATGCGCGACATCTCCAGTGAGGGCCAGAAGGGCGGAAGTGCGACTTCGTTCGGTTGAAGTACGCATGCGCCACCGGAAGTGAACCCCTGCCCGCTATATAAGAGGCCGGGAAGCCCCGTAGTGCCCTTTTTGCTCGGTCGGAGTCGGAGCTGCCGCCATGTGAGGGGGGAGCTTGGGAAAAGCGGGGATTTTCGGGGAAAAATGGGATTTTGAGAGGAAAAAAGGCATTTTGTGAGGGGAAAATAGGGATCGGGAAGGTGCTGAGGGGGGAATTAGGGAGGTGAGAGCCGGGGAAGGGGGAAAAATGGTGATCGGAGCGCTGAGGGGGGGGGGGAGCGGCCATGAGGGGAAATGGAAAGGGGGAGGGGCGGGAAATGGAATTCCTGAAGGTTTTCCCAAGTTTTACATCGAGGGATTAGATCTGGATTGCTGGGATTGAGGGCTTTGAGATGAAAAAGGGGGAGCAGAGCGGGAAAATGGGAGATAAAAGCGGGAAAAGGAAGGCGGGGTGAGGGGGGAGGGAGGTTGGGAAAAGGGGATCCAGAGTGAGAACGGGAGATCGCCGATGGAAAAGCAGCATCCAAACGTTCTCTTTTCCCAATATTTTTCCAGCATGACCGACTGGGAGACGGCTCCGGCCGTGACGGAGACTCCGGACATCAAATTGTTCGGGAAGTGGAGCACGGACGATGTGCAGATCAACGACATCTCCCTGCAGGTGGGAATCGCGGGAATTTGGGGCTGGAATTGGGATTTCTGTGGGAATCTGAGGTTGGAATTCCGACCTCGGTGCAAGAGGGAATTCAAGGTGGAAATCTGCAGGAATTGTTTGGGATTTGGGGCTGGAATCCCCAACAATTTCCCCAAAAAACCCCCAAAAAATTGTCCCCAAAATTCCCAGAAACCCCCTGAAGAACCCCCAAATATTCCCCCCAAAAACCCAACACCCCCCCCCCAAAAAAATCTCAAAAAAACTGCAAAAAATTCCTAAAAATCTTTGAAAAATACCCAAAAACTCCCTGAAAAATCCCAAAGAATTCAAAAGAAAAATCCCCAAAAATTCCCCAAAAAACCTCAAAAACCCCCCAAAAATTGCCAAAAACCCTCAAAAAATTCCTAAAAATCCCTGGAAAAAAAACCCAAAAATCCCCTAAAAAGTTCCTGAAAAAACCCCAAAAATTCCCTCAAAAATCTCCAAAAAATTCCCCCCAAAAAATCCCTGAGAAATTCCTCCAAAATCCCCAAAAAATTTCCAAAAATTGCCATAAATTCCCCAAAAATCCCTGAACAAAACCCCAAAAAATTCCTGAAAAACCCCAAAAAAATTCCCCAAAATATTCCCCAAAAAATCACTGAAAAATCTCTCAAAAATACCCAAAAAATTGCCAAAAAATTGCCAAAAATTCCCCAAAAATCCCTGAACAAAACCCCAAAAATTCCTGAAAAAACTCCAAAAAATCCCCCCAAAAATTCTCAAAAAATCCCTGAAAAATCTCTCAAAAATACCCAAAAAATCCCCCAAAAATTCCTAAAAATTCCCAAAAAAATCCCTGAAAAAAACCCAAAAATTTCCCCAAAAACCCCGAAAAAATTAACTGAAAAATCGCTCCAAAATTCCCAAAAATTTTTCAAAAAATTCTCAAAAATTCCCCAAAAATCCCTGAAATAAAACCCCCAAAAATTCCCTGAAAAATCGCTCAAAAATTCCCCCAAATTTTTCAAAAAATTCTCAAAAATTCCCCAAAAATCCCTGAAAAAAATCCTCAAAAATTCCTGAAAAAACCCCAAAAATTCCTCCAAAAAACCCCAAAAAATCCCCAAAAAACCTCAAAAAAACCCCAAAAAATTCCCAAAAATCCCCAAAAAATTCCAAAAGAATTCCTGAAAAAAACTTTAAAAAATCCCCCCAAAAATTCTTGAAAAAAACCCAAAATTCCCCCAAAACACCCCAAAAAATTCCGCAAAAAATCACTGAAAAATCTGTCCAAAATACCCAAAAAATTTGCAAAAAATTCTCAAAAATTCCTCAAAAAACCCTCAAAAAATTCCTGAAAAAACCCCAAAAATTCCCCCAAAAAACCACAAAAAATCCCCCCAAAAATTCTCAAAAAAATCCCTGAAAAACCCTTCAAAAATATCCAAAATATTTCAAAAAAATTGCCAAAAATTACTCAAAAATCCCTGAAAAAAACCCCTAAAAATCCCTGAAAAAACCCCGAAAAATCCCCCCAAAAAACCCAAAAAATCCCCCAAAAATTCCCAAAAAAATCCCTGAAAAAACCCCAAAAATTTCCCCAAAAACCCGAAAAAATTAACTGAAAAATCGCTCCAAAACTCCCAAAAATTTTTCAAAAAATTCTCAAAAATTCCCCAAAAATCCCTGAAATAAAACCCCAAAAAATTCCCTGAAAAATCGCTCAAAAATTTTTCAAAAATTTTTTCGAAAAATTCTCAAAAATTCCCCAAAAATCCCTGAAAAAAATCCTCAAAAATTCCTGAAAAAACCCCAAAATTTCCCAAAAATCCCAAAAAAATTCCAAAAGAACCCCCGAAAAAACCTCAAAAAATCCCCCCAAAAATTCTTGAAAAAAACCCAAAATTCCCCTAAAACACCCCAAAAAATTCTCCAAAAAAATCACTGAAAAATCTCTCCAAAATACCCAAAAAATTTGCAAAAAATTCTCAAAAATTCCTCAAAAAATTCCTGAAAAAACCCCAAAAATTCCCCCCAAAAAACACAAAAAATCCCCCAAAAATCCCCAAAAAAATCCCTGAAAAACCCCAAACATTTCCCCAAAAAACCCCAAAAAATTAACTGAAAAATCGCTCCAAAACTCCCAAAAACGTCTCAAAAAATTCTCAAAAATTCCCCAAAAATCCCTGAAATAAAACCCCAAAAAATTCCCTGAAAAATCGCTCCAAAATTCCCAAAAATTTTTCAAAAAATTCTCAAAAATTCCCCAAAAATCCCTGAAAAAAATCCTCCAAAAATTGCTGAAAAAAACCCCAAAAATTCCTCCAAAAAATCCCCAAAAAACCTCCAAAAAACCCCAAAAAATTCCCAAAAATCCCCAAAAAATTCCAAAAGAACTCCTGAAAAAAACTTCAAAAAATCCCCCCAAAAATTCTTGAAAAAAACCCAAAATTCCCCCAAAACACCCCAAAAAATTCCGCAAAAAATCACTGAAAAATCTCTCGAAAATACCCAAAAAATTTGCAAAAAATTCTGAAAAATTCCTCAAAAAACCCTCAAAAAATTCCTGAAAAAACCCCCAAAATTCCCCCAAAAAACCACAAAAAATCCCCCCAAAAATTCTCAAAAAAATCCCTGAAAAACCCCAAACATTTCCCCAAAAAACCCGAAAAAATTAACTGAAAAATCGCTCCAAAACTCCCAAAAAAGTCTCAAAAAATTCTCAAAAATTCCCCAAAAATCCCTGAAAAAAATCCTCCAAAAATTCCTGAAAAAACCCCAAAAAATCCCCAAAAAACCTCAAAAAATCCCCAAAAAACCTCAAAAAAACCCCAAAAAATCCCCAAAAGAACTCCCAAAAAAATTCCCAAAAAATCCCTGAAAAAAACTTTAAAAAATCCCCCCAAAAATTCTTGAAAAAAACCCAAAATTCCCCTAAAACAACCCAAAAAATTCTCCAAAAAAATCACTGAAAAATCTCTCCAAAATACCCAAAAAATTTGCAAAAAATTCTCAAAAATTCTTCAAAAAATCCTCAAAAAATTCCTGAAAAAACCCCAAAAATTTCCCCAAAAACCCCCAAAAAATTCCCTGAAAAATCGCTCCAAAATTCCCAAAACTTTTTCAAAAAATTCTCAAAAATTCCCCAAAAATCCCTGAAATAAAACTCTCCAACAATTGCTGAAAAACCCCAAAAATTCCTCCAAAAAACCCCAAAAAATCCCCAAAAAACCTCAAAAAAACCCCAAAAAATCCCCAAAAATTTCCTAAGAACTCCCAAAAAAATCTCTGAAAAACCCCAAAAAAACCCCAAAAACCCCCAAAAAATCCCTAAAAATTAAAAAAAAATCCCTAAAACCCCTTAAAAAATCCCCAAAAATTCCCAAAAAATCCCCAAAAATCCCCAAAAACCCCAAAAACCCCCCAAATGCGCGGAATGTTTAGGATTACATCGCGGTGAAGGAGAAGTACGCCAAGTACCTGCCGCACTCGGCCGGGCGCTACGCGGCCAAGCGCTTCCGCAAGGCCCAGTGCCCCATCGTGGAGAGATTGACCAACTAACCCCCAAAAATTCCCCAAAAATTCCCCCAAAAATCCCCCAAAAAATCCCCAGAACACCTCAAAGAAATCCCAAAAATCCCCCAAAAAATCTCCCCAAAAATTCCCTAAAACATTCCCAAAGAACCCCCCAAAAAATTGGTAAAAATTCCTGAAAAACCGCAAAAAAATTCTCAAAGAAATCCCTGAAAAACCCCCCAAAAATCGCCAAAAATTCGCCAAAAAATCCCCAAAAGAACTCCCAAAAAAATTCCCAAAAAATCCCTGAAAAAAACTTTAAAAAATCCCCCCAAAAATTCTTGAAAAAAACCCAAAATTCCCCTAAAACAACCCAAAAAATTCTCCAAAAAAATCACTGAAAAATCTCTCCAAAATACCCAAAAAATTTGCAAAAAATTCTCAAAAATTCTTCAAAAAATCCTCAAAAAATTCCTGAAAAAACCCCAAAAATTTCCCCAAAAACCCCCAAAAAATTCCCTGAAAAATCGCTCCAAAATTCCCAAAACTTTTTCAAAAAATTCTTAAAAATTCCCCAAAAATCCCTGAAATAAAACCCCCAAAAATTGCTGAAAAAACCCCCAAAATTCCTCCAAAAAACCCCAAAAAATCCCCAAAAAACCTCAAAAAAACCCCAAAAATCCCCAAAAAATCCCTGAAAATTAAAAAAAAAATCCCTAAAACCCCTTAAAAAATCCCCAAAAATTCCCAAAAAAATCCCCAAAAATCCCCAAAAATCCCCAAAAACCCCAAAAACCCCCCAAATGCGCGGAATGTTTAGGATTACATCGCGGTGAAGGAGAAGTACGCCAAGTACCTGCCGCACTCGGCCGGGCGCTACGCGGCCAAGCGCTTCCGCAAGGCCCAGTGCCCCATCGTGGAGAGATTGACCAACTCCATGATGATGCACGGCCGCAACAACGGCAAGAAGCTCATGACCGTGAGGATCGTCAAGCACGCCTTCGAGATCATCCACCTGCTCACCGGGGAGGTGCGGGTTTGGGGGGAAAAAGGGGGGAAAAGGGGAAAAAATGGGGAAAAACGGGGAAAAAATGGGGGTTTGGGGAGGGGAGGTTGTGGGAAAAAGGGGTTTGGGAAGGGGGAAAGGAGGATGGAGGGGGAAGGTGTTTGAGAGCATCCAGCTGCTCACCAGGGAGGTGGGGGTTTGGGGGGAAAATGGGGGAAATTGGGGGAAAAAATGGGGAAAAATGGGGAAAAAATGGGGGTTTGGGAGAGAAGGAGGGAAATTGGGGGAAAAAATGGGGAAAAATGGGGGTTTGGGGAGGGGAGGTTGTGGGAAAAAGGGGTTTGGGAAGGGGGAAAGGAGGATGGAGGGGGAAGGTGGTTGAGAGCATCCAGCTGCTCACCAGGGAGGTGGGGATTGCAGGGGTTTGGGGGGAAAAATGGGGAAAATGGGGAAAAAATGGGGAAAAATGGGGGAAAAATGGGGAGAAAATGGGGGTTTGGGAGAGAAGAAGGAGGGAAAATGGGGAAAAAGTGGGGGTTTGAAGAGGGGAAGTTGTGGAGAAATGGAGTTTGGGGAGGGGAAGTTGTGGGAAAAAGGGGTTTGGGAAGGGGAAAAAGGAGGATGGAGGGGGAAGGTGTTTGAGAGCATCCAGCTGCTCACTGGGGAGGTGGGGGTTTGGGGGGAAAATGGGGGAAAACGGGGAAAAATGGGGAAAAAATGGGGAAAAATGGAGTTTGGGGAGGGGAAGTTGTGGGAAAAAGGGGTTTGGGAAGGGGGAAAGGAGGATGGAGGGGGAAGGTGTTTGAGAGCATCCAGCTGCTCACTGGGGAGGTGGGGGGTTTGGGGGAAAATGGGGGAAATTGGGGGAAAAAATGGGGAAAAATTGGGAAAAAATGGGGGTTTGGGAGAGAAGGAGGGAAATTGGGGGAAAAAATGGGGAAAAATGGGGGTTTGGGGAGGGGAGGTTGTGGGAAAAAGGGGTTTGGGAAGGGGGAAAGGAGGATGGAGGGGGAAGGTGGTTGAGAGCATCCAGCTGCTCACCAGGGAGGTGGGGGGTTGGGGGGGAAATGGGGGGAAATGGGGAAAAATGGGGAAAAAATGGGGGTTTGGGGAGGGGAAGTTGTGGAAAAATGGGGTTTGGGAAGAGGAAAAGGAGGATGGAGGGGGAGGTGGGAATTGCAGGGGTTTTAGGGGGAAAATGTGGAAATTTGGGGGAAAAACAGGGGAAAAATGGGGTTTTGGGAGAGCAAATCATGGAAAAATGGGATTTGGGAAGGGGAAAAGTAGGATTGGGAGGGGAAAAGGGAAAAGGCCCTTCCAGATCATCCACCTGCTCCCTGGGAAAGTGGGAAAATCCAAGAATTCCAGGAAAAAATCAAGACATTCCCCAAAAAATCCCAGAATCTGCTGGAAAACCAGCCCCGAAACCGCCTTTGTCCGAGAAAAAAAACCCCAAAAAACCAAGATTTAAATGCAGAAAAACCAGCAAAAAAAGGCATTTGGGGCTGGTTTTTTTAGGAATTCCCATGGAAATACCATTCCTCGATCCTTTTTTTTCCCAGAACCCTCTCCAGGTGCTCGTTAACGCCATCATTAATTCCGGCCCTCGGGAAGATTCCACCCGGATCGGCCGCGCCGGCACCGTCCGCAGGCAGGCCGTGGATGTTTCCCCTCTCCGTAGGGTCAACCAGGTGCTTCCCCAGCCCAAAATTGCCCAAATTCCCCCAATTCCCACTTTTCCAGCACCTTTATCCCGCTTTTCTGGTGATCCCTTTATTCCTGGTTCCAGGGGATCCCATTTTTCCTTTATCCAGGGGGGTTTTGTGATCCCGATTCCTGAGTGGATCCCATTAGTTGGGTGTTATTATCTCTTTTTTCCTTCTTTTTTTTCCCTCATTTTTCCTCATTTTCCTCGTTTCTCCTTATTTTTGCCTCATTTTTCCTCATTTTTTCTCATTTTTTCCTCATTTCCCCTCATTTTTTTCCTCATTCTTTCTCTTGTTTTTCCTCATTTTTTTCTCATTATTCTCTTTTTCGCTCTTTTCACCCCATTTTCCCTCATTTTCCGCATTTTTTTCTTCATTTTCCTCCATTATTCTTTTTCCTCTAATTTTTCTCCTTTTTTCCCTCATTGTTCTCTTTTTCTCTTTTTCCCTTTTTTTTCCTTTTTCCCTCTTTTTCCTTCTTTTTCCCCATTTTTCCCTTCATTTCCCCCTATTATTCTGTTTTCCCCTCATTTTTCCCATTTTTCCTCCTCATTTCCCCTCCAATTTTCTCTTTTCCCCCCATTTTTCCCAATTTTTCCTGAACTTCGCCAACTTCTCCTACATTTCTCCCCCTTCCCCCGCCAAAATCCCCCTAAATCCCCCTTTTTCCCCATTTCCCCTCCATTTCCCCCCCAATTTTCTCCTTTTCCCCCAATTTTCTCCTTTTTTCCCCCATTTATCCCAATTTTCCCCCTCATTTCCCCCCATTACCCCCAATTTTTCCCTTTTTCCTCCCATTTTTCCCAATTTTCCCCCTCATTTCCCCCCATCCCCCCCCAATTTTCCCTTTTCCCCCATTTTTCCTAATTTTCCCTGAATTTCCCCCCAATTTTCTCCTTTTTCCCCATTTTTCCCAATTTTCCCCCTCATTTCCCCCCAATTTTCTCCTTTTCCCCCCATTTTTCCCAATTTTCCCCCTCATTTTCCCCCAATTTTCTCCTTTTTCCCCCGTTTATCCCAATTTTCCCTGAATTTCCCTAATTTTCCCCACATTTCTTCCCCTTCCCCCCTTAAATCCCCCTTTTTCCCCATTTCCCCTCTATTTCCCCCCATTTTTCCCATTTCCCCCCCAATTTTCTCCTTTTTTTCCCCATTTATCCCAATTTTCCCCCTCATTTCCCCCCATTACCCCCAATTTTCCCTTTTTCCTCCCATTTTTCCCAATTTTCCCTGAATTTCCCCCCAATTTTCCCCTTTTTCCCCCATTTTTCCCAATTTTCCCTGAATTTCCCCCCAATTTTCTTTTTCCCCATTTTCCCAATTTTCCCCCTCATTTCCCCCCAATTTTCTCCTTTTCCCCCCATTTTTCCCAATTTTCCCCCTCATTTCCCCCCAATTTTCTCCTTTTTCCCCCATTTATCCCAATTTTCCCTGAATTTCCCTAATTTTTCCCACATTTCTTCCCCTTCGCCCCCTAAATCCCCCTTTTTCCCTATTTCCCCTCTATTTCCCCCCATTTTTCCCATTTCCCCCCCAATTTTCTCCTTTTTTTCCCCATTTATCCCAATTTTCCCCCTCATTTCCCCCCATTACGCCCAATTTTCCCCTTTTTCCTCCCATTTTTCCCAATTTTCCCCTTCATTTCCCCCCATCCCCCCCAATTTTCCCTTTTCCCCCATTTTTCCTAATTTTCCCTGAATTTCCCCCCAATTTTCTCCTTTTTCCCCATTTTCCCAATTTTCCCCCTCATTTCCCCCCAATTTTCTCCTTTTCCCCCCATTTTTTCCCAATTTTCCCCCTCATTTTCGCCAAATTTTCTCATTTTCCCCCCATTTATCCCAATTTTCCCTGAATTTCCCTAATTTTTCCCACATTTCTTCCCCTTCCCCCCCTAAATCCCCCTTTTTCCCCATTTCCCCTCTATTTCCCCCATTTTCCCCATCCCCCCCAATTTTCTCCTTTTCCCCCATTTTTCCCATTCCCCCACCAATTTCCTCCTTCCCCCCCCATTTATTCCAATTTTCCCCCATTTCCCCCCCAATTTTCCCGTTTTTCTCTCATTTATCCCAACTTTCCTGAATTTTCCCACATTTCCCCCCTTTCCCCCCCCAAAACCCCCCTAAATCCCCCATTTTTCCCCCTTTTCCCCCCATTTTTCCCCCTTTTCCCCCCATTCCTCCCCTTTTTCCCCCTTTTCCCCCCTTCCTTTCCCCCAATTCCCTCCGTTGATCCCCGTTTTCCTCCCGGAATTCCCGGAATTCCCGGATTTTCCAGGCTATTTGGCTGCTGTGCACGGGCGCTCGCGAAGCCGCTTTCCGGAACATCAAAACCATCGCCGAATGTTTGGCTGACGAGCTCATCAACGCTGCCAAGGTGGGTGGGATTCCCCAAAATCCTCCCTAATTCCCAAAAATCCCCTTTTCAATTCCCAAAAATCCTCTTTTCCTCCCCTTTTCCCTCTTCTCCCTGGCTTTTTCCCAGTTTCCCCCAGGTTTTTCCCATTTTTCCCTGATTTTTTCCCATTTTCCCCCCCTTTTTTTCATATTTTATTCCTATTTTTCCCCCTTTTTCCCCCTTTTCCCCCTTTTTCCCCCTTTTTCCCCCTTTTCCCCCCTTTTCCCCCCTTTTCCCCCCTTTTCCCCCCTTTTCCCTTTTTCCCCCTTTTTCCCCCTTTTTCCCCCTTTTTCCCCCTTTTCCCCCCTTTTCCCCCCTTTTCCCCCCTTTTCCCTTTTTCCCCCTTTTTCCCCCTTTTTCCCCCTTTTTCCCCCTTTTTCCCCTTTTTCCCCTTTTTCCCCCCTTTTTCCCCCCTTTTTCCCCCCTTTTTTTCTCATTTCCCCCCGTTTTACCTGTTTTTCCCCGATTTTCCTCATTTTTCCCCATTTTTTCCCATTTTCCCCATTTTTTCCCCCCATTTTTGCCATTTTCCCCCCATTTTTTTCGTTTCCCCATTTTTTCTTTTTTTTCAATTTTTTTCCTATTTTTCTCGCTTTTTCCCCATTTTTCCCCATTTTTCCCCATTTTTCCCCATTTTTCCCCATTTTTCCCCATTTTTCCCCATTTTTCCCCATCTTTCCCCATCTTTCCCCATCTTTCCCCATCTTTCCCCATCTTTCCCCATTTTTCCCCATTTTTCCCCATTTTTCCCCATTTTCCCCATTTTTCCCCATTTTTTCCCCATTTCCCCCATTTTCCCTCCTTTTCTCCCATTTTTTCCCCATTTTCCCCTATTTTCCCCCATTTCCCCCCATTTTTCCCCATTTTCCTGCCTTTTCTCCCCATTTTCCCCCCTTTTTTTCCCATTTTTCTCTTTTTTCCCCATTTCCCCCCAATATTCCCAATTTTCCCCTCATTTATCCCAATTTTTCCCCATTTTCCCTTCAATCCCCCCCCTTTTTCCCAATTTTTCTCTTTTTTTTCCAATATTCCCCATTTTCCCTCCTTTATCCCAATTTCCCCCCTTTTTTCCCCCTTTTGTCCCCAATTTTTCCCCATTTTTTCCCCCAATATTCTCAATTTTTCCCCATTTTTCCCTCAATCCTCCCCCCTTTTCTCCCCATTTCCCCCCCTTTTTTCCCATTTTTCTCCCTTTTTTCCCCATTTCCCTCCAATATTCCCAATTTTCCCCTCATTTCTCCCAATTTTTCCCCATTTTCCCTTCAATCCCCTCCTTTTTTTCCCGATTTTTCTCCCTTTTTCCCATTTTCCCCCATTTTTTCCCCATTTCCCCCATTTTCCCCCATTTTTTCCCCATTTTCCCCCCTTTCTCCCCATTTTCCCCCCTTTTTTCCCATTTTCCCCCTTTTTTCCCCATTTTCCCCCCTTTTTTCCCCATTTTCCCCCCTTTTTTCCCATTTTTCTCCCTTTTTTCCCCATTTTCCTCCAATATTCCCAATTTTCCCCTCATTTCTCCCAATTTTTCCCCATTTTCCCTTCAATCCCCTCCTTTTTTTCCCGATTTTTCTCCCTTTTTCCCATTTTTCCCCATTTTTTCCCCTTTTCCCCCCTTTTTCCCCATTTTCCCCCCTTTTTTCCCCATTTTCCCCCCTTTTTTCCCATTTTTCTCCCTTTTTTCCCCATTTCCCTCCAATATTCCCAATTTTCCCCTCATTTCTCCCAATTTTTCTCCATTTTCCCTTCAATCCCCTCCTTTTTTTCCCGATTTTTCTCCCTTTTCCCCATTTTCCCCCATTTTCCCCCATTTTTTCCCCATTTCCCCCCCTTTTTCCCCATTTCCCCCCCTTTTTTCCCCATTTCCCCCCTTTTTCCCCATTTCCCCTCATTTCTCCCATTTTTTCCCCATTTTCCCTTCAATCCCCCCCTTTTTTTCCCCCTTTTTCCCCAATTTTCCCCCATTTTCTCCCATTTTTTCCCATTTCCCCCCCTTTTCTCCCCGTTTCTCTCCCTTTTTTCCCAATTTCTCCTGGTTTTGCCCCATTTCCAGGGCTCCTCCAACTCCTACGCCATCAAGAAGAAGGACGAGCTGGAGCGCGTGGCCAAATCCAACCGTTAAAGGCCGGAATTCCCAAAATTCCCGGAATTCCCAAAATTCCCCCAATTCCCCCCATCCGGGGCCCTTCCCAAATAAAGATCCGAGGATTTCTCACCCGCCTGGCCCCGGAATTTGGGGAATATTTGAGAATTTTGGGGGATTTGGGAGGGGGGATTTGGGAATTTTGGGGTTTTTTTGGGAATTTTAAGGGAATTTGGAGGTTTTTTTGGGGGAATTTTGGGAGATTTTTTAGGAATTTAAAGGGAATTCAGGGGTTTTTTTGGGGGGATTTTTTAAGAATTTTAGGGAATTTTGGGGGGGTTGTTGAGAATTTGGGGGTTTTTGGGGAATTTGGGGGGGTTTTTTTTTTTGGAACTTGGAGGGGTTTTTTTGGGAATTTTAAGGGGATTTGGGTTTTTTTTGGAATTTGGGGCTTTTGGGGAATTTTAAGGGGATTTGGGGTATTTTTTTTTTTTTGGAATTGGGTTTTTGGGAATTTTAAGGGAATTTGGGGGCTTTAGGGAGGGATTTTGGGGGGTTTTTGGGAATTTTGGGGGGGTTTTGGGAATTTTAAGGGAATTTGGAGCTTTTGGGGGGGATTTTTTTAGGAATTTTAAGGGAATTTGGGGGTTTTGGGGGGGAATTTTGGGTTTTTTTGGGGAAGTCTGGGCGTTTTTTAGGGAATTCTGGATGTTTTTTGGGGAATTTTGGGCGTTTTCTGGGAATTTTTAGGAATTCTGGGTGTTTTTTAGGGAATTCTGGATGTTTTTTGGGGAATTCTGGGCATTTTCTGGGACTTTTTAGCAGATTCCAGGTGGTTTTTAGGAAATTCTGGGCATTTTTTTAGGGAATTCTGGGCGTTTGCTGGGATTTTTTAGCGAATTCTGGGATTTTTAGCAAATTCCAGGTGTTTCTTAGGGAATTCTTGGCATTTTCTGGGATTATTTTAGGAATTCTGGACGGTTTTTGGGGAATTCTGGGTGTTTTTAGGGAATTCTGGATGTTATTTTAGGGAATTCTGGGCGTTTTTTAGGGAATTTTGGGCGTTTTTCTTGGATTTTTTAGCGAATTCTGGGATTTTTTAGCAAATTCCAGGCGTTTCTTAGGGAATTCTGGGCATTTTCTGGGATTTTTTTAGGAATTCTGGACGTTTTTTGGGGAATTCTGGGTGTTTTTAGGGAATTCTGGGCGTTTTTTAGGGAATTCTGGGCGTTTTTCTGGGATTTTTTAGGGAATTCTGGATTTTTTTAGGGAATTCCTGACGGTTTTTTACGGAATTCTGGGCGTTTTTCTTGGATTTTTTAGAGAATTCTGGGATTTTTTAGCAAATTCCAGGCGTTTCTTAGGGAATTCTGGGCATTTTCTGGGATTTTTTAGGGAATTCTGGATTTTTTTAGGAATTCTGGACATTTTTTAGGGAATTCTGGGCATTTTTCTTGGATTTTTTAGGGAATTCTGGGATTTTTTAAGGAATTCTGGGATTTTTTAGCAAATTCCAGGCGTTTCTTAGGGAATTCTGGGCATTTTCTGGGATTTTTTTAGGAATTCTGGACGTTTTTTGGGGAATTCTGGGCGTTTTTCTGGGATTTTTTAGGGAATTCTGGATTTTTTTAGGGAATTCTGGACATTTTTTAGGGAATTCTGGGCATTTTCTGGGATTATTTAGGAATTCTGGACGTTTCTTAGGGAATTCTGGGCGGTTTTTTAGGGAATTCTGGGCGGTTTTTAGGGAATTCTGGGCATTTTTCTTGGATTTTTTAGGAATTCTGGGATTTTTTTAGCAAATTCCAGGCGTTTCTTAGGGAATTCTTGGCATTTTCTGGGATTTTTTTAGGAATTCTGGACGGTTTTTGGGGAATTCTGGGTGTTTTTAGGGAATCCTGGGTGTTATTTTAGGGAATTCTGGGCGGTTTTTTAGGGAATTCTGGGCGTTTTTCTGGGATTTTTTAGGGAATTCTGGGATTTTTTTAGGGAATTCCAGACGTTCTTTACGGAATTCTGGGCATTTTCTTGGATTTTTTAGGGAGTTCTGGGTGTTTTTTGGGGAATTCTGGGCGTTTTTTAGGGAATTTTGGGCGTTTTTTAGGGAATTCTGGGCATTTTTCTTGGATTTTTTAGGAATTCTGGGATTTTTTAGCGAATTCCAGGCGTTTCTTAGGGAATTCTGGGCATTTTCTGGGATTTTTTTAGGAATTCTGGACGGTTTTTGGGGAATTCTGGGCGTTTTTCTGGGATTTTTTAGGGAATTTTGGATTTTTTTAGGGAATTCCAGACGTTCTTTACGGAATTCTGGGCGTTTTTCTTGGATTTTTTAGGGAATTCCAGGCGTTTTTTAGGGAATTCTGGGCGTTTGCTGGGATTTTTTAGCGAATTCCAGGCGTTTCTTAGGGAATTCTTGGCATTTTCTGGGATTATTTTAGGAATTCTGGACGTTTTTTGGGGAATTCTGGGCGTTTTTCTGGGATTTTTTAGGGAATTCTGGATTTTTTAGGGAATTCTGGACATTTTTTAGGGAATTCTGGGCATTTTTCTTGGATTTTTTAGGGAATTCTGGGCATTTTCTGGGATGATTTAGGAATTCTGGACGTTTCTTAGGGAATTCTGGGCGGTTTTTAGGGAATTTTGGGCGTTTGCTGGGATTTTTTAGCAAATTCCAGGCGTTTCTTAGGGAATTCTGGGCATTTTCTGGGATTTTTTTAGGAATTCTGGACGTTTTTTGGGGAATTCTGGGTGTTTTTAGGGAATTCTGGATGTTATTTTAGGGAATTCTGGGCGTTTTTTAGGGAATTCTGGGCGTTTTTCTGGGATTTTTTAGGGAGTTCTGGGTGGTTTTTGGGGAATTCTGGGCGTTTTTTAGGGAATTTTGGGCGTTTTTCTTGGATTTTTTAGGAATTCTGGGATTTTTTAGCGAATTCCAGGCATTTCTTAGGGAATTCTGGGCATTTTCTGGGATTTTTTTAGGAATTCTGGACTTTTTTTGGGGAATTCTGGGTGTTTTTAGGGAATTCTGGGTATTATTTTAGGGAATTCTGGGTGTTTTTCTGGGATTTTTTAGGGAATTTTGAATTTTTTTAGGGAATTCTGGACATTTTTTAGGGAATTCTGGGCATTTTCTTGGATTTTTTAGGAATTCTGGACGTTTTTTGGGGAATTCTGGGCGTTTTTTAGGGAATTCCGGGCATTTTTAGGGAATTCCGGGCGTTTTCCTGCCAATTCCATGAGATTTTTTAAGGAATTCCAGGCCGATCCCACCCCCCCATCCCAAATCCACCCCCAACCCCCCGAAATTCCCGAAAATTCCTCCCAAAAAACCACTCGGAGCCGTGGGAAGCAGCAGGATCCCGGTTTTCCGTGGGAATTTCGGCAAAACCAGACCCCGGACGCGACAGTCGGAGAATTCCCGGGAATTCCCGGCCCCGGGAACGATCCCAACCCCGATGATCCCGACTTTTGCTCGGAATTCCGGGATTTTGCCCACCCGGATGGGGTCAGGAATTTTTTTGGGGAGGAGAGGGGGAATTGTGGGATAAAAGTTGGGAATTCTGTGGGGATTTCTGGGAATTCTGTGGGATTTCTGGGAATTTCAGGGGATTTCTGGGAATTCCGTGGGATTTCTGGGAATTCTGTGGGGTTTATGGGATGGCTGTAGGAAAACTGGGAATTCCTTGGAGTTTATGGGAATTCTGGGGGATTTATGGGAATTCCAGAGGATTTATGGGATGGCTGTAGGAAAACTGGGAATTCCATGGGATTTATGGGAATTCCAGGAGATTATGGGAGTTTCATGGGATTTCTGGGAATTCTGGGGGGTTTATGGGAATTCCAGGAAATTTCTGGGAATTCTGTGGGATTTCTGGGAATTCCATGGGATTTCTGGGAATTCTGGGGGGTTTATGGGAATTTCGTGGGATTTATGGGATGGCTGTAGGAAAACTGGGAATTCCGTGGGATTTATGGGAATTCCAGGGGATTTATGGGAATTCCAGGGGGATTTATGGGATGGCTGTAGGAAAACTGGGAATTCCATGAGATTTATGGAATTCCAGGGGATTTATGGGAATTCCAGAGGATTTATGGGATGGCTGTAGGAAAACTGGGAATTCCGTGGGATTTATGGGAATTCCAGGGGATTTATGGGAATTCCAGGGGGATTTATGGGATGGCTGTAGGAAAACTGGGAATTCTGGGGGATTTACGGGAATTCTGGGGGGTTTTTGGGATGGCTATCAGGAATCCTGAGGATTTAGGGAACAACCGCAGGGAATTCCGCGGGATTTCTGGGAATTCCGCGGGATTTCCGGGAATTCCATGGGATCCACTCAACGCCCGCACCGGGAATTCTTCCTCCTCTTCCCTCCCACAATTCCCAAACCGCAGAAAACCCCCAAAATCCATGGGGGAAAAAAAACCCCCCCTCTTCACTCCACTCCGAACCAACCCCCAAACTCCTCCCGTTTTTCCGTCGCGATTCCCGGGGTTCTCGGGGTTCCGAGGCGGATTTTTTTCCCGCGGAATTCCGGGCATTCTCCGGGAATTTCACTTGTACAGGAGGTGGACGCGGCTCCCGTCGCAATTCCCGCGGCCCAGTTTCTCCGCCTGCTCCGACACCAGGCAGCGCACCAGGCTGGGCTGGTAGAAGGGCGAGGATCCTTGGAATGTTGGGAATGTTGGGAATGTTGGGAATGCGGGTGGGACGAGGAGGATCCCGGCGGGAAGTGGTTGTCGGAATCGCGGGAAGGGCGGCGCCGGGAGCGGAGCTGCAGCTGCTGCCGGGCCTGGAGCTGCTGGCGGAGCTCGGAGACGCGCTCTTCTTTCTGGGAATGGGGAAAAAATGGGGAAAAGGGGGAGAAAAATGGTGGGAAAAATGGTGGGGAAAGGTGGGGAAAATGGTGGGGGAATAATGGGGAAAATGGGGGAAAATGGGGAAAAGGGGGAGAAAAAGGGGAGAAAAATGGTGGGGAAATAATGGGGAAAATGGGGGGAAAAGGGGGAGAAAAATGGTGGGGAAAGGTGGGAAAAATGGTGGGGAAATAATGGAGAAAAAGGGGAGAAAAATGGTGGGGAAAGGTGGGGAAAATGGTGGGGAATAATGGGGAAAAAGGGGGGAAAATGGGGAAAAGGGGGAGAAAAATGTGAGAAAAATGGTGGGGAAATAAAGGGGAAAATGGGGGGAAAAATGTGAGAAAAATGGTGGGGAAAGGTGGGGAAATAATGGGGAAAATGGGGGGAAAATGGGGAAAAGGGGGAGAAAAAGGGGAGAAAAATGTGAGAAAAATGGGGAAAGGTGGGAAAAACGGTGGGGAAATAATGGGGAAAATGGGGGGAAAATGGGGAAAAGGGGAGAAAAAGGGGAGAAAAATGGTGGGGAAATAATGGGGAAAATGGGGGGAAAAGGGGAGAAAAATGGTGGGGAAAGGTGGGAAAAATGGTGGGGAAATAATGGAGAAAAAGGGGAGAAAAATGGTGGGGAAGGTGGGGAAAATGGTGGGGGAATAATGGGGAAAAAGGGGGGAAAATGGGGAAAAGGGGGAGAAAAATGTGAGAAAAATGGTGGGGAAATAAAGGGGAAAATGGGGGGAAAAATGTGAGAAAAATGGTGGGAAAGGTGGGGAAATAATGGGGAAAATGGGGGGAAAATGGGGAAAAGGGGGAGAAAAAGGGGAGAAAA
>NC_138816.1:1338268-1728471 GCF_965178545.1 Coloeus monedula
AAAACGGTGGGAAAAATGGGAAATAAATGGTGAGAAAAATGGTGAGAAAAAGGGGGAAAAGGTTGGAAGAATCATGAGAAAAAATGGAGAAAAACGTGAGAAAAATGGTGGGAAAAGGGGGGAAAAGAATGGGAAAAATGGGAAATAAATGGTGAGAAACATGGGAAAAAATGGTGAGAAAATAATGGGAAAAATGGGGGGGAAAATGGTGAGAAAAATGGTGGGAAAAGGGGGGAAAAGAATGGGAAAATGGGAAATAAATGGTGAGAAAAAGCGGAAAAAAACATCGGAAGAATCATGAGAAAAAGGGGAGAAAAATGGTGGGAAAAGGGGGAAAAATGGTGGAAAAAGGGGAAAAAACATTGGAAGAATCATGAGAAAAAGGGGAGAAAAATGGTGGGAAAAGAATGGGAAAAATGGGGGGAAAATGGTGGGAAAAGGGGGGAATAACGGGAAAAAATAGTGGGAAAAGGGGAAAAAAATCATGGGAAAAATGGTGAGAAAAAATGAGAAAAAGAGGAAAAAATGGTGGGAAAAGGGGGGGAAATAATGGGAAAAAATAGTGGGAAAATGGGGAAAAATGGGATAAAACAATGGGAAGAGGAAAAAATGGGAAAAATGATGGGAAAATCAATGAAAAAAATGGGATAGAACAATGGGAAAAGGAGCAAAAAATGGGGGGGGGGAAATGGTGGGAAAAAGGGGGAAAAAATAAAGAGAAAAAACCAGGAAAAAATGGTGGGAAAAAGGGGGGAAAATTAAAAAGAAAAAAAGGGGAAAAATGATGGGAAAATGAAGAAAACCCCGGGGAAAAACCGCAGAAAAAGACAAAACCTCCCGGGAAAAGCGGCTCCATCCCAAGCCCATCCCGAAATCCCGGCGGCCCCCTCCCCCACCTCGGCGATGATCTTCTCCAATTCCCGGTTTTCCTTCTCCAGCAGCCGCGATTTCTCCTCCTCGTTGTTGTTGGTGGAGGATCCCGTTTTCATCGTGTCCTGCTGCTCCGACTGCCACTCGCCGCGCGTGATCAGCCGCCGCATCTGGCGGCCCAACCGTCCCGGAGTTGGCACGCAATTTTCCCCGCTTTTCCCCATTTTTCCCCATTTTTCCCCATTTTCCCCGGATTTTTCCCCATTTTTTCCCCATTTCCCCCCGATTTTCCCCCGATTTTTCCCCATTTTCCCCCTATTTTTCGGCGATTTTTCCTAGATATTTCTCAATTTTTCCTTGATTTTTCCCCCATTTTTCCCATTTTTCTCTGATTTTCCCCCAATTTTTCCCAATTTTCCCCCATTTTTTCCCCATTTTTCCCCCATTTTTCCCGATTTTTCCCGATTTTCCCCCGATTTTTTCCCCAGTTTTTCCCCAATTTTTCCCCATTTTTCCCCCAATTTTTCCCAATTTTCCCCCATTTTTTCACCATTTTTCCCGATTTTTCCCCATTTTTCCCCGATTTTTTCCCCAGTTTTTCCCCCATTTTTCCCAGATTTTTCCCAATTTTCCCCCATTTTTTCCCCATTTTTCCCGATTTTTCCCCAATTTTTCCCTGATTTTTCCCCAGTTTTTCCCCAATTTTTCCCATTTTCCCCCATTTTTTCCCCATTTTTCACGATTTTTTCCCCAGTTTTTCCCCAATTTTTCCCAATTTTCCCCCATTTTTTCCCCATTTTCCCCGATTTTTTCCCCAGTTTTTCCCCAATTTTTCCCTGATTTTCCCCCAATTTTTCCCAATTTTCCCCCATTTTTCCCCCATTTTTCCCGATTTTTCCCGATTTTTCCCCGATTTTTTCCCCAATTTTTCCATTTTTCCCCATTTTTCCCCATTTTTCCCGGATTTTTCCCCATTTTTCCCATTTCCCCCCGATTTTCCCCCGATTTTTCCCCAATTTTCCCCTATTTTTCCGCAATTTTTCCTAGATATTTCTCAATTTTTCCTTGATTTTTTCCCCAGTTTTTCCCCAATTTTTCCCTGATTTTTCCCCAATTTTTCCCAATTTTCCCCCATTTTTCCCTGTTTTTTCCCCATTTTTACCGATTTTTCCCCCGATTTTTTCCCCAGTTTTCCCCAATTTTTCCCTGATTTTCCCCCAATTTTTCCCAATTTTCCCCCATTTTTTCCCTGTTTTTTCCCATTTTACCGATTTTTCCCCCATTTTTCCCCGATTTTTTCCCCAGTTTTCCCCAATTTTTCCCTGATTTTTCCCCAATTTTTCCAAATTTCCCCCCATTTTTTCCCCACTTTTCCCGATTTTCCCGTTTTTCCCGATTTTTCCCGATTTCCCCCCGATTTTTTCCCCAGTTTTTCCCCAATTTTTCCCTGATTTTTCCCCAATTTTTCCCAATTTTCCCCCATTTTTCCCCATTTTTCCCGATTTTTCCCATTTTTCCCCATTTTTCCCCGATTTTTCCCCAGTTTTTCCCCAATTTTTCCCTGATTTTTCCCCAATTTTTCCCCATTTCCCCCCATTTTTTCCCCATTTTTCACGATTTTTTCCCCAGTTTTTCCCCAATTTTTCCCAATTTTCCCCCATTTTTTCCCCATTTTTCCCCGATTTTTTCCCCAGTTTTTCCCCAATTTTTCCCTGATTTTCCCCAATTTTTCCCAATTTTCCCCCATTTTTTCCCCATTTTTCCCGATTTTTCCCGATTTTTCCCCGATTTTTTCCCCAATTTTTCCCAATTTTCCCCCGATTTTTCCCCATTTTTCCCCATTTTTCCCCATTTTTCCCGGATTTTTCCCCATTTTTCCCCATTTCCCCCCGATTTTCCCCCGATTTTTCCCAATTTTCCCCCGATTTTTCCACGATTTTTCCTAGATATTTCTCAATTTTTCCTTGATTTTTTCCCCAGTTTTTCCCCAATTTTTCCCTGATTTTCCCCCAATTTTTCCCAATTTTCCCCCATTTTTCCCCCATTTTTTCCCCATTTTTCCCGATTTTTCCCCGATTTTTTCCCCAGTTTTTCCCCAATTTTTCCCTGATTTTCCCCCAATTTTTCCCAATTTTCCCCCATTTTTTCACCATTTTTCCCGATTTTTCCCCATTTTTCCCCGATTTTTTCCCCAGTTTTTCCCTGATTTTTCCCAGATTTTTCCCAATTTTCCCCCATTTTTTCCCCATTTTTTCCCCATTTTTCCCTGATTTTTCCCTGATTTTCCCCATTTTTCCCTGATTTTCCCCCAATTTTTCCCAATTTTCCCCCATTTTTTCCCCGTTTTTTCCCCATTTTTACCGATTTTTCCCCATTTTTCCCCGATTTTTTCCCCAGTTTTCCCCAATTTTTCCCTGATTTTCCCCCAATTTTTCCAAATTTCCCCCCATTTTTTCCCCACTTTTCCCGATTTTTCCCCATTTTCCCCGATTTTTCCCGATTTTCCCCCGATTTTTTCCCGTTTTTCCCCAATTTTTCCCTGATTTTTCCCCAATTTTTCCCTGATTTTTCCCCAATTTTCCCCCGTTTTTTCCCCATTTTTCCCGATTTTTCCCCATTTTTCCCGATTTTTTCCCCAGTTTTTCCCCAATTTCCCTGATTTTTTCCCAATTTTCCCCCATTTTCCCCATTTTTCCCGATTTTTCCCCATTTTTCCCCGATTTTTCCCCAGTTTTTCCCCAATTTTTCCCTGATTTTTTCCCAATTTTCCCCCATTTTTTCCCCATTTTTCCCGATTTTTCCCATTTTTCCCAGATTTTTCCCCATTTTTCCCCATTTCCCCCCGATTTTCCCCCCATTTTTCCCGATTTTTCCCGATTTTCCCGATTTTTCCCCGATTTTCCCCCCAGTTTTTCCCCAATTTTTCCCTGATTTTCTCCCGATTTTCCCCATTTTTCCCCCGATTTTTCCTAGATATTTCTCAATTTTTCCCCGATTTTCCCCCCATTTTCCCCTGATTTTCCCTGATTTTCCCCCAATTTTTCCCCAATTTTCCCCATTTTTTCCCCATTTCCCCCTGATTTTTCCAGATTTTTCCCCCATTTTCCCCCGATTTTTCCCCAGTTTTTCCCCAATTTTTCCCCATTTTCCCCCCGATTTTTTCCCAGATTTTCCCCAATTTTTCCCCGATTTTTCCCCCCATTTCCCCCCATTTTTCCCCGATTTTCCCCTGATTTTTCCCAATTTTTCCCCGATTTTTCCCCATTTCCCCCCAATTTTTCCAGATTTTTCCCCCATTTTTCCCCAATTTTTCCACCGATTTTTCCCCAGTTTTTCCCCATTTTCCCCCCAATTTTTTCCCAGATTTTTCCCAATTTTTCCCCGATTTTTTCCCCATTTTTCTTTGATTTTCCCAGATTTTTCCCAATTTTTCCCCGATTTTTTCCCCATTTTTCTCCAATTTTCCCCGATTTTTCCCCATTTCCCCCCGATTTTTCCAGATTTTTCCCCTATTTTTCCCCAATTTTTACCCCGATTTTTTCCCCAATTTTCCCCCGATTTTCCCCATTTTCCCCCAAATTTTCCCAGATTTTTCCCCATTTCCCCCCGATTTTCCCATTTTTCCCCCATTTTTCCCCGATTTTCCCCTGATTTTTCCCCATTTTTCTCCAGTTTTTCCCAATTTTTCCTGATTTTTACCCGATTTTCCCCCATTTTCCCCAATTTTCCCCCATTTTCCCCCAATATTCCCTAAAAAATCCCATAAAATCCCCCAAAAAATCCTCTCCCCAAATCCCCCAAAAACTCCTGAAAAAAATCAAAAATCCTGAAAAAATCCCAAAAAATTCTCTTTGAAAATCCCATAAAATCCTAAAAAGATCCCAAAAAAATCTCATAAAATCCTATAAAATCCCAAAAAATCCTCTTTCAAAATCCCCCAAAAAATCCTAAAAAAACCCCCCAAAATTCCCCCAAAAATGCTCCCAGAAAATCCCCAAAAATCCCAAAAAAATCCTTAAAAATACCCCAAAAATCTCATAAAAATACCTAAAAAATATGAAAAAAATCTGAAAAAATCCTAAAAATTCCTAAAAATGCCCCAAATCCCATAAAATCCCAAATCCAAACAAATCCTGCAAAACCCCCCAAAAATCGCCAAAACAATGGAAAAAACCCACAAAAAAACCTTAAAAAAACCCTAAAAAAACCCCAAATGAGGTCAAAAAAAATCGAGAAAAAAAGTTTAAAATTCCCAAAAACTCCCGAAAATTCCCGATTTTGCCCCGGAATTCCCGCCGGGATCTCCTTGGGCACGAAGAGCACCACGAGGGTGATGTAGGAGGAGCACGCGGATCCCGAAAAATCCTCCCAAAACTCCTCCCCAAATCCCATAAAATCCTAAAAAAATCCCCTCCCAAAATCCCAAAAAAATCCCCAAAAATCCTCTCCCAAAACCTTCAAAAAATCCCCAAAAAATCCTCTCCCAAAACCCTGGAAAAATCCTAAAAAATCCAAAAAAAATCCTAAAAAACCCCCACAAATCCCAATAAAATCCTAAAAAATCCCCAAAAAATCCTCTCCAAAAATCCCATAAAAGCCTTAAAAATTCCCAAAAAAATCCGCCCCAAAATCCTAAAAAATCGGAAAAAATCCCCCAAAAATCTCATAAAATCTGAAAAAAATCTGAAAAAAATCTGAAAAAAATCCAAAAAAAATCCAAAAAAAATCCAAAAAAAATCCTAAAAAAATTTTTAAAAATCAAAAAAAATTCCTAAAAATCCCCCAAATCCCATAAAATTCCCAACCCCCCCAATTCCCCACAAATCCCCCCAAAAGAAAAATAAAACCACAAAAAAACCGTAAAAAAAACCCCAAAAGAGGCCCAAAAAAATCGAAAAAAAAAGTTTAAAAATCCCCAAAATTCCCGAAAACTCCCGAAAATTCCCGATTTTGCCCCGGAATTCCCGCCGGGATCTCCTTGGGCACGAAGAGCACCACGAGGGTGATGTAGGAGGAACACGCGGATCCCGAAAAATCCTCCCAAAACTCCTCCCCAAATCCCATAAAATCCTAAAAAAATCCCCATCAAATCCCAAAACAGTCCTCCCAAAATCCTAAAAAAATCCCCTCCCAAAATCCCAAAAAAATCCCCAAAAATCCTCTCCCAAAACCTTCAAAAAATCCCAAAAAATCCTCTCCCAAAACCCCCAAAAAGTCCTCTCCCAAAACCCCGAAAAAATCCTAAAAAATCCCAAAAAAATCCTAAAAAACCCCCACAAATCCCAATAAAATCCTAAAAAATCCCCAAAAAATCCTCTCCCAAAATCCCATAAAAGCCTTAAAAATTCCCAAAAAAATCCGCCCCAAAATCCTAAAAAATCGGAAAAAATCCCCCAAAAATTTCATAAAATCTGAAAAAAATCTGAAAAAAATCTGAAAAAAATCAAAAAAAAATCCCAAAAAAATCCGAAAAAAATCCAAAAAAAATCCTAAAAAATTTTTTAAAAATCAAAAAAAAATCCTAAAAATCCCCCAAATCCCATAAAATTCCCAACCCCCCCAATTCCCCACAAATCCCCCCAAAATAAAAATAAAACCACAAAAAAACCGTAAAAAAACCCCCAAAAGAGGCCCCAAAAAAATCGAAAAAAAAAGTTTAAAAATCCCCCAAATTCCCGAAAATTCCCGAAAACTCCCGAAAATTCCCGATTTTGCCCCGGAATTCCCGCCGGGATCACCTTGGGCACGAAGAGCACCACGAGGGTGATGTAGGAGGAACACGCGGATCCCGAAAAATCCTCCCAAAACTCCTCCCCAAATCCCATAAAATCCTAAAAAAATCCCCCCCCAAAATTCCCTAAAAAATCCCATCAAATCCCAAAACAGTCCTCCCAAAATCCTAAAAAAATCCCCTCCCAAAATCCCAAAAAAATCCCCAAAAATCCTCTCCCCAAACCTTCAAAAAATCCCAAAAAGTCCTCTCCCAAAACCCCGAAAAAATCCCAAAAAATCCCAAAAAAAATCCTAAAAAACCCCCACAAATCCCAATAAAATCCTAAAAAATCCCAAAAAATCCTCTCCCAAAATCCCATAAAAGCCTTAAAAATTCCCAAAAAAATCCGCCCCAAAATCCTAAAAAATCGGAAAAAATCCCCCAAAAATCTCATAAAATCTGAAAAAAATCTGAAAAAAATCGGAAAAAAATCGGAAAAAAATCCAAAAAAAATCCGAAAAAAATCCCAAAAAAATCCTAAAAAAATTTTTAAAAATCCAAAAAAAATTCCTAGAAATCCCCCAAATCCCATAAAATTCCCAACCCCCCCAATTCCCCACAAATCCCCCCAAAAGAAAAATAAAACCACAAAAAAACCGTAAAAAAAAACCCCAAAAGAGGCCCCAAAAAATCGAAAAAAAATGTTTAAAAATTCCCGAAAACTCCCGAAAATTCCCGATTTTGCCCCGGAATTCCCGCCGGGATCACCTTGGGCACGAAGAGCACCACGAGGGTGATGTAGGAGGAGAAGACGACGGCGAGGGAGGCGAAGGCGAAGGCGGCGTCCTGCTGGCTGCTCAGGATCAGCGTCACCGGCGCCGTGATCAGGCACAAAACCTGGGGAAATTCGGCAATTCGGCACTGCCGCGGCACTGCCAGCGCGGGCGCGGGTGGCGGGAATTTGGGGGATTTTTTGGGGATTTTTGGGGATTTTTTGGGGATTTTTTGGGGGTTTTTTTTGAATTTTTTGGGGATTTTTGGGGGATTTTTTTTGAATTTTTTTGATTTTTTGGGGATTTTTGGGGGAATTTTTTTGGGGATTTTTTTGGAATTTTGGGATTTTTTTTTGGAATTTTTTGGAATTTTTTGGGGATTTTTTGGGGATCGTTTTAGGGATTTTCTTGGAAAATTTTTTTGATTTTTGGGGGATTTTTTGGGATTTTTGGGGATTTTTTGGGGATTTTTGGGGGGTTTTTTGGGGGTTTTTTTTGAATTTTTTGGGGTTTTTTTGGGGATTTTTTTTGAATTTTTTTGATTTTTTGGGGATTTTTGGGGGAATTTTTTGGGGGATTTTTTTGGAATTTTGGGATTTTTTTTGGAATTTTTTGGAATTTTTTGGGGATCGTTTTAGGGATTTTCTTGGAATTTTTTTTTGATTTTTGGGGGATTTTTTGGGATTTTTTGGGATTTTTTGGGGATTTTTTGGGGTTTTTTTGAATTTTTTGGGGTTTTGTTGGGGATTTTTTTGGAATTTTTTTGGATTTTTTTGGGGATTTTTGGGGGGATTTTTTTTGGAATTTTTTAGGATTTTTTGGAATTTTTGGGGGATTTTTTGGGGATCTTTTTACGGATTTTCTTGGAAATTTTTTTTGATTTTTGGGGGATTTTTTGGGTTTTTTTTTTTAATTTTTTGGGGATTTTTGGGGGTTTTTTTTGGAATTTTTTGGGATTTTTTTGGGATTTTTGGGGGGATTTTTTGGGGGATTTTTTTGGAATTTTGGGATTTTTTTTGGAATTTTTTAGGATTTTTTGGAATTTTTGGGGGATTTTTTGGGGATCGTTTTAGGGATTTTCTTGGAATTTTTTTTTGATTTTTGGGGGACTTTTTAGGGATTTTTTTTGGATTTTAAAAAAATTTTGAGGGTTTTTTTTGGGGATTTTTTCAGAATTTATTGAGATTTTTTTTATATTTTTTTGGCGATTTTTTTGGAATTTTTGGGGGAATTTTTAGGATTTTTTCAGATTTTTTTCGGGGTTTTTTGGGAATTTTTTTGAATTTTTTTGGAAATTTTTGGACTTTTTGGGGGGATTTTTGGGGTATTTTTTTGGAATTTTTTTGGGATTTTTGTTTTTTTTTTTTATTTTGGGGGGATTTTTTTGGAATTTTTTGGGGATTTTTGGGTTGTTTTTTTTTATTTTTGGGGGATTTTTTTGGATTTTTTTTTGGGATTTTTTAAAAAAAATTTTGGGGGGGTTTTGGGATTTGTTGGAATTTTTTTTGGAATTTTTTCGGAATTTTGGGGGGATTTTTTTCGGAATTTTTTTGGAATTTTTTTGGATTTTTTTTGATTTTTAAAATTTTTTACAATTATTTTTTGAAACTTTTTAAAATTTATTTTGAATTTTTTCCAATTTTGGGGGGGGATTTTTAAAAATACCTTTTGGAGGAGCTTTTACAAAATTTTTAGGGAATTCTTTGGAATTTTTTGGAGGTTTGGGGGGGTTTTTTTACTTTTTTGGTTCTTTTTAACTTATTTTGAATTTTTAAAATTGTATTTGAATTTTTTAGAATTTATTTTAAATTTTTAAAAATCTATTTCATTTTTTTTTTAAGTATTTTGAATTTTTTCAATTTTGGAGAATTTTTGGGGGGATTTTAACATATATTTCTTGGGGGAGTTTTAAAAAAAATTTTTGGGAATTCTTTGGGATTTTTGGGCATTTTTCTGGATTTTTTTTTAGTTTCTTTCAATTTTACAAAGAATTTTTAAATTATTCTTTTTTGGCGATCACTGGGGCTTTTTTTTTAATTTTGGGTGAATTTTTGGGCATCTTTTGCGGGTTTTTTTGGGACTCCTTGGGGATATTTTGGAGATTTTGGGGAATTCATTTTATTTTTAAAACCATTCCTTTTTTTTATATTTTGGGAATTCTTTCAACTTTTTTTTTTTCCTTTTTCAAGATTCATGGCAATTTTTGAGGGAGCATTTTTGGGGCTTTTTTTTGGGGTTTTTTTTTTCAATTGTTGGCGGTTTTTTCAATTTTTTGTGTTTTTTTTTTTTAATTTTTAAATTGAATTTTTTTTTTTCCCCCCCAATTTTTTTTTTTTCGAATTCCCGGATTTTTTTCGGGAATTCCTGCCGGGATTTTACCGCCACGTTGTAGATGGCCATGCCCACGGCGCGGTGGTCGTTGATCTTCTCGGTGGAGACGCTCTTGGTCTCGTAGGCCAAGAAAATTCCCAGCAGGAGCAGGAGCCCCTTGAATCCATAAAAAATCCCTGGAAAAACGGGAAAAACGGCCCAAAAATGAAATCCCAACATTCATTTGGGGTGGAGAGAGGCAGCAAAAAGCTCCCGGAACCCCCTCAAATCCCGATGGATCCGCCCCGAATTTGACCGAAATCCCCCCAAATTCCACCTGAAATTCCCAAATCTGACCTCGAACACCCCAAAACTGCCCTGAAATCCCCCAAATTTCACCTGAATCCCCCCAAATTTCACCTGAATCCCCCCAAACTTGACCAAAATCTCCTCCAAATTCCACCTGAAACTCCCAAATCCAACTTAAATCTCCCCAAGTCTTCCCTAAATCCCCCAAATTTCACCTGAACCATCCCAAATCCTCCCTGGAACGCCAAATCCAACCTCAACCCCCCCAAAATCCGACCTAAAATGTCCCAAAAAATCACCCACGGACCCCTCAAATCCCACCTGAAATTCCCAAATCCTCTGAAAATCCCCCAAATTCCACCTGAACACCCCAAAATCCTCCCAGGACGCCCCAAACCCAACCTCAAGCCCCCAAAATCCGACCTAAAATGCCCCAAAAATCACCCATGGACCCCTCAAATCCCACCTGAAATTCCCAAATCCCCCCCAAATCCCACCTGAAATTCCCAAATCCCACCCGAAATTCCCAAATCCCACCCAAATCCTCTCAAGATCCCCCAAATCCTCTGAAAATCCCCCAAAATCCCCCCACCTGAATCCCCCCAAATCTTCCCTAGAGCCCCAAATCCAACCTCAAAGCCCCCAAATCTGCTCTGAAATCCCCCAAATTTCACCTGAATCCCCCCAAATTTCACCTGAATCCCCTCCAAATTCCTCATAAAACTCCCAAATTCGACCTAAATCCCCCCAAATTCCACCTGAACCGTCCCAAATCCTCCCTGGAACGCCAAATCCAACCTCAACCCCCCCCCAGATTTGACCTAAAATGTCCCAAAAAATCACCCATGGACCCCTCAAATCCCACCTGAAATTCCCAAATCTCCCCCAAATCCCACCCAAAATTCCCAAATCCCACCCAAAATTCCCAAATCCCCCCCAAATCCTCTCAAGATCCCCCAAATTCCACCTGAACCCCCCAAAATCCTCCCAGGACACCCCAAACCCAACCTCAACCCCCCAAAATCTGACCTAAAACACCCCCAAAATCACCCACGGACCCCTCAAATCCCACCTGAAATTCCCAAATCCCCCCCAAATCCTCTGCAAATCCCCGAAATCTTCTGAAAATCCCCCAAATTTGACCGGAACCCCCCCAAATTTCCACCCCGGACCCCCCAAAACCCCGCACCGAGCCAGGTGTTCATCTTGGTGGAGCTGCAGTGCTCGAGCTGGGGCAGGATGGACACGTCCATGTCCGACTTGGGCTCCTCCTTGGTGAATTCCTGGGAAAAACGGCCGCGATTCGGCAATTTGGGGCGAGTTTTGAGGTGTTTTGGCGAGTTTTGAGGCGTTTTAGGGAGTTTTGGGGAGTTTTGAGGTGTTTTGAGGAGTTTTGAGGAGTTTTGGGGAGTTTTGAGGAGTTTTGGGGAGTTTTCGGGAGTTTTGAGGAATTTTGAGATGGTTTGGGGAGTTTCGGGGAGTTTTGGGGAGTTTTGAGGCGTTTTGAGGTGTTTTGGGCAGTTTTGAGGAGTTTTGAGGTGGTTCAGGGAGTTTTGAGGAGTTTTGAGGAGTTTGGGGGAGTTTTGAGGTGGTTTGGGCAGTTTTGAGGTGTTTCAGGGAGTTTTGGGCAGTTTTGGGGAGTTTTGAGGCGTTTTGGGGTGTTTTCGGGTGTTTTCAGGTGTTTTAGGGAGTTTTGAGGCATTTTGAGGCGTTTTGGGCAGTTTTGAGGAATTTTGGGGAGTTTTGAGGTGTTTTGAGATGTTTTGGGGAGCTTTGAGGAGTTTTGAGGAGTTTTGGGGCGTTTTGAGGTGGTTTGAGGATTTTGGAGGAGTTTTGAGGAGTATCGAGGTATTTTTAGGTGCTTTTGAGGCGTTTCGGGGCGTTTTGAGGTGGTTTGAGGCGCTTTGAGGTGGACACAGCAGGGCAGAACCCTCCAGGTGTTCCTCAACACCTCGAGCACCCCAAAATCCATCCCCATAAACCTCAAGGAGCTCCTCCCCAAACACCTTGAGAACCTCCCCCAACGCCTCGAGCAGCCCCAAAACGCCCCAAAACGCCCCAAAACCGACCCCAAACACCTCGACCCCCCCCCCCCAAAAAGAAGCCCCCTCCCCACCTCGATGGTGCGGTGCAGGGGGTCCACGATCTGCCACACGCTCAGGGTGACCACGTCGAAGGCCACCAGCCCCCCCACGGTGGCGTAGAGCTTCCAGGGCTCCAGGCTCTGGAAGGGCGGAATTCCCGGTCACCGGCATCCAGGGAAAGGGCGGAATTCCCGGTCACCGGCAGTGAGGGGCCGGCCGGAGGCCCAGGGAACGGCCAGGACGTGAGGGAAGGGCCGGATGCCAACACCCAAATCCCAATGGAAGACCCAAATCCCGATGGGAAACGTGGATCCCGGTGGAAAAAGCGGATCCCGACAAGGCTGACCCCAAGGGAACAGCTGGGTGCTGAGGGAACAGCTGGATCCCAAAGGAACAGCTGGATCCTGATGGAAAACCTGGATCCCAATGATCCTGATCCCAGTGACACCCGGATCCCAAAGGAACACCCGGATCCCAACAGAACACCCGGATCCCAAAGGAACACCCGGATCCTGATGGAAAACCTGGATCCCAATGAGTCTGATCCCAAAGGAACACCCGGATCCCAATGGAACACCCGGATCCTGATGGAAAACCCGGATCCCAATGACCCTGATCCCAACGACACCCGGATCCCAAAGGAACACCCAGATCCCAATGGAACACCCGGATCCTGATGGAAAACCTGGATCCCAATGACCCTGATCCCAACGACACCTGGATCCCAAAGGAACACCCAGATCCCAAGGGAACACCCGGATCCCAACAGAACACCCGGATCCTGATGGAAAACCTGGATCCCAATGACCCTGATCCCAACGACACCCGGATCCCAAAGGAACACCCGGATCCCAACAGAACACCCAGATCCCAATGGAACATCCAGATCCCGATGGAAAACCTGGATCCCAATGATCCTGATCCCAGTGACACCCGGATCCCAAAGGAACACCCGGATCCCAAAGGAACACCCGGATCCTGATGGAAAACCCGGATCCCAATGATCCTGATCCCAAAGGAACACCCGGATCCCAAGGGAACACCCAGATCCCAACAGAACACCCGGATCCCAATGGAACACCCAGATCCCGATGGAAAACCTGGATCCCAATGATTCTGATCCCAAAGGAACACCCGGATCCCAACGGAACACCCAGATCCCGATGGAACACCCAGATCCCAACGAGCCCATTCCCAATGGAACACCCGGATCCCAACAGAACCCCCAGCTCCCAAAACACCCCAACAACCCCGAGGGCAACCCCCATCTCCCAATCCCCCATTCCCCACCCCACCCCTCCCCCGGTTTTCCCAGGAATTTCCCGGGAATTCCTCGCCTTCCGCTTGTCCTTCTTGTCGTCCTTCTTGGTGAAGACGGTGTGCACCCACCAGATCTTGGTGAACATGCTACCGTAGGCCAGGCTGAATCCCAATCCCAGCAGCCACAGCCGCGCCTGGAAAACACCGCTCGGAATTCCCCCTCGGAATTCCCCCTCGGAATTCCCGCTCGGAATTCCCGCTCCGACTGTAGCGCGCGCCCGGGAATGGGGGTCCTTTGGCACTTGCTGGGGTTGGCGTGGCTGTTCCTGCTCTGGTTGTTGCCATCCCTGGTTGTGTTTCTGACTGTTCCTCCTCTGACTGTTCCCATTCCCTGTTTTTCCCCCATCCCTGGCTGTAGCTCCGACTGTTCCATTTCCCCATTCCCGGCTGTAGCTCCGACTGTTCCACTTCCATTTCCCCATTCCCGGCTGTAGCTCCGACTGTTCCTCCTCTGGCTCTTCCCATTCCCTGTTTTTCCCCCATCCCTGGTTGTGTTTCCGACTGTTCCTCCTCTGCCTGTTCCATTCCCTGTTTTCCCCATCCCCGGCTGTGTTTCCGACTGTTCCACCTCCGATTGTTCCCAAGTTTTCTCCTCTGTTTATCCCCATCCCCGGCTGCGTCTCCGACTGTTCCACTTCCAGTTTTCCCATTCCCTGTCCCTCCGCCTGTTCCCATTCCCTGTTTTTCCCCATCCCCGGCTGTGTTTCCAACTGTTTCTCCTCCATTTTTCCCATTCCTCGTCCCTCCGCCTGTTTCTCCTCCACCTCTTCCCATTCCCTGTTTTTCCCCCTCCCCGGCTGCATCTCCGACTGTTCCTCCTCCAATTTCCTCTTCCGATTGTTCCCAACTCTTCCTCCTCCAGTTCTGCCCATCCTTGGCTGCATCTCTGACTGTTCCTCCTCTGACTGTTCCCATTCCGTGTCCCTCTGCCTGTTCCATTCCCTGTTTTCCCCCTCCCCGGCTGCGTCTCCGACTGTTCCACTTCCATTTCCCCATTCCCGGCTGTAGCTCTGACTGTTCCTCCTCCACCTCTTCCCATTCCCTGTTTTTCCCCATCCCCGGCCGTGTTTCCGCCTGTTCCTCCTCCGCCTGTTCCCAACTCTTCCTCCTCCAATTCTCCCCATTCCTGGCTGTGTTTCCGACTGTTTTTCCTCCATTTATCCCCATTTCCTGTCTCTCCATCTCTTCCCATTCCCTGTTTTCCCCCTCCCCGGCTGCATCTCCGACTGTTCCTCCTCCAATTTCCTCTTCCCATTGTTCCCAGCTCTTCCTCCTCCAGTTCTCCTCATCCCTGGCCGTGTTTCCGCCTGTTCCTCCTCCGATTGTTCCCATTCCCTGGTTTTTCCCTCACTCTCCGCCTGTTCCCGCCCCATTCCCACCTGGCAGACGAACGGGAACAATCCCGGCCCGATGTGGTACCCGTCGAGCCCCAGCGGGAAAACGGCGGCGAGCGCCAGGGTACAACCGACGGCTGTCATGTTGTTCAGGTAGGGCTGGGAATTCTGGATGTACCTGCCGGAAAAAAAATGGGAATGAGGAGGTGACACCTCCCCCCCACCACCCCTGTCCTTCTTCCGAGGGAAAAACAGGAATGGGAGGTGGGAAAATGGGAAATGGAGTGCGACAACCGGAGCTCGAGCAACACCCGGACACAGCTGGGGTGTCCCAACAATGTCACTGTCAGTTGAAGGTGTCTTTTCCCAGTTTTTCCCAATTTTTCCCCATTTTTTTCCCATTTTTTCCCCATTTTCCCCCAGTTTTTCCCAGTTTTTCCCAGTTTTTCCCAGTTTTCCCCAGTTTTTCCCAGTTTTTCCCCATTTTCCCCCCATTTTTCCCTGGTTTTTTTGCCATTTTCCCTGTTTTTCCCTAGTTTTCCCCTATTTTTATCTGCTTCTCACAGTTTTTCCCCAGTTTCTCCCATTTTTCCCTGGTTTCCTGTTTTTTCCCAGTTTTTCCTTGGTTTCTCCCAATTTTCCCTGGTTTCCCCACTTTTTTCTCCGTTTTCCCCACTTTCCCCTGTTTTTCCTGGGGTTTTTTTCCAACTCTTCCTCATTTTCCCCCTCCCTGGAATTTTGGGGAGGTTTGGGAATAAACCCCTAAAATCTGCCGAGGGTTTTTGGGTTAAATCCCTGAAATTTTGGAGCCACCCCCTGTAAAAATGTGAAACTTTGGGACTAAACCCACAAAATCCGGGGGGTTTTTTGGGTTAAACCCCTAAAATTCGGGGTGTTTTTTGCCCCAAACACCCCGAATCCCAGGAAATTTGGGGAATTTGGGGATTTTCCCCACCTCACGTGCCCGTTGTAGATGTTGAAGGCCAAGCAGACGACGGCCAGGACGATCCCCAGCGACGCCAACACTGACACGGAGATGAACAATTTTTGGGACAGGAACCGGAACGTGGTGATCACCTTGGTGTAATCGGCCGGAGGGGAACCCCCTGGGGAAAAAAATCGGGAATTTAGGACCAATCCCCCCAAATTTGGGAATATTCAGAGGGATTTTCCCCGTTTTCCCCCATTTCCCCCCCATTTTTCTCTGTTTTTCCCTGTTTTTTTCCTTGCTTTTCCCCAGTTTTTCCTCAGCTTTCCCCAGGTTTTTCCCAGTTTTTCCCAATTTTCCCCCCATTTTTTCCCCATTTCCCATTTTTCCATTTCCCCCCTATTTTTCCCCATTTTTTCCCAGTTTTTCCTCAGTTTTCCCCAGGTTTTTCCATTTTCCCCTATTTTTCCCAGTTTTTCCCTATTTCTTCCCCATTTTTTCCCCATTTCCCATTTTTCCATTTCCCCCCATTTTTCCCCCTATTTTCCCCCCATTTCCCCCCTATTTTCTCCCCATTTTTTCCCCCATTTTTCCCAGGTTTTTCCCCATCTTTCCCCTATTCCCCCCCCCATTTTTCCCCATTTACCCCTCTATTTTTCTCCGTTTTTCCCCCATTTCCCCCCGTTTTTCCATTTCCCCCCATTTTTCCCCCATTTTCCCCCATTTTTCCCCATTCCCCCCCATTTTCCCCCATTTTTCCACATTTCCCCCCCATTTTCCCCCATTTTTCCCCATTTCCCCCCATTTTTCCCCCCATTTCCCCCCCTTTTTCCCCCCTTTTTCCCCATTTCCCCCATTTTTCCCAATTTTCCCCATTTTTCCCTCGTTCTCACCGATCCATTTGTCGTTGTTGTACCAGGACAGGTTGTCCTTGGTGCTGTCGTAGTACCCGATCTTCTTGTAGACGCCACCTGTGGGGACACCAAGACAGGTGACACCAGGACAGGTGGTGACACCTCAGGGGTGGCACCGGTGGCACTTCCAGGGCCACCCCGATCCCGGTTTTTGGGGACATCCGTGGGTGGTGGAGCCAGAGGGCGTTGGTGGCACTTGGGTGTCACCTCAATGTCCTTTGATGTCACCTCAGCGTCCCTCAGTGTCACCCAGTTGTCCCCCGATGCCACCCAGTTGTCCCCCGATGCCACCCGGTTGTCCCCTCACCTTGGAGCTGCTCAATGAGGGTCCAGGCCATGCGGGAGCCGCTGGCGTCAAAGACGACGTGGCCCTGGTGGGGACACGGGGATGGAGTTGGGGCCACCCTTGGTGTCACCTTCACCCAAGAAGGAGGGTGGGGACCACATTGGGGACACCTCGACGGCACCTTCACCCAAGGCCGACTTTGGGGGCCACCCTTGGTGTCGCCTTCACCCAAGGGTGACTTTCGGGGCCACATTTTTGAGGAACCTTCACCCAACACGAAGATTTGGTGACACCTCAACGTCCCCTCCATCCGAGGATGACTTTTGGGGACGCGTTTTGGTGTCACCTCCACCCATTTTGGCCATTTTGGGGCCACCGGGGACGCACCGAGACACCCTCGAAGGCCGAAGAGTTGAGGGCCCGGTAGATCTCGTCGGTGATGTTCTTGTTGTTGTAGTTGAAGTCCTCCAGCCGCAGCCCCTTCTTGACCAATTCTTGGGACGTCTTGTTGAGCGCCAAGGCCAAGGCCCAGATGGCGTCGTAGGCCAGGGGCGCCTCCTGGAACCCCCCGGTCTCCTCCGGGTTCTTCCCCAACCTCTTCTGGAGCTTCTCGATGAACTCCTGCGACGTCTGATGGCCAACACCCAACATTGACCCAACGGTTGGGTTGGTCGACACCCACCATTGACCCAATGTTGGCCCCACGGTTGGGTTGGAGACCACCCAAGGTTGACCCAGTGGTTGGGTTGGCCAACACTCAGTGTTGACCCCATGGTTGAGTTGGAGACCACCCAAGGTTGACCCAGTGGTTGGGTTGGCCAACACCCAAGGTTGACCCAATGGTTGGGTTGGAGACCACCCAAGGTTGACCCCATGGTTGAGTTGGAGACTACCCAAGGTTGACCCCATGGTTGGGTTGGCCAACACTCAAGGTTGACCCAATGGTTGGGTTGGCCAACACCCAGTGTTGACCCAATGGTTGGGTTGGTCAACACCCAATGTTGACCCCATGGTTGAGTTGGAGACCACCCAAGGTTGACCCGATGGTTTGGTTGGCCAACACCCAGTGTTGACCCAATGGTTGGGTTGGTCAACACCCAATGTTGACCCCATGGTTGAGTTGGAGACCACCCAAGGTTGACCCGATGGTTTGGTTGGCCAACACCCAACGGTTGGGTTGGCCATCACCCAACAAGAACCCAACAGTTGGGTCGATTGACCCCTCCCATTGCTCCCAGTGCTCCCAGTACCATGTTGGAGATGCTGCGGGTGTTCTCGGGGTTGAGCATGACGATCTCGGTGGTGACGTGGCCCTCGACGGCCTCGGCCATCTCGGCCTCGGTGCAGTTGATGGCCGGGTCCTTGATGCGGAACCAGTTGTCGGCGTACCAGCCAATCAGGAACCAGACGTATTTCTTGCCGTAGAGCTTCTCCTTGTAGACCTGGAAGGGTGGGGAGATCCATCCACGATCCGTCAGTTTCCATCCTCGGAATCCATCATCCAAATCCATCATCCATCGTCATCATCCATCCATCGTCATCATCCATTCGTCATCCATCAATTTCCATCATCCATGCTCGGAATCCATCATCCAAATCCATCATCCATCGTCATCATCCATCCATCGTCATCATCCATCCATCATCCATCAATTTCCATCATCCATCCTCAGAATCCATCATCCAAATCCATCATCCATCGTCATCATCCTTCCATCATCCATCAATTTCCATCATCCATCATCGGAATCCGTCATCCATCATTGGGATCCATCCATCATCCATCAATTTCCATCATCCATCATTGGGATCCATCCATCATCCATCAATTTCCGTGATCCATCATCGGAATCCAGCATTGGAGTCCATCATTGATCATCCATCATCATCCATCCATTGTCATCATCCATTCATCATCCATCAATTTCCATCATCCATCATTGGGATCCATCCATGATCCATCATTGTTCATCATCATCCATCCATTTCCATCGTCCATCACCCATCCCATTCCCATCCCATTCCCACCATTCCCATCCCATTCCCACCATTCCCATCCCATTCCCACCATTCGCACCCCATTCGCACCCCATTCCCACCATTCCCACCATTCCCATCCCCATTCCCACCCCATTCCCGTCCCATTCCCACCCCATTCCCATTCCATTCCCACCATTCCCATCCCCATTCCCACCCCATTCCCATCCCATTCCCATCCCATTTCCACCATTCCCATCCCATTCCTATCCCATTCCTGCTTTTCCCACCCCATTCCCACCATTCCCACCCCATTCCCACCATTCCCATCCCATTCCCACCCCATTCCCATTTTTCCCTTCCCATTCCCACCATTCCCACCCCATTTCCATCCCATTCCCATCCCCATCCCATTCCCATTCCCATCCCCATCCCATTCCCACCCCATTCCCATCCCATTCCTGCTTTTCCCATCCCATTCCCACCATTCCCACCCCATTCCCGCTTTTCCCACCCCATTCCCACCATTCCCATTCCCATCCCATTCCCATCCCATTCCCATCCCATTCCCACCCCATTCCCACCATTCCCCCCATTCCCATCCCATTCCCATCCCATTCCCATCCCATTCCCACCCCATTCCCACCCCATTGCCACCCCATTGCCACCCCATTCCCACCATTCCCACCCCATTCCCGCTTTTCCCACCCCATTCCCACCATTCCCATTCCCATCCCATTCCCACCGTTCCCACCCCATTCCCGCTTTTCCCACCCCTCACCTCACAGAAGACTTTCCGCGCCTCCGTCTCGTAGAAGAGCCCCACGATGATCCGGGCGTCCTGGCGCTGCGGGATCGGTCGCTTTCTCAGGCCCCGCCCGCCTCATTTGAATAAATTTGCATCCACCTCCCACCATTTTGTCTCCCCATCGACCCCCCCCAATGGATTTTTGGGGCGGTTTCTCCTTTTTTGGGAGGTCCACCATGGTTGGGAGGGTCCCGAGGGTGGGGTGGGACCTTGGGGTGGCCTCACCTTGAGGTTCCGGACGGGCGCGGCGGGGTCGGAGAAGAAGCTCTGGCGGAAGGTGATCTCCAGCCCGGCCTCCTTCACCCGCTGGTCGAGGTCATCGAGGGTCTGGGGGGGACACGGGGGCACCAAAAATGGGTTGGGGGCATCAAAAATGGGTTGGGGGGCACCAAAAATGGGTTGGGGGCATCAAAAATGGGTTGGGGGGCACCAAAAATGGGTTGGGGGCATCAAAGAGGGGTTGGGGGGCACCTAAAATGGGTTGGGGACATCAAAGAGGGGTTGGGGCCACCAAAAATGGGTTGGGGGCACCAAAAATGGGTTGAGGGCACCAAGGAGGGGTTTGGGGTCACCAAGGACAATTTGGAGTCACCAAAGAGGATTTGAGGTCACCAAGAAGGACTTGGAACCACCAAGGAGGATTTGGGGCCATCAAGGACAATTTGGGGCCACCAAGGAGGATCTGGAGCCACCAGGGAGGATTTGGGACCACAAAGGAGGATCTGGAGCCACCAAGGAGGATTTGGGGCCACCGAGGAGGGATTTGGGGCCACCAAGGCCAGGTTGGAATTCCAGGATTGACTCGGACACGGATCGGGAACGCCGGGACGGTTTTGGGGTGTCGGGAACGGCATCAGTCGGACCCTGGGGGCGTTTTTGGGGTCAATCAAGGACAATTTGGGGCCACCAAGGAGGGATTTGGGGCCACCAAGGAGGATTTGGAGTCACCAAGGAGGATTTGGAGCCACCGAGGAGGATTTGGGGCCATCAAGGACAATTTGGGGCCACCAAAGAGGATTTGGGGCCACCAAGGAGGGATTTGGGGCCACCAAGGAGAATCTGAAGCCACCAAGGAGGATTTGGGGTCACCAAGGAGGATTTGGGGTCACCAAGGACAATTTGAGGCCACCAAGGGGGGATTTGGGGCCACCAAGGAGGATCTGGAGCCACCAAGGAGGACTTGGGACCATCAAGGACAATTTGAGGCCACCAAGGAGGATTTGGGGCCACCAAGGAGGATTTGGGGCCACCAAAGAGGATTTGGGGCCACCAAGGAGGGATTTGGGGCCACCAAGGAGAATCTGAAGCCACCAAGGACGATTTGGGGCCACCAAGGAGAATCTGAAGCCACCAAGGAGGATTTGGGGTCACCAAGGAGGGATTTGAGGCCACCAAGGCCAGGTTGGAATTCCAGGATTGACTCGGACACGGATCGGGAACGCCGGGACGGTTTTGGGGTGTCGGGAACGGCATCAGTCGGACCCTGGGGGCGTTTTTGGGGTCAATCAAGGACAATTTGGGGCCACCAAGGAGGGATTTGGGGCCACCAAGGACAATTTGAGGCCACCAAGGGGGGATTGGGGGCCACCAAGGAGGATTTGGGGCCATCAAGGACAATTTGAGGCCACCAAGGGGGGATTTGGGGCCACCAAGGAGGATTTGGGGTCACCAAGGAGGATCTGGAGCCACCGAGAAGGATTTGGGGCCACCAAGGGGGGATTTGGGGCCACCAAGGAGGATTTGGGGTCACCAAGGAAGATCTGGAGCCACCAAGGAGGACTTGGGGCCATCAAGGACAATTTGAGGCCACCAAGGGGGGATTGGGGGCCACCAAGGACAATTTGAGGGCACCAAGGGGGGATTTGGGGCCACCAAGGAGGATTTGGGGCCACCAAGGACAATTTGAGGGCACCAAGGGGGGATTTGGGGCCACCAAGGAGGATCTGGGGCCATCAAGGACAATTTGAGGCCACCAAGGAGGGATCTGAAGCCACCGAGGAGGGATTTGAGGCCACTGAAGAGGGATTTGAGGCCACCAAGGCCAGGTTGGAATTCCAGGATTGACTCGGACACGGATCGGGAACGCCGGGATGGTTTCGGGGGCCGTACCGAGGTGAAGACCTCCGTGGTCTGCTGGATGGTGGCGATCTTGGTCCAGCCCCACTTCTTGAAGAGCTGGACCCGCGTGGGGTTGTGGAGCGTGGCCGAGGGGTGAGTCCGGAAAAAGGTCGGGAAGCGCTGGCGGTTGGAGAGCGCCGGGGAGCTGGAGCCGTAGGAAAGCTGGGAATTGCCGAGGGATTCGGGGGGGGGAGGGGTGTTAGTGGGGGATGGGTGGGGGTGGGGGAATGGTGGGAATGGGATGGGAATGGTGGGAATGGGATGGGAATGGTGGGAATGAACTGGGAATGGTGGGAATGGTGGGAATGGTGGGAATGGTGGGAATGGGATGGGAATGGTGGGAATGGTGCGAATGGTGGGAATGGGGTGGGAATGGACTGGGAATGGACTGGGAATGACCTGGGAATGGTGGGAATGGTGGGAATGGACTGGGAATGGACTGGGAATGGTGGGAATGGGATGGGAATGGTGGGAATGGGAATGGTGGGAATGGTGGGAATTGTGGGAATGGACTGGGAATGACCTGGGAATGGTGGGAATGGTGGGAATGGTGGGAATGGACTGGGAATGACCTGGGAATGGGATGGGAATGGTGGGAATGGGAATGGTGGGAATGGTGGGAATTGTGGGAATGGACTGGGAATGACCTGGGAATGGTGGGAATGGTGGGAATGGACTGGGAATGACCTGGGAATGGTGGGAATGGGATGGGAATGGTGGGAATGGGAATGGTGGGAATGGTGGGAATTGTGGGAATGGACTGGGAATGACCTGGGAATGGTGGGAATGGGATGGGAATGGTGGGAATGGTGGGAATTGTGGGAATGGACTGGGAATGACCTGGGAATGGTGGGAATGGTCGGAATGGACTGGGAATGACCTGGGAATGGTGGGAATGGGATGGGAATGGTGGGAATTGTGGGAATGGACTGGGAATGACCTGGGAATGGTGGGAATGGTGGGAATGGTGGGAATGGGATGGGAATGGTGGGAATGGACTGGGAATGGACTGGGAATGACCTGGGAATGGTGGGAATGGGATGGGAATGGTGGGAATGGACTGGGAATGACCTGGGAATGTTGGGAATGGTGGGAATGGGGAGTGGGGAATGATCTGGGAATGATGGGGATGGTGGGAATGGAGGAAATGATGGGAACGATCTGGGAATGGTGGGAATGGCGGGAATGTCCTGGGAACCACCTGGGAATGGTCTGGGAACGACCTGAGAATGGTGGGAATGGTGGGAATGGTGGGAATGGTGGGAATGGGGAGTAGGGAATGATCTGGGAGTGATGGGAATGGTGGGAATGTCCTGGGAATCACCTGGGAATGGGGGTGTTGGGAATGAACTGGGAATGCTGAGAATGCTGGGAATGCTGGGAATGGCCTGGGAATGATGGGAATGGTGGGAATGGGGAGTAGGGAATGGGATGGGAATGATGGGAACAACTGGGAATGACTGGGAACGACTGGGAATGATCAGGAACAACGGGAATGGCCTGGGAGTGATGGGAGCAACTGGGAATGATGGGAATGTCCTGGGAACGACCTGGGAGTGATGGGAACAACTGGGAACAACTGGGAATGACTGGGAAAAACGGGAATGGCCTGGGAGTGATGGGAATGGTGGGAATGGGATGGGAATGGTGGGAATGGTGGGAAGGTCCTGGCAATGACATGAAAACGACCTGGGAATGGTGGGAATGGTGGGAATGGGGAGTAGGGAATGAACTGGGAATGGCCTGGGAATGGTGGGAATGGTGGGAATGGTGGGAATGGGGGTGTCGGGAACAATCTCGGAGTGATGGGAACAACTGGGAACAACTGGGAACAACAGGAATGGCCTGGGAGTGATGGGAATGGCCTGGGAATGATGGGAGCAACTGGGAGGGACTGGGAACAACTGGGAATGACAGGAACGACCTGGGAGTGATGGGAAAAACTGGGAAGAACTGGGAACAACTGGGAAGGACTGGGAATGATGGGAATGGCCTGGGAGTGATGGGAATGACTGGGAAAATAATCCATGGAAAGGAACAAGCGGAAAGGAACAACCGATCCCCCCCTGCTGAGCTCCCCCCGGCACCGATCCCACGGCATTCCCAAATTTCCCCAAAATCCCCCAAATTCTCTCCCAATAAATCCAAATATTCCTGGAAAAAATTAAAAAAAAAATTTCCCTCCCCAAAAACTCCCAACGTTCCCAAAATGTTTTTAAAAAGATTCCAGAAAAATTCCCTCCCCACCAAAAATTCCCAAAGAAATCAACCTTAAAATTTAAAATTTTTTAAAAGAATTTTAATTCAAAATTAAGCAAAAAATGAACAATTTTTTTTAAATCCCCCCCAAAAAATCCAGAAAAACGATTATTTTAAAAAATCCAAAAAATTCCCAAAAATTCCCCCCCAAATTAAAAAAAACAAATTAAAAATTTTTTAAATCCAAAAAATTTCAAAATAATTCCAAAATAATTTTTAAAAAATAAAAAAAACCCCAATAATGCCTAAAAAATTCCCCAAAAGCCCAAAAAATGCCAAAAAAATCCCTAAAACAAATCCCTTAAAAATTAAAAAAAAATCCCCAAAAATCCCCGAAAAATCCTCAAAAAATCTCAAAAAAAAAAAATCCCTACAAAAATCCCTTAAAAATCCCTAAAAAATCCTTTAAAAATCCCTAAAAAATCCATAAAAATTCCCTTAAAAATATTTCAAAAATCCCAAAAATCAAAAAAAGTCCCTAACAATCCAAAAAAAATCCCCCCAAAAACCCCCAAAAATCCCTAAAAAATCAAAAAAACCCCAAAAAAATCCAAAAAAACCTCCCAAAAATCCCTAGAAATTGCCTTAAAAATCCTCAAAAAATCCCCCAAAAATCCCTAAAAAACCGCAAAAAAATCCCTAAAAAAATCCCTAACAAATCCCTAAAAATCCCAAAAAATCCCTAAAAAATCCCAAAAAATTCCCCAAAAAATCTGAAAAAAACCCAAAAAAATCTCAAAAAAAATCCCAAAAAAATCTCAAAAAATCCCTAAAAAATCCTCAATAACTCACAAAAAATTCCCTTAAAAATTCCCTTAAAAATCATTAAAAAATCAAAAAAAATCCCAAAAAATCCCAAAAAATCCCTCAAAATATTTTTTAAATCCTTTAAAAATCACAAAATATCCCTAAAAATTCCAAAAAAAATCCCCAAAAAATCCTTCAAAAATCCAAAAAAAAATCCCAAAAAATCCCCAAAAAATCAAAAAAAAATCCCTAAAAAATCCCTAAAAAATCCAAAAAAACCCAAAAAAATCCCCCAAAAATTTGAAAAAATTCCCAAAAAAATCCCCAAAAATCCCCAAAAAATACCCAAAAAATACCCAAAAAAATCCCCCAAAAACCAAAAAAATCCCTTAAAAATCCCAAAAAAAATCCCTAAAAAAAAGCCTGAAAAATCCCTAAAGAATCCCTAAAAATTCCTCAAAAATCCCCAAAAAATCCCAAAAAATTCCCCAAAAAATCCCAAAAAAACCCCAAAAAATCTCCAAAAAAAATCTCAAAAAATCCCCAAAAAATCCCTAAAAAATCCCTAAAAAATCCCCCAAAAATCCAAAAAAAACCCCAAAAATCCCCCAAAAATTTGAAAAAAATCCAAAAAAAATCCCAAAAAATTCCCAAAAAAATTCCCAAAAAATCTGAAAAAAACCCAAAAAAATCTCCAAAAATCCCCCCAAAATCTAAAAAAATCCCTAAAAAATCCTCAATAACTCACAAAAAATTCCCTTAAAAATTCCCTTAAAAATCATTAAAAAATCAAAAAAAATCCCAAAAAATCCCAAAAAATCCCTCAAAATATTTTTAAAATCCTTTAAAAATCACAAAATATCCCTAAAAATTCCAAAAAAAATCCCCAAAAAATCCCTAAAAAATCCTTCAAAAATCCAAAAAAAATCCAAAAAAAATCCCCAAAAAATCCCCAAAAAATCTCTAAAAAATCCCTAAAAAATCCCTAAAAAATCCAAAAAAACCCCCAAAAAATCCCCAAAAAAATTTGAAAAAAATCCCAAAAAATTCCCAAAAAATTCCCCAAAAATTCCCAAACCTCCCCATCTCCCGTTCCCCTCCTGGCTCACCACGATGAGGTTCCACATGCGCGCGGCCTCGGCCACGAGCGTGGAGACGCTGCTGCAGCCGGGCATGAGGATGATCTTGATGGGGTCGTTGTAGAGGAGCTCGTAGAGGAACTTGGTGGCCTGGCCGGGGTCGCACTGCGGGGCCAACGCCGTCCCAGTAACACCAGTAACACCAGTAACACCGGTGCCACCAGTGCCACCGGTAACACCGGTAACACCAGTAACACCAGTAACACCAGTAACACCAGTACCACCAGTAACACCAGTAACACCAGTAACACCAGTAACACCAGTAACACCGGTACCACCAGTACCACCAGTAACACCAGTAACACCAGTAACACCAGTAACACCAGTAACACCGGTACCACCAGTAACACCAGTAACACCAGTACCCCCAGTACCCCCAGTACCCCCAGTAACACCAGTAACACCAGTAACACCGGTGCCACCAGTGCCACCGGTAACACCAGTAACACCAGTAACACCGGTGCCACCAGTGCCACCGGTAACACCAGTAACACCAGTAACACCAGTAACACCAGTAACACCAGTAACACCAGTAACACCAGTACCACCAGTAACACCAGTAACACCAGTAACACCGGTAACACCAGTGCCACCAGTAACACCAGTACCCCCAGTAACACCAGTAACACCAGTAACACCAGTACCACCAGTAACACCAGTACCCCCAGTAACACCAGTACCCCCAGTAACACCAGTAACACCGGTAACACCAGTAACACCAGTAACACCAGTAACACCAGTACCACCAGTACCACCAGTAACACCAGTAACACCAGTAACACCAGTAACACCAGTAACACCAGTAACACCAGTACCCCCAGTAACACCAGTAACACCAGTAACACCAGTAACACCAGTAACACCAGTACCCCCAGTAACACCAGTAACACCAGTAACACCAGTACCACCAGTACCACCAGTAACACCAGTGCCACCGGTAACACCAGTAACACCAGTACCCCCAGTAACACCAGTAACACCAGTAACACCAGTAACACCAGTACCACCAGTACCACCAGTAACACCAGTGCCACCGGTAACACCAGTAACACCAGTAACACCAGTACCCCCAGTAACACCAGTACCACCAGTACCCCCAGTGTCGGGGTGGGTTTTGGGGGGAAATGCGGGGATTTGGGGGCTTTTGGGGGGTATTTGGGGAAAAATCCAGGTTTTTTGGGAATTTGGGGTGATTTGGGGAGAAAACTCCAGGTCTTGGGGGGGATTTGGGGTTTTTTGGGGGGAAAATCCAGGATTTTTGGGGGGAAAATCCAGATTTTTGGGGGTTTTTGGGTGGTATTTGGGGAAAATCCAGGTTTTGGGGGGAATTTGGGGTGATCTGGGGGAAATCCAGGATTTTTTGGGGGGAGTTCAGGGAAAATCCAGGATTTGGGGGGGGGGGGGGGGAAATCCAGGGTTTTTGGGGTATTTGGGGAAAAATCCAGGGTTTGGGGGAGATTTGGGGGTTTTGGGGGGGAAATCCAGGTTTTTTGGGGGGGATTTGGGGTTTTTGGGGGAAAATCCAGGATTCTGGGGAAAAATACAGGTTTTTGGGGGGAAACCCACGGTTTTGGAGGGATTTGGGTTTTTTCAGGGAAAAATCCAGATTTTTTGGGTGGGATTTAGGGGAAAATCCAGGATTTTGGGGGGAAAATCCAGTTTTTTGGGGGATTTGGGTTTTTTGGGGGGAAACTCCAGGATTTTGGGGGAAAAGCCAGGTTTTCTGGGGGGAATTTGGGGTTTTTTGGGGGGAAAAATCCAGGGTTTTTGGGGGGAAATCCAGGTTTTTTGGGGATTTGGGGTCTTTGGGGTGAAAATCCAGGATTTTGGGGGGAAAATCCAGGTTTTTGGGGGGGATTGGGATTTTTGGGGGGAAAAATCTAGGATTTGGGGGGGGGACTTGGGGAAAAATCCAGCTTTGTGGGGGAATTTGGGGGAAAATCCAGCATTTTGGGGGATTTGGGGTTTTGGGGGAAAATCCAGGTTTTTTGGGGAAAATCCAGGTTTGGGGGGGGATTTGGGGTTTTTTGGGGGGAAAATCCAGGATTTTGGGGGGGAAATCCAGGTTTTTTTGGGGAAAACCCAGGTTTTTTTGGAATTTGGGGTGATTTGGAGGAAAATCCAGGATTTTTGGGGGGATTTAGTCGGAAATCCAGGTGTTTTAGGGATTCAGGGTTTTTTGGATGGAAATCCAGGTTTTGGGGGGGATTCGGGGTTTTTGAGGGGGAAAATCCAGGTTTTTTGGGGGGGAGAAAAATCCAGATTTTTGGGGAGAAAATCCTGGGCTTTGCGGGGAGGAAAACGCAGATTTTTGGGAGGAATTCCAGGTGTTTTGGGGAGAGGGGAGGGAATCCAGGGTTTTTTTGGGGGGGGGGAAATCCAGATTTTTTTGTGAAGAAAATCTCTTTTTCCAAGTGAAACCCCAAGGGTTTTTTGGGGGGGGAAAAAAACCCCCATTTATTCTCCAGGAAAAATCCAGCTTCTTTTTTTTCACGGAAAACTCCCATTTTCAGGCCAAAACCCCCCCCCCATTTCCGAGGCGAATCCAACTTTTTATCCCATCCAAAAAAACCCCTGGAATTCCGGGTGGGATTGGGGGGGGGGGTTGGGCTCCTTGACCCCCCCCCCCTTCCCATCCCCCCATTCCCATTTTTTATTCCCATTCCCATGAATAATTCAGGGCACGGAAGGGTCCGGAAAAAGGAGCCGGGAGCGGTTGCCATGGCAACCCCCCGGCAGCCCCAGCAGCATCCCCGTTGCCGTGGCAACCGCGCTGGACCAGTTTGGGGGGGGGGGGGGGGGAAGGAATTTTGGGGGGGGTTCCTGGGGGGATTTGGGACGGCCAAAAAAAAAAAAATTCGGGATGAAGGACGGGAAAAGGGCCGGAAAAAATCCCCGGGCTGGGATTTGGGGAATTTTGGGGGGAAATTTGGGATTTTTGGGGATTTTGGGGTTTTTTTTTTTCGGGGGGAGGGGGGATTTTGGGAGGGGATTTTGGGGGGGGGGGGGTTCAGGGTGGGATTGGAGGGTCTGGAGAAAGTCCTGGAAAAATCCCGAGGGTTTGGGGTGGGATTTTTGGGAGGTTTTGAAGGAGAATTTGGGATTTTTTGGGGGGTATGGGAAGGGATTTGGGATTTTTGGGGGATTTTTGAAGGGGAATTTGGGGTTTTGAGGGGGTTTTGGGGAGGAATTTGGGATTTTTGGGGGGGTTGGGGGAGGGATTTGGGATTTTTGGGGATTTTTGAAGGGGAATTTGGGGTTTTGAGGGGGTTTTGGGGTGAGATTTGGGGTTTTGAGGGGGTTTTGGGGAGGAATTTGGGATTTTTAGGGGGGTTGGGGTGGGATTTGGGTTTTTTTGAGGGATTTGAGATTTTTGGGGGGTTCAGGGTGGGATTTGGGATTTTTGGGGGGTTCGGGGTGGGATTGGAGGGTCTGGAGAAAGTCCTGGGAAAATCCCGAGGGTTTGGGGTGGGATTTGGGGATTTTGGGAATTTTGGGGTTTTTTTTTTTAGGGGGAAATTGGGGTGGGATTTGGGGAATTTGGGGGGATTTTGGGGCTGGAATTTGGGAATCCCAGAAAAAGGAAAAGGAAAAAGGGAGGCCTAGGATGGACAAATGGACACCGGGAATATTTGGGGAATATTTTGGGAATATTTGGGGAATTCGGGGGGGGAGGGGAGGGGCCCTGCCCCCTTCACCTTGAGGTGCCCCCACCCTCCCTCCCCCGCCCCCCAAAATTCCCTAAAAAAGACCCCAAAATCCTCCCAAAATTCCCAAATGCCCCCCCCCCCCAAGAATTCCCAAATCCCCCCAAACCCCCCCAAATTCCCGACCCCCCGCCGGGCTCTGCGTCAGAGCCCCCCTCCCCCATTTCCTGACCCCCCCCGGGACCTCCTGCGATCCCCCCCCCACCCCCGAATCCCAAATTCCCGCCCCAAATTCCCGCCCCATTCCTGACCTCCTGCCCCGTATCCCGGCCCTATTCCCATCCCAAATTCCTGCCCCAGATCCCGATCCCATTCCTGACCTCCTGCCCCAAATCCCCGCTCCATCCCTGACCCTTCGCCCTAAATCCCTGCCCCAAATTCCTGCCCCGTATCCCAATCCCATTCCTGACCTCCAGCCCCATATCCCAACCCCAAATCCCAGCCCCAAATCCCTGCCCCGTATCCCGATCCCATTCCTGACCTCCTGCCCCATATCCCAACCCCAAATCCCAGCCCCAAATCCCTGCCCCGTATCCCAATCCCATTCCTGACCTCCTGCCCCATATCCCAACCCCAAATCCCAGCCCCAAATCCCTGCCCCAAATCCCAGCCCCAAATCCCTGCCCCAAATCCCAATCCCATTCCTGACCTCCTGCCCCACATCCCTGCCCCAAATCCCAGCCCCATATCCCAGCCCCAAATCCCTGCCCCAAATCCCAGCCCCAAATCCCAGCCCCATATCCCAATCCCATTCCTGACCTCCTGCCCCATATCCCAATCCCAAATCCCTGCCCCAAATCCCTGCCCCAAATCCCTGCCCCGTATCCCAATCCCATTCCTGACCTCCTGCCCCAAATCCCAGCCCCACATCCCAGCCCCAAATCCCAGCCCCATATCCCAATCCCATTCCTGACCTCCTGCCCCAAATCCCAACCCCAAATCCCAGCCCCAAATCCCTGCCCCATATCCCAATCCCATTCCTGACCTCCTGTCCCACATCCCAGCCCCAAATCCCTGCCCCCACATCCCAGCCCCAAATCCCTGCCCCGTATCCCAATCCCATTCCTGACCTCCTGCCCCAAATCCCAGCCCCAAATCCCTGCCCCATATCCCAATCCCATTCCTGACCTCCTGCCCCAAATCCCAGCCCCAAATCCCTGCCCCGTATCCCGATCCCACCCCTGACCTCCTGCCCCACATTCCTGCCCCATATCCCATCCCAACCCCATCCCACCCCATCCCAATCCCTCCTGGTGCCCCCAAACCCCATCCCAACCCCATCCTCACCCCGTTCCCATCCCAGCTGACCCCCAGCCCCATCCCAAACTCATCCCAACCCCATCCTCACCCCGTTCCCATCCCAACCCCTTCCAGCCGCCCCCCAACCCCATCCCGGCGCCCTCCAAACCTCTCCTGGTGTCCTCCAACCTCATCCCACCCCAATTCCCCCGTTCCCAACCCCATCCCGATGTCCCCAAACCCCTCCTGATGTCCCCAAACCCCTCCTGGTGTCCCCAGCTCCATCCTGGTATCCCCCAACCTCATCCCACCCCAATCCCCCCATTCCTGACCCCCAATTCCCAATCCCTGACCCCCAATTCCCATTCCAGACCCCCAATTCCCATTCCTGACCCCCAATTCCCATTCCCGACCCCAGTTCCCAATCCCAGACCCCAATTCCCAATCCCAGACCCCAATTCCCAATCCCAGACCCCCAATTCCCAATCCCTGACCCCCAATTCCCATTCCAGACCCCCAATTCCCATTCCTGACCCCCAATTCCCAATCCCAGACCCCCAATTCCCATTCCTGACCCCCAATTCCCATTCCCGACCCCAATTCCCAATCCCAGACCCCAATTCCCAATCCCAGACCCCCAATTCCCAATCCCAGACCCCAATTCCCATTCCTGACCCCCAATTCCCAATCCCAGACCCCAATTCCCAATCCCAGACCCCCAATTCCCATTCCTGACCCCCAATTCCCAATCCCAGACCCCAATTCCCAATCCCAGACCCCAATTCCCAATCCCAGACCCCCAATTCCCATTCCTGACCCCCAATTCCCAATCCCAGACCCCCAATTCCCAATCCCAGACCCCCAATTCCCAATCCCCGACCCCAATTCCCAATCCCAGACCCCAATTCCCAATCCCAGACCCCCAATTCCCATTCCCGACCCCAATTCCCAATCCCTGACCCCCAATTCCCAATCCCTGACCCCCCATTCCCAATCCCAGACCTTGCTGTCGTGGTGGATGAGCCACAGCTCAAAGTCCGGCAAGATGTCCCTGCGGTCATCGATGTCCCCCCAAACCCCATCCTGGTGTCCCCAAACCCCATTCCAACCCCATTCCCGACCCCAATTCCCAATCCCAGACCCCCAATTCCCAATCCCAGACCCCCAATTCCCAATCCCTGACCCCAATTCCCATTCCCGACCCCAATTCCCAATCCCAGACCTTGCTGTCGTGGTGGATGAGGCGCAGCTCGTAGTCCGGCAGGATGTCCCTGCGGTCGTTGATGTCCTCCAGGGCCATGCGGACGGCGGGCAGACACGCCTGACCCCCCGGCCACCCTCCGGACATCGGGAACAGCGCTCCCACATGGACGGCCTTCTTCCCTGTCCCCCCGGACATCGGGATCGATCCCAAAGCCAAGCTCAGCGCGGCCACCAGGAGCCACCGCGGGGCCACCAGGAACCGCCGCGGGGTCAGCGCCGTGCCCGGGGGGCTCGGAATTCCCGGGGGTCTTCCCATGGTTGATTCCCGAGGGGATGGGAGGGGGGTCAGGCGGGTGTCGGGGCGGTCATGGCAGAAGGTTTGGGGATTTGGGGATTTTTGGGAATGGTTGGGAAGCGGGGGGGGGGGTGGGGGGGTGTTGATGTCAGCGGTGGGGAGGGGAAAAGGGGGAGGGAGGAGGGGGGGGGTGAGGGGGGATTGGATGGGGTGGGAAAAATGGGGGGGGGGGCGGATGGGAAAATATTTGGGTGGGGAGGGGAGGAATGAGGGGGGAAATGGGGAGAAATGAGGGGGAAAAGGGGAAAAATGAGGGGGGAAATGGGGGAAAATGAGGGGGGAAAATGGGGGAAAATGAGGGGGAAAATGAGAGGGAAATGCAGAAAAATTAGGGAGAAATGGGGAAAATGGGGGGGGAAATGAGGGGAAAATGGGGGAAAATGGGAAAAAATGAGGGGGAAAATGGGGGAAAATGAGGGGGAAAATGGGAAAAAAATAGGAGGGAAATGGGGGAAAATGAGGGGGAAATGGGAAAATAACGGGATGGGGAGGGGGGAATTAATGGGATGGGGAGGGGGGATTAATTAATGGGATGGGGAATTAATTAATGGGCTAGGGAGGGGAATTAATTAATGGGATGGGGGATTAATTAATAGGATGGGGATGGGGGGAATTAATTAATGGGACGGGGGTGGGAAAATTTTGGGATGGGGAGAGAGAAAATTTTGGGATGGGGAAGGAAAAACGAGGAGAGGAAAAATGGGGGGGGGAAAAAAAACCGGGATGAGGAAAAGGGGGGGAAAAATGGAGAAATGCGGGGAGGGAATGAATGGGATGAGGGAGAGGAAAAATCCGGGATGGGCAAGAAAAAGAACGGGGTAAAAAAAAAAGGGGGGAGGGGGTGTGGAAAAAACCTGGAGAAATTGGGGGAAAAAAAACCGGGGATTGGGGAATAATAAAAGGGTCGGGGAGGGAGGGGAGGGAAGAGGGGAGAGGGTCGGGAAAAAAAAAAAAAAAGATGGAGAACGGAGGGAATTTGGGGCGGAGAATCCGGCGGGATGGAGCCGGGGGGATCCGGAGGGAGCCGGGAGAGGGAAGAGCGGGAGAGGGATGGGGAGGAAGGGCTGGAGGAGGAGGAGGAGGGAGGAGGGAGAGAGGGGAGGAGCGAGGGGGAGGGAGGAAGGCTGGGAAAAGGAGGAGGAGGAGGAGGAGAGGGAGGAGGAAAAGGAGGAGCGAGGAAGGCTGGGAGGAGGAGGAGGAGGGAGAGGGGGGAGGAGGGAGGAAGGCTGGGAATGGAGGAGGAGGAGGAGGAGGAGGAGGAGGAGGAGGAGGAAGGCTGGGAAATGGAGGAGGAGGAGGAGAGGGAGAGGGAAGGAGGGAGGAGGAGGAGGAGGAGGGAGAGAGGGGAGGAAGAGGAGTGATGAAGGCTGGGAAATGGAGGAGGGAGGAGGAGGAAGAGGAGGAGGAGGAAGAGGAGGAGGGGAGGAGGAAGGAGGGAGAGGGAGAGGGGAGGAGGGAGGAAGGCTGAGAATGGAGCTGGAGGAGGAGGAGAGGGAGGAGGAAAAGGAGGAGCGAGGAAGGCTGGGAGGAGGAGGAGGAGGGAGAGGGGGGAGGAGGGAGGAAGGCTGGGAATGGAGGAGGAGGAGGAGGAGGAGGAGGAAGAAGAGGAGGAGGAAGAGGAGGAGGGAGGAAGGCTGGGAAATGGAGGAGGAGGAGGAGGAAGAGGAGGAGGAAGAGGAGGAGGGAGGAAGGCTGGGAAATGGAGGAGGAGGAGGAGGAGGAGGAGGAAGAGGAGGAGGGAGGAAGGCTGGGAAATGGAGGAGGAGGAGGAGGAAGAGAAGGGAGGAAGAGGAGGAGGAAGAGGAGGGAGGAGGGAGGAAGGCTGGAAATGGAGGAGGAGGAAGAGGAGGGGGAGGAAGAGGAGGGGGAGGAGCCCTGGGGTGGTTTTTTTTTTTTTGGGGGGGGGTCCCCCTGGGGGGTCCCAGCCCTTAGGAAAGGGGGGGGTGGGGGAGGGGCACAGACTCACCTGAGGGGGGGCGATGAGCTGGGGGGGGGAGGGGGAAACGGAGTCACACAGAGACCCCTCCCCAAAAAATCCCAAAACCCCCCCAAAATAACCCCGGGGACCCTCGCCCTCCCCCCCAAAAAATCCCAACCCCCCCCCCCCCCCCCCAAATAACCCCGGGGACCCTCCCCCATCCCAAAAAATCCCAAAACCCCCCCAAAATAACCCCGGGGACCCTCCCCTCCCCCCCCAAAAAAAATCCCAAGGAATCATCCCAAAAAAATCCCAGGGACCCCAATGGGGACCTGAATTCCCATCCTGGGGATCCCAAATCCAGGGACCCCCGGGGGGACCCCAAAGCCCAACCCTGGAGACCCCAAACCCTCCCAGAGACCCCAAACCCCAACCCTGGAGACCCCCAAGCCCCCCAGAGACCCCAAAGCCCCCGGGAGACCCCAAAGCCCCCGGGAGACCCCAAAGCCCAACCCTGGAGACCCCAAACCCTCCCAGAGACCCCAAACCCCAACCCTGGAGACCCCAAAGCCCCCCAGAGACCCCAAAGCCCCCGGGAGACCCCAAAGCCCAACCCTGGAGACCCCAAACCCTCCCAGAGACCCCAAACCCCAACCCTGGAGACCCCAAACCCTCCCAGAGACCCCAAACACCCCCAGACACCCCAAACCCTCCCGAGACCCCGACACCCCACCCCAGAGACCCCTCCCAGAAGACCCCAGAGACCCCAAACCCCCCAGAGACCCCCAACCCCAGAGAGCCCAAACCCCAAGGACTCTCAGAGAAGACCCCAAAGACCTCAAACCGCAACCCCAGAGAGCCCAAAGCCCCCAGAGACTCCGACGCCCCACCCCAGAGACCCCGACACCCCAAGGACCCTCAGAAAAGAACCCAGAGACCCCAAACCCCAACCCCAAAGACCCCAAACCCCACCCCAGAGACCCCAAACCCCCCAGAAACCCCAAACCCTCCCGAGACCCCAAACCCCAACCCCAAAGACCTCAAACCCCAACCCCAGAGACCTCAAACAGCCCCAGACACCCCGAACCCTCCCGAGACCCCAAACACCCCAGACACCCCAAACCCCACCCCCAAAGACCCCAAACCCCAACCCCAGAGACCCCAAACACCCCCAGACACCCTGAACCCTCCCGAGACCCCAAACCCCACCCCCAAAGATCCCCATACCCCAACCCCAGAGACCCCAAACAGCCCCAGACACCTCAAACCCTCCCGAGACCCCAAACCACAACCCCAGAGACCCCAAACAGCCCCAGACACCCCGAACCCTCCCGAGACCCCAAACCCCAACCCCAAAGACCCCAAACCCCACCCCAGAGACCCCAACCACGTCCCCGGCCCCGCTCACGCTCGCAGAGGGGTTTGGGGGAGCTCCAGCGGCCGCTCTTGGTGCAGTTGCTGCGGGCGGCGCCCAGCAGGCGGAAGCCGGGCTGGCAACTGAACTCGGCCCAGGTGCCCTCCACCGGGACCCTCTCCATGGCCCGAGCGGTGACCTGGCCGTTCTCCAGGCTCAGCTGCGTCTTGGGACACGTCCGGACTGCGGGGACGCGGCGGGGTGAGGGCGGAGCCCAAAGAGGGCGTGGGGTGGTGGTGGATCCAAGGAGGAACGGGGGACGGGAGGTGGTGGAGGTCAAGGGGGTGGTGGTGGTGGTCAGGTGGTGGGAATGGGGATGGGGATGGGGCTTGTGGGCATGGGGATGGTCAAGGGGATGGTTAAGTGGTGGTGGTGGTCAAGGGCATGGTGATGGGCGTGGTGCTCATGGGCATGGTGATGGTCAAGCGATGGTCAAGGTGATGGTCAGGTGATGGTGGTGGTCAAGGGCATGGGCATGGTGGTGGTCAAGGGCATGGTGATGGTCAAGTGATGTGAATGGGCGTGGTGCTCATGGGCATGGTGATGGTCAAGGTGATGGTCAGGTGGTGGTGGTCAAGGGCATGGGCATGGTGGTGGTCAAGGGCATGGTGATGGTCAAGTGATGTGAATGGGCGTGGTGCTCATGGGCATGGTGATGGTCAAGTGATGGTCAGGTGATGGTGGTGGTCAAGGGCATGGGCATGGTGGTGGTCAAGTGGTGGGAATAGGTATGGGGATGGGGCTTATGGGCATGAGGATGGTCAAGCGATGGTCAGGGTGATGGTCAAGTGGTGGTGGTGGTCAAGGTCATGGGTATGGTGATGGTCAAGTGGTAGTGGTGGTCAAGGTCATGGGCATGGTGATGGTCAAGTGATGGGGATGGGCATGGTGCTCATGGGCATGGTGATGGGCATGGGCATGGTGATGGTGATGGGCATGGGCATGGTGATGGTCATGGTCAAGGTGATGGTCATGGTCAAGGTCATTGTCACATGGTGATGGTCATGGTGATGGCCAAGGTGATAGTCAAGGTGATGGTCATGGTCAAGGTGATTGTCACAGTCATGGTGGCGGTCAAGGTGATGGGCATGGTGATGGCCAAGTGATGGTGATGGGCATGGTGCTCATGGTCATGGTGATGGTCAAGTGATGGTCAAGGTGATGGTCATGGTTATGGTCAAGGTGATGGTCATGGTGATGGCCAAGGTGATGGGCATGGTAATGATCAAGTGATGGTCAAGGTGATGGGCATGGTGATGCTCAAGGTCACTGTCACAGTCATGGTGATGGTCAAGTGATGGTCAAGGTGATGGTCAAGGTGATGGCCGTGGTAATGGTCTAGTGATGGTCAAGGTGATGATGACGGTCAAGCTCATGGTGATGATGGGATGGGGACATTGATAGGATGGGAAATATCAACGGGACGGGAACATTGGTGGGATGGGGACATCAATGGTGACATTGATGGGACGTTGATGGGACATTGGTGGGATGGGGACACTGATGGGACATTGATGGGATGGGGACATCAATGGGGACATTTATGGGACATTGATGGGATGGGGACATCAACAGTGACACTGATGGGACATTGATGGGATGGGGACATTGATGGGACATTGGTGGGATGGAGACATCAACGGTGACCTTGATGGGACATTTACATTGATGGGATGGTGACCTCAATGGGACATTGACATTGATGGGATGGGGACATCAACGGTGACACTGATGGGACATTGATGGGATGGGGACATTGATGGGACATTGATGGGACATTGGTGGGATGGGGACATCAACGGTGACACTGATGGGACATTGACATTGATGGCATGGTGACATTGATGGGACATTGATGGGATGGTGACATTGGCGGGATGGTGACCTTGATGGGACATTGACATTGATGGGATGGGGACATCAACAGTGACTTTGATGGGACACTGACAGGATGGTGACATTGATGGGATGGTGACATTGACGGGACGCTGACATTGATGGGACACTGACAGGATGAGGACATTGATGGGACGCTGACATTGACGGCACGCTGACAGGATGGTGACATTGATGGGACACTGACAGGATAAGGACATTGATGGGATGGTGACATTGATGGGACGTTGATGGGACACTGACATCGACGGCACGCTGACATTGACGGGACGCTGACAGGATGGTGACATTGATGGGATGTTGATGGGACACTGACATCGACGGCACGCTGACAGGATGAGGACATTGATGGGACACTGACATTGACAGGATGCTGACATCGACGGCACACTGACATTGATGGGACACTGACAGGATGGTGACATTGACAGGATGGTGACAGGATGAGGACATTGATGGGACGCTGACAGGATGAGGACATTGACGGGACGCTGACAGGATGGTGACATTGATGGGATGGTGACATTGACGGGATGGTGACATTGACGGCACGTTGATGGCACGCTGGCATCGACGGCACGCTGACAGGATGAGGACATTGACAGGACGCTGACAGGATGGTGACATTGACGGGATGGTGACATTGACGGGATGGTGACATTGACAGGATGGTGACATTGACGGCACGCTGACAGGATGGTGACATTGATGGGATGGTGACATCGACGGCACGCTGACATTGATGGGACACTGACAGGATGAGGACATTGATGGGATGGTGACATTGATGGGACACTGACAGGATGGTGACATTGATGGGATGGTGACATTGACGGCACGTTGACATTGATGGGACACTGACAGGATGGTGACATTGATGGGATGGTGACATTGACGGGATGGTGACATTGACGGCACATTGATGGCATGCTGACATTGACGGCACGCTGACAGGATGAGGACATTGATGGGACACTGACAGGATGAGGACATTGATGGGACGCTGATGGGATGGTGACATTGACGGGATGGTGACATTGACGGGATGGTGACATTGACGGCACGTTGACAGGATGAGGACATTGATGGGACACTGACAGGATGAGGACATTGATGGGACGCTGACAGGATGAGGACATTGATGGGATGGTGACATTGACGGGACACTGACATTGATGGGACACTGACAGGATGGTGACATTGACAGGACGCTGACATTGACGGCACGCTGACATTGACGGCACGCTGACAGGATGAGGACATTGATGGGATGGTGACATTGATGGGACGCTGACAGGATGGTGACATTGACGGGATGGTGACATTGACAGGACGCTGACATCGACGGCACGCTGACGGCACGCTGACATCGACGGCACGCTGACAGGATGAGGACATTGATGGGACACTGACAGGATGGTGACATTGACGGGATGGTGACATTGATGGGACGCTGACAGGACGAGGACATTGATGGGACACTGACAGGATGGTGACATTGACGGGATGGTGACATTGACGGCACGCTGACATCGACGGCACGCTGACAGGATGAGGACCCCAACCCCGCCACCAACACCAACGCCGCCATCACCGAGCCCACGCCCACCGACGCAACCCAACCAATTCCCAACCCGAAACCGGAACGTCGACGCCACCCCGCCACCTCCGCGAGGTGCCACCCGAGGGTGCCGCCGAGCCCGCCGGACGCCGCGGTGACACTCACGGCAGCGGCTGGGGTGGCCCATGGCCGTCCAGGTGCCGTCGCGCTGGCACTTGCGCACCTTGGGCCCCACGATCTCGCGCTCGGGCCGGCAAACGTACTCGATCTCGTAGTCGAAGGGCAGGAACCGCACGCTCCGAACTTCCTCCGGCGTCAGCCCCCGGTAGCGGATCCCCCCGTCCCGCGGCGGGTGGATGATCTGGCAGCCTGGGGGACGCCGGGAAAGCAAAAAACGGAGGGGTTTGGGGAGGAAAATGGGGGGTTTGGGGAGGGAAATGTGGGATTGGGAGCGAAAAGATTGGTCTGGAAGTGTTGGGGAGACCGGAAAATGGGGGATTGGGGAGGAAAATGTGGGGTTTGGGGAGGAAAATGTGGGATTTGGGGAGGAAAATTTGGGATTTGGGGAGGAAAATTTGGGGTTTGGGGAGGAAAATTTGGGATTGGGAGCGAAAAGATTGGTCTGGAAGTGTTGGGGAGACCGGAAAATGGGGGATTGGGGAGGGAAATGTGGGGTTGGGGAGGAAAATTTGGGATTGGGAGCAAAAAGATTGATCTGGAAGTGTTGGGGACACCGGAAAATGGGGGATTGGGGAGGGAAATTTGGGATTTGGGAGGAAAATGTGGGATTTGGGGAGGGAAATGTGGGATTTGGGAGGAAAATTTGGGATTGGGAGCAAAAAGATTGATCTGGAAGTGTTGGGGACACCGGAAAATGGGGGTTTGGGGAGGAAATTTGGGATTGGGAGCGAAAAGATTGGTCTGGAAGTGTTGGGGAGACCGGAAATTGTGGGATTTGGGAGGAAAATTTGGGATTGGGAGCAAAAAGATTGATCTGGAAGTGTTGGGGACACCGGAAAATGTGGGATTGGGGAGGAAAATGTGGGGTTTGGGGAGGGAAATGTGGGGTTTGGGGAGGAAATTTGGGATTGGGAGCGAAAAGATTGGTCTGGAAGCATTGGGGAGACCGGAAAATGGGGGATTGGGGAGGAAAATGTGGGATTGGGGAGGAAAATTTGGGATTGGGGAGGAAAATGTGGGGTTTGGGAGGAAAATTTGAGATTGGGAGCAAAAAGATTGATCTGGAAGCGTCAGGGACACCGGAAAATGGGGGATTGGGGAGGGAAATGTGGGGTTGGGGAGGAAAATGTGGGATTTGGGGAGGAAAATTTGGGATTTGGGGAAGGAATTGTGGAGTTTGGGGAGGGAAATGCAGGATTTGGGGAGGAAAATTTGGGATTTGGGAGGAAAATGTGGGGTTTGGGGAAGGAAATGTGGGATTGGGAGCAAAAAGATTGATCTGGAAGCGTCAGGGACACCGGAAAATGGGGGATTGGGGAGGAAAACGTGGGATTTGGGAGGAAAATTTGGGATTTGGGGAGAAAATTTGGGAATGGGAGCCAAAAGTTTGGGATTGGCCCCGAAAATTCAGGATTGGCCCCAAAAATTCGGGATTGGCCCCAAAAAGTTGGGAACGGTCCCAAAAAGTTTGGAATTGGCCACAAAACGTTCGGGATTGGCCCCAGAAGTTTGGGAAGGGCCCCAGAAATCTGGGATTGGCCCCAAATGTTCGTGAGCGGCCCCAAAAAGTTGGGAATGGTCCCAGAAGTTTGGGAATGGCCCGAAAAGTTTGGGATTGGCCCCAGAGGTTCGGGATTGGCCCCAAAACATTCGGGATTGGCCCCAGAAGTCTGGGAATGGCCCCAGAAATTCGGGATTGGACACAAAAATTCGGGACTGGCCCCAGAAGTCCGGGACTGGCCCCAGAAATTCGGGACTGGCCCCAGAAGTCCGGAATTGGCCCCAGAAGGTCGGGACTGGCCCCAGAAATTCGAGAATGGCCCCAGCAGTTCTGGACTGGCCCCAGCAGTTCTGGACTGGCCCCAGCAGCCCGGGACTGGCCCCAGCAGCCCGGGACTGGCCCCGGTAGCCCGGCAGTGGCCCCAGCAGCCCGGCAGTGGCCCCAGCAGTTGTGGACTGGCCCCAGCAGTTGTGGACTGGCCCCAGTAGCCCGGGACTGGCCCCAGTAGCCCGGGACTGGCCCCAGCAGTTGTGGACTGGCCCCAGCAGCCCGGGACTGGCCCCAGTAGCCCGGGACTGGCCCCGGCAGCCCGGCAGTGGCCCCGGTAGCCCGGCAGTGGCCCCGGTAGCCCAGCAGTGGCCCCGGTAGCCCGGGACTGGCCCCGGTAGCCCGGCAGTGGCCCCGGTAGCCCAGCAGTGGCCCCGGTAGCCCGGGACTGGCCCCGGTAGCCCGGCAGTGGCCCGGGGCGCGGTACCTTCGGTGAGGTTGACGCGGACGGCGCCGCGGGCGGAGCTCAGCAGCAGCAGCAGCAGCGGGAACGGAGCCGGCGGCATCTGAGGGACACAGGAGGGGCTCTATAGGGGACCAAACCCATAGGGGATCAATCCTATAGGGGATCAATCCTATAGGGGACACAGGAGGGGCTCTATAGGGGACCGAACCCATAGGGGATCGAACCTATAGGGGATCGAACCTATAGGGGATCGAACCTATAGGGGATCAATCCTATAGGGGATCGAACCTATAGGGGATCGAACCTATAGGGGATCAATCCTATAGGGGATCAATGCTATAGGGGATCAATCCTATAGGGGACCGAGCCCATAGGGGACACAGGAGGGGCTCTATAGGGGACCGAGCCTATAGGGGATCGAACCTATAGGGGATCGAACCTATAGGGGATCGAACCCATAGGGGATCAATCCTATAGGGGATCAATGCTATAGGGGATCAATCCTATAGGGGATAGAGCCTATAGGGGACACAGGAGGGGCTCTATAGGGGACTGAGCCTATAGGGGATCGAACCCATAGGGGATCAATCCTTATGGGGGATCAATCCAACACGGGATCAATCCTATAGGGGACAGATCTATAGGGGACCGAGCCTATGGGGGATCAATCCTATAGGGGATCAATCCTACAGGGGACCGAGCCTATAGGGGATCAATGCTATAGGGGATCAATCCTATAGGGGACCGAGCCTATAGGGGACACAGGAGGGGCTCTATAGGGGACCGAGCCTATAGGGGATCGAACCTATAGGGGATCAATCCTATAGGGGACCGAGCCTATAGGGGATCAATCCTACAGGGGACACAGGAGGGGCTCTATAGGGGACCGAGCCTATGGGGGATCGAACCCATAGGGGATCAATCCTATAGGGGATCAATGCTATAGGGAACCGAGCCTATGGGGGATCAATGCTATAGGGGATCAATCCTATAGGGGATCGAACCTATAGGGGATCAATCCTATAGGGGATCAATCCTACAGGGGACACAGGAGGGGCTCTATAGGGGACCGAGCCTATGGGGGACAAACCCATAGGGGATCAATGCTATAGGGGACCGAGCCTATAGGGGATCAATGCTATAGGGGACCGAGCCTATGGGGGACCGAACCTATAGGGGATCGAACCCATAGGGGATCAATCCTATAGGGGATCAATGCTATAGGGGATCAATCCTATAGGGGACAGATCTATAGGGGACCGAGCCTATAGGGGATCAATCCTATAGGGGATCAATCCTATAGGGGACTGAGCGTGTAGGGGACTGAGCCTATAGGGGACACAGGGGAGGAGTTCTATAGGGAACTGAACCTATAGGGGATCAATCCTATAGGGGATCAATCCTATAGGGGACAAATCCTATAGGGGATCAATCCTATAGGGGATCAATCCTATAGGGGATCAATCCTATAGGGGACAAATCCTATAGGGGATCAATCCTATAGGGGATCAATCCTATAGGGGACAAATCCTATAGGGGATCAATCCTATAGGGGACAAATCCTATAGGGGACAAATCCTATAGGGGATCAATCCTACAGGGGATCAATCCTACAGGGGATCAATCCTATAGGGGATCAATCCTATAGGGGCCAGGGCCCAGAGGGGCCAGGTCCTACAGGATTTAATTAAAATGTCGATTTTTATTCGAATAAAATTTCCGTTTTTATCAAAAAACTTCGATTGTCAGCCCCAAAAAACGCAACTTTCATTTCAAATTTCGCTTTTTCGTTTGAAAATTTCGTTCGTATTTCGAACCTAAATTTTTATTTTTAAAAAAAAAAAAAAACGATTTTTATTAAAAACGTCAATTTCTATGTTAAAAAAATTCTAGTTTATTTAAAATGTCAGTTTTTATTTCCTAAAAAATCCATTTTTATTTCAAACTTCAATTTCAATATAAAAAGATCCAATTTTTATTTAAAAAGTCGATTTTTATTTCCTAAAACCCCCAATTTTTATTTAAAATGCTAATTTTCTATTTCAAAAAATCCGGGTTTATTTCAAACTTCAATTTTAATTTTAAAAAATCCAATTTTTATTTTAAATGCCGATTTTTATTTCCTAAAAAATCCAATTTTTATTTAAAATGCTAAGTTTTATTTTTAAAAATCCGGGTTTATTTCAAACTTCAATTTCAATTTTAAAAAATCCAATTTTTATTAAAAAGTCTATTTTTATTTCCTAAAAAACCCTGGTTTTATCTAAAAATTCAATTTTTATTTCCTAAAAAACCCAATTTTTATTTAAAATGCTAATTTTTATTTCCTAAAAAATCAATTTTTATCTCAAACTTCAATTTTAATTTTAAAAAATCCAATTTTTATTTAAAAAGTCGATTTTTATTTCCTAAAAAATCAAATTTTTATTTAAAATGTCAATTTTTATCTCCAAAAAAATCCAATTTTTATTTAAAATGCTAATTTTTATTTCCTAAAGAATCCATTTTTATTTCAAACTTCAATTTCAATATTAAAAAATCCAATTTGTATTAAAAAGTCGATTTTCATCTCCTAAAACACCCAATTTTTATCTAAAAATTCAATTTTTATTTTCAAAAAAACTCCGTTTTTATCGAAAATTTCAACTTTCAATTGAAAAATCCAAATTTTCTTTCAAATTTTCAACTTTCACTCGAAAAAAATTCCATTTCTGGAAAATCAATTTAAATCCAAAAAAAGAGAAATTTTGGGGTTTTTAAAATTTATTTCAAGATTTCTGGATTTTTAAAATTTTTATTTCAAGAATTCTTCCCCCAAAATTTTGATTTTTTTAAAAAATTCCCTTTAATTTTTTAAAATTTGGGGGTTTTGGTGACTTTCTCATTAATAATTTAATCACTTCTCATTAATAAACAACATTAATTACATTTAATTCCTCCTTTTAAAGCGTTTCTTTGTAGATTCATTAAAAATTTTAATTCCAAAAATTAATTTTCATTTTTCTTTCCAACATTTTGGCTTTCATTAAATTAATTGGAATGACTTTGAATAAATTTGAATGAAACTGAATAAATTTGAATAAATTGGCATGAATTTGAATTTTTAAAAAATCTCCATTTTCCCTTTTTTTGGCTTTCATTTCAAATTTTCAAATTCCCAATTTTGGGGGGGGGGGTTTAATTAAATTTCTCTCATTAAAAATGAAATTCATGAATTTCCCCATTTTTCAACCCAAAAATTGAATTTTCCCCACCCCCCCCCCCAAACAAATCTTTAATTTTTCCTTTTCTTTAATTAACCAACCCTTAATTAACCCCTAAAAAACGAACAATCGTGAATTAACGGATGAATTAATTAAGAAAACGCAGCCCTGGAGTGGGGGAGGGGAAGGATTGGAGCCCCTCCCCCTCCCGCCCCTCCCCCACCTCTCCAGCCCTTAATTAATTAATCCTCATTAGCCTCATCTGCGCTAATTAGGGGAGGGCTCCTGGCTGGGGGGAGGGGCTGGGGGTGGGGGAGGGGCAAAACAATGGGGGAGGGGCCCCAGAATTGGGGGGGGGGGAAGGACCCAAAATTTGGGGGGGAGGGACCCAAAATTTGGGGGGGGGAGGGGTCTCAGAATTGGGGGAGGGGTCCCAGAATTGGGGGGAGGGGGGACCCAAAATTGGGGGGGAGGGGGGACCCAAAATTGGGGGAGGGGTCCCAAAATTGGGGGGGGGGGGGACCCAAAATTTGCGGGGGAGGGACCCAAAATTGGGGGGGGAGGGACCCAAAATTGGGGGAGGGGTCCCAGAATTGGGGGGGGACCCAAAATGGGGGGAGGGGTCCCAGAATTGGGGGGGGACCCAAAATGGGGGGAGGGGTCCCAGAATTGGGGGGGAGGGGGACCCAAAATGGGGGGAGGGGTCCCAGAATTGGGGGGGAGGGGGACCCAAAATTGGGGGAGGGGTCCCAAAACTGGGGGAGGGGTCCCAGAATTGGGGGGACCCAAAATGGGGGGAGGGGTCCCAAAATTGGGGGGGGGGAGGGGAACCCAAAATGGGGGGAGGGGTCCCAGAATTGGGGGGGGACCCAAAATGGGGGGAGGGGTCCCAAAATTGGGGGGGAGGGACCCAAAATTTGGGGGGGGAGAGGTCTCAGAATTGGGGGAGGGGTCCCAAAATTGGGGGAGGGACCCAAAATTGGGGGAGGGGTCCCAGAATTGGGGGGAGGGGTCCCAGAAGATTGGGGGAGGGGTCCCCCATTTTTGCCCCTCCCTCCCCCAATTTTGGGACCCCTCCCCAAATTCCAGGACCCCCCAAAATTCCAGGACCCCTCCCCCAATTTTTGAGACCCCCTCCCCAAATTCCGGGACCTCCCAAAATTCCAGGACCCCTCCCCCAATTCCAGAACCCCTTAAATTTCCAGGACCCCTCCCCAAGTTTTGGGACCCCTCCCCCAATTCCAGGACCCCCCAAAATTCCAGGACCCCTCCCCCAACTTTTGAGACCCCTCCCCAAGTTTTGGGACCCCCCCCCAAAATTCCAGGACCCCTCCCCCAAGTTTTGGGGCCCCTCCCCCAATTCCAAGACCCCCCCCAAAATTCCAGGACCCCTCCCCAAGTTTTGGGACCCCCCCCAAAAATTCCAGGACCCTTCCCCCAATTTTTGGGACCCCTCCCCCAATTCCAGGACCCCCCAAAATTCCAGGACCCCTCCCCAAGTTTTGGGACCCCTCCCCCAATTCCAGGACCCCCCAAAATTCCAGGACCCCTCCCCAAGTTTTGGGACCCCCCCCCAAAATTCCAGGACCCTTCCCCCAATTTTTAGGACCCCCCCTAAAATTCCAGGACCCCCCAAAATTCCAGGACCCCTCCCCCAACTTTTCCCCCCTCCTCCAATTCCAGGACCCTTCCCCAAGTTTTGGGACCCCTCCCCCAATTCTAGGACCCCCCCAAAATTCCAGGACCCCTCCCCCAAATTTTGGGACCCCTCCCCCAACTTTTCTCCCCTCCCCCAATTCCAGGACCCTTCCCCCAATTTTTAGGACCCCCCCCCCCAATTCCAGGACCCCTCCCCAAGTTTTGGGACCCCCCCCCCAAATTTCCAGGACACTTCCCCCAATTTTTAGGACCCCCCCCAAAATTCCAGGACCCCCCAAAATTCCAGGACCCCTCCCCAAGTTTTGGGACCCCCTCCCCCAATTCCAGGACCCCCCAAAAATTCCAGAACCCCTCCCCCAATTTCTCTCCCCCCCCCCCCCCAATTTTCGGGACCCCTCCCCCAATTCCAAGACCCCTCCCCCAATCTTACCCCCCCCTCACCCCCCCCCCCCCAAAAAAATCCCAGCCCACCCCCCCAAATTTGGGGAGGGGGAGGGGCGGCGGCGGGGTGGGGGAGGGGCGTTTCCTTACCTCGGCCCGATCTTCCCGAAATTCCCCCCAAAATCCCGGCGATTTTCGGGGCGGAAAATCCCAAATTCCAGCTTTGGGGTGGGGGAGGGATCCCTAAAATTTTTTTTTGGGGGGGGGGGGAGGGGGAGGTCCCGGAGCTTCCCACGGGTGGGGGAGGGGCGGGGATGGAGCCGAGGATGCTCCGGGAGCGGCGAAAATCCCGGGAAAAAAAAAAAAAAAAAAAATCGAGGGAATTTTGGGGAATTTTTTTTTTGGGGGGGGGGAATTTCCCGAGGTGAGGGGGGGGGAGGGACCCCCCCAAATTTTTTTGGGGGGGAAGGATTTTGGGGGAGCTTCGGGAGGGGCCTCGGGCTCGGGAATCACCCGCGGGAGGGGCCCGGGGTGGGGGAGGGGCGGGGGGGAGGGGCGGGGAAGGGGGAGGGGCCGGGGAGGGGGAGGGGCCGCGGCTGGAATGGGGGAGGGTGGGAATTTGGGAATTTGGGAATTTGGGGGGGTTGGGGGGGAAATTTGGGGGATTTGGGGGGAAATTTGGGGGATTTGGGGAGGTTTGAGAGGGATTTGGGGGAAATTTTGGGGATTTGAGGGGGAAATTTGAGGGATTTTGGGGGAAATTTTGGGGGTTTGGGGGGGATTTGAGAGGGATTTTGGGGGGGGATTTGGGGGAATTTGGGGATTTGGGGGGAAATTTGGGGGATTTGGGGAGGTTTGAGAGGGATTTGGGGGAATTTCGGGGGGTTTGAGAGAATTTGGGGGATTTTGGGGGGGAGGATTTGGGGAATTTGGGGCTTTGGGGGCAAATTTGGGGGATTTGGGGAGGTTTGAGAGGGATTTTGGGGGGGATTTGGGGGAATTTCGGGGGGTTTGAGAGAATTTGGGGGGGATTTGAGGGATTTGGGGGGGAATTTGGGGGTTTTGGGGGGTTTGAAGGGGATTTGGGGGAAATTTTTGGGATTTGGGGGGATTTGAGAGGGATTTGGGGGGGATTTGGGGGAATTGGGGGATTTGGGGGGAAATTTTGGGGATTTGGGGGGGTTTGAGAGGGATTTGGGGGAATTTCGGGGGGTTTGAGAGAATTTGGGGGGATTTGAGGGATTTGGGGGGGAATTTGGGGGTTTTGGGGGGGTTTGAAGGGAATTTGGGGGAAATTTTTGGGATTTGGGGGGATTTGAGAGGGATTTTGGGGGGGATTTGGGGGAATTTGGGGATTTGGGGGGAAATTTTGGGGATTTGGGGGAGTTTGAGAGGGATTTGGGGGAATTTCGGGGGGTTTGAGAGAATTTGGGGGGATTTGAGGGATTTGGGGGGGAATTTGGGGGTTTTGGGGGGGTTTGAAGGGAATTTGGGGGAAATTTTGGGGATTTGGGGGGATTTGAGAGGGATGGGGGGGGATTTGGGGAATTTGGGGGGGAATTGAGGGATTTGGGGAATTAGGAGGGGGTTGAGGGCGATTTGGGGGGATTTTGGGGGGAATTTGGGGATTTGAGGGGGAATTTTGGGATTTGGGGGGGAATTGGGGAGATTTTGGGAAAATTTGGGGGGGGATTTGGGGAATTTCGGGGGGGTTGAGGGAATTTGGGGGGTTTGAGAGGGATTTGGGGGGATTTTAGGGGGAATTCGGGGGATTTGGGGAATTTGGGGGAAATTTGGGGATTTGAGGGGTGATTTTAGGAATTTGGGGGGAAATTTGGGGGATTTGGGGGAAATTTGGGGGGGATTTGGGGAATTTGGGGGGGAATTTGGGGATTTGAGGGGTAATTTTGGGAATTTGGGGGGGATTTGAGGGATTTGGGGGAAATTTTGGGGATTTGAGAGGGATTTGGGGGGGAATTTGGGGGATTTTGGGGAGAATTTTGGGGATTTGGGAATCTTGGGTGTTTTGAGGAGGAATTTTGGGGATTTGGGGGCGATTTGAGGGATTTTGGGGGAATTTTGGCCGAATTGGGGGGATTTTGAGGGGGAATTTGGGGGATTTGGGGGGGTTTGAGGGGGATTTTGAGGAGGAATTTTGGATTTCGAGGGGATTTCGGGGGGGATTTGGGGCGGAATTTGGGGATTTGGGAATTTCCTCTCCCTCCCTCTCCCCGAATCGAGGTCAGAGCTCCGGGAATCCCAAATCCCATCCCAAATTCCCACTTTTTGGGGGACATTTTCACCCCAAATCCCACTTTTTTGGAGCATCCCACCCCAAATTCCCACTTTTTTGCCGACATTCCCCCCCTAATTCCCACTTTTTCTGGGCATCCCACTCCCAATTCCCACCCAAAAAAAAAAAAAATCCTGGAATTCCCGGGAATCCCGGAGCAGAAAATCCGGGAAAAAAAAAAAAAAAAAAAAAAAAAAAGAACCCCTGGGATCCCCCTCGGGATTCCCAAAAAAAAAAAAAAAACCGGGAAGGAAAAACCCCAAAATCCCAAAAAAGAGGAGTGGGGAAAGTTCCCGGGAGAGATTTTTTGGGATGAATCCCGTTTTTTTTTTGGGGGGGGGGGATTGGAGGAGGAGGAAGGAAGAGGAGGAGCGGGAAAAGGCGGGATTTGGGAGGAAAAGGCGGGATTTGGGACAAAAAGGCGAGATTTGGGAAAAGAGAGGAGGGGAAGCACGAGGATCCCAAATCCCTCCGGATCCGGGCGACGCCGGGAATTCCTTGGGAATTCCATGGGAATTCCAGAGCCCTCCCGGGATTCCGCTCGCGCCGCTTCCCGAAGGGAACCGGGAAAAGGGTCCCGAGCCCAACTTTCATTTCAAATTTCGCTTTTTCGCTTGAAAATTTCGTTCTTATTTCGAACCTAAATTTTTATTTTTTTTAAAAAAAGCCCCTGTTTTTTATTAAAAGCGTCAATTTCTATGCTAAAAAAATTCTAGTTTGTTAAAAATGTCAGGTTTTATTTCCTAAAAAATCCATTTTTATTTCAAACTTCAATTTTAATATAAAAAGATCCAATTTTTATTTAGAAAGTCGATTTTTATTTCCTAAAACCCCCAATTTTTATTTAAAATGCTAATTTTCTATTTTTCTATTTTAAAAAATCCGGGTTTATTTCAGACTTCAATTTTAATTTTAAAAAATCCAATTTTTATTTAAAATGCTAAGTTTTATTTTTAAAAATCCGGGTTTATTTCAAACTTCAATTTTAATTTTAAAAAATCCAATTTTTATTAAAAAGTCTATTTTTATTTCCTAAAAAACCCTGGTTTTATCTAAAAATTCAATTTTTATTTCCTAGAAAACCCAATTTTTATTTAAAATGCTAATTTTTATTTCCTAAAAAATCAATTTTTATTTCAAACTTCAATTTTAATTTAAAAAAATCCAATTTTTATTTAAAAAGTCGATTTTTATTTCCTAAAAAATCCAATTTTTATTTAAAATGTCAATTTTTATCTCCCAAAAAATCCCGGCCCCGAATCCTGATCCCAAATCCCGATCCCAAATCCTGATCCCAAATCCTGATCCTGAATCCCGATCCCAAATCCCGATCCCAAATCCTGATCCCGAATCCCGATCCCAAATCCTGGTCCTGATCCCAAATCCTGATCCCGAATCCCAATCCTGGTCCCAAATTCCAATCCCAAATCCTGATCCCAAATTCCAATCCCAAATCCCGATCCCAAATCCTAGTCCTGACCCCTATCCCAAATCCTGATCCCGAATCCCGATCCCAAAACCAGACCCCAAATCCCGCTCCCAAATCCCGATCCTGATCCTAAATCCCAGCCCCAATCCCAAATCCCAATCCCAAATCCTGATCCCAAATCCCGATCCTGGTCCCCAGTTCCAATCCCAAATCCTGATCCTGATCCCAAATCCCGATCCCAAATCCTGATCCTGATCCCAAATCCCGATCCCAAATCCTGATCCTGATCCCAAATCCTGGCCCCAATTCCAATCCCAAAGCCCGATCCCAAATTCTGATCCCAAATCCCGATCCCAAATCCTGAATCCTGACCCTGATCCCAAATCCTGATCCCAATCCCAACCCTGATCCCAAATCCTGATCCTGGTCCCGGCCCCAAATCCCAAATTCCAATCCCAAATCCCGATCCCAAATCCCAACCCTGATCCCAAATCCTGATCCTGGTCCCAAATCCTGATCCGGGTCCCGGCCCCAAATCCCAAATCCCGATCCTGATCCCAAATCCTGATCCTGATCCCAAATCCTGATCCCCATCCCAAATCCTGATCCTGGTCCCCAATCCCGATCCCAAATCCCAATCCCGATCCCAAATCCTGATCCTGATCCCAAATCCTGACCCTGATCCCAAATCCTGATCCCAAATCCTGATCCTGGTCCCAGCCCCAAATCCCAAATTCCAATCCCAAATCCCAACCCTGATCCCAAATCCTGATCCTGGTCCCCAATCCCGATCCCAAATCCCAACCCTGATCCCAAATCCTGATCCTGATCCCAAATCCTGATCCTGGTCCCAAATCCTGATCCGGGTCCCGGCCCCAAATCCCAAATCCTGATCCCGATCCCAAATCCTGGTCCCCAATCCTGACCCTGATCCCAAATCCTGATCCCGATCCCAAATCCCGATCCTGGTCCTCAATCCCGATCCCAAATCCCGATCCTGATCCCAAATCCTGATCCCGATCCCAAATCCCGATCCTGATCCCAAATCCCAAATCCCGCCCCCAATCCCGATCCCAAATCCCAAATCCCATCCCCACTGCGGGATGTGGATCCCAGCTCCGGATCCAGGCGAATCCCGGGAAATCTCCTCCCCTGGGATCCTTTTCCCCCTTTTCCCGCCGGGATCCCATTCCCGATCCCATTCCCGATCCCATTCCCGATCCCATTCCCAGGGATTTTGCCCTCGTTCCCGGGAATTCCAGCCGGATCCCGTCCCCTTTTCCCTGCCCTCGTTCCCGGACTCCTTCCAGCTGCTCATCCCGGGATTCCCAGATCCATGGGATCCTCCGGAATTCCGCCGGATCCTCCAAGTTCCGGTGGGAATGGCGGGATTTGGGGTCATTCCATGGATCCGGAATTCCGGGATTTGGGGGATTCCATGGATCCGGGATTGGGGGATTTGGGGGATTCCGTGGATCTGGAATTCTGGGATTTGGGGTCATTCCGTGGATCTGGAATTCCGGGATTCCATGGGTCTGGAATTCTGGGATTCGGGGTCATTCCATGGCTCTGGAATTGCGGTATTCCCTGGCTCAAAAATTCTGGGATTTGGGGCATTCCACAGATCCAGAATTCCAGGATTTGAGGTCATTCCATGGCTCTGGAATTCCGGGATTTGGGGTCATTCCATGACTCAAAAATGCTGGGATTTGGGGCATTCCGTGGCTCTGGATTTCCGGGATTTGAGGTCATTCCATGGCTCCGGAATTCCGGGATTCAGAGCATGCCATGAGTCAGGATTTGGGGACATTCCATGGATCCAGAATTCCGGGATTTGGGGTCATTCCACGGCTCCAAAATTCCGGGATTTGGGGGATTCCATGGCTCTGGAATTGGGGGATTTCCATGGATCCAAAATTCCGGGATTTGGGGCATTCCATGTCTGGAATTCGGGCATTCCATGGATCCAGAATTCCAGGATTTGGGGTCATTCCATGGATCTGGAATTCTGGGATTCGGGGTCATTCCATGTCTGGAATTGTGGGATTCCCTGGCTCCAAAATTCGGGGATTTGGGGTCATTCCGTGGCTCTGGAATTCTGGGATTTGGGGCATTCCACGGCTCTGGAATTCCGGGATTCGAGGTCATTCCCTGGCTCCAAAATTCCAGGATTTGGGGTCATTCCGTGGCTCTGGAATTCCAGGATTTGGGGTCATTCCCTGGCTCTGGAATTCTGGGATTCGGGGTCATTCCACGGCTCCAAAATTCTGGGATTTGGGACATTCCATGGATCTGGAATTCCGGGATTTGGGGTCATTCCCTGGCTCTAAAATTCCGGGATTTGGGGTCATTCCATGGCTCTGGAATTCTGGGATTCGGGGTCATTCCACGGCTCCAAAATTCTGGGATTTGGGACATTCCATGGATCTGGAATTCCAGGATTTGGGGTCATTCCCTGGCTCCAAAATTCCGGGATTTGGGGTCATTCCATGGCTCTGGAATTCTGGGATTCGGGGTCATTCCCTGGCTCCAAAATTCCGGGATTTGGGGTCATTCCATGGCTCTGGAATTCCGGGATTCGAGGTCATTCCATGGATCCAAAATTCTGGGATTTGGGGTCATTCCCTGGCTCCGGAATTCCGGGATTTGGGGTCATTCCATGGCTCTGGAATTCCGGGATTCGAGGTCATTCCATGGCTCCGGAATTCCGGGATTTGGGGTCATTCCGTGGCTCTGGAATTCCGGGATTCGAGGTCATTCCATGGCTCCGGAATTCCGGGATTTGGGGTCATTCCCTGGCTCCAAAATTCCGGGATTCGAGGTCATTCCATGGATCCAAAATTCTGGGATTTGGGGTCATTCCCTGGCTCCGGAATTCCGGGATTTGGGGTCATTACGTGGCTCCGGAATTCCGGGATTTGGGGCATTCCACGGATCCAGAATTCCGGGATTTGGGGTCATTCCATGGCTCCGGAATTCCGGGATTCGAGGTCATTCCATGGATCCAAAATTCTGGGATTTGGGGTCATTCTGTGGCTCCGGAATTCCAGGATTCGGGGTCATTCCGTGGCTCCGGAATTCCGGGATTCAGGGCATGCCATGACTCAGGATTTGGGGACATTCCATGGATCCAGAATTCCAGGATTCGGGGTCATTCCATGTCTGGAATTGTGGGATTCCCTGGCTCCAAAATTCCGGGATTTGGGGCATTCCACGGCTCTGGAATTCCGGGATTCGAGGTCATTCCCTGGCTCCAAAATTCCAGGATTTGGGGTCATTCCGTGGCTCTGGAATTCCAGGATTTGGGGTCATTCCCTGGCTCTGGAATTCTGGGATTCGGGGTCATTCCACGGCTCCAAAATTCTGGGATTTGGGACATTCCATGGATCTGGAATTCCGGGATTTGGGGCATTCCCTGGCTCCAAAATTCCGGGATTTGGGGTCATTCCGTGGCTCCAAAATTCTGGGATTTGGGGTCATTCCCTGGCTCCGGAATTCCGGGATTCGGGGTCATTCCGTGGCTCTGGAATTCCGGGATTCGAGGTCATTCCATGGATCCAAAATTCTGGGATTTGGGGTCATTCCGTGGCTCCGGAATTCCGGGATGACGTTTCCCAGGAAATCCTTCGGGATCCGAGGGTTCGGAGCAGGATTCGGGATTTTTCCTGGAATTTTTGCCCGGAATTTTTTCCCGTTTGGGCCTTTCCAGGCTCGTTTGAATAAAGCTGGAATGGATTCGTTGGGAAAATTGGGAAGGGAAGGGGGGAAGGAATCGGGAGAATCCGAGAAAAACGAGGGAGAAACGGGGAAGAAAAAGGGATTAAAGAGGAAAAAATGGGAATGAGATGGAAAAGAAGGGGAAGAAAACGAAAAGAAAGGAGGAAAGTGGGAAAGAATCCAATAAAAAATGAAAAGAAAGGATAAAAATTAGAAAGAATTCAATCAAAATGAAATTAAATGGTAAAAATGAAAAATAATTCAATAAAAATGAAATTAAATGGTAAAAAAGAAAAATAAATAAAAATAAAAATAAACAAGAACAAAAAGTAATGAAATTAAAATAAATGATGAGAATGAAAAATAATGAAATAAAAATTAAAATAAATAAGAATGAAAAGTAATAAAATTAAAATAAATGATAAGAATGAAAAATAATTCAACAAAAATTAAAATAAATAAGAATGAAAAATAATAAAATGAAAATAAATGATAAGAATGAAAAATAATGAAATAAAAATTAAAATAAACAAGAACAAAAAAAAAAGAAATTAAAATAAATGATGAGAATGAAAAATAATGAAATAAAAATTAAAATAAATAAGAATGAAAAATAATTCAATAAAAAGTAAAATAAATGATAAGAATGAAAAATAATGAAATAAAAATTTAAATAAATAAGAGCAAAAAATAATAAAATTAAAATCAATGATAAGAATGAAAAATAATGAAATAAAAATTAAAATAAATAAGAATGAAAAATAATGAAATAAAACCTAAAATAAATAAGAATGAAAAATAATTAAATAAAGATTGAAATAAATAAGAACGAAAAATAATAAAATTAAAATAAATGATAAGAATGAAAAATAATGAAATAAAAATGAAAATAAAGAATAAAAATTTAAAAAAAATTTTTTTAAATGGTAGGAATGGAAAATAATCAAATAAAAATGGAAACAAAGGATAAAAATTAAAATGAATTAAATAAAAATTAAAATCAATGATAAGAATGCAAAATAATTAAATAAAAATTAAAATAAAGGAGGAAAGCGAAAAAGAATCCAATAAAAAATAAAAATAAAGGACGAAAGTGAAAAATAATTCAATAAAAATTAAAATTAATGATAAGAATTGAAAATAATCAAAAATGTAATCAAATTATAGGAATGAAAAATAAGGAAAAAAATTAAAATAAAGAATAAAAATGGAAAAGAATCCAATAAAAAATGGAAATAAAGGATAAAAGTGAAAAAGAATTGAATAAAAATTAAAATAAAGAATAAAAAGGAAAAATAAATAAAAATTAAAAATAATTAAATAAAATTAAAATAAAGGATGGAAGTGGAAAAGAATCGAATAAAAAATGAAAAGAAAGGGTAAAAATTAGAAGTAATTAAGTAAAAATTAAAATAAATGAGAAGAATGAAAAATAATGAAATAAAAAATGTAAAGAAAGGATAAAAATGAAGAAGAATCCAAGAAAAAATGAAAGTAAAGGGTAAAAATGAAAAATAATCGACTAAAAATTGAAATAAATGATAAGAATGCAAAATAATCAAAATAAAAATTAAAATAAATGTTAGGAATGAAAAATAATTTTAAAAAATTAAAATAAAGAATAAAAATTAAGAATAATTAAATAAAATTAAAATAAAGGATGGAAGTGGAAAAGAATCGAATAAAAAATGAAAATAAAGGGTAAAAGTGAAAAATAACTAAAAATTAAAATAAATGATAAGAATGAAAAATAATCGAGTAAAAATTAAATTAAATTGTAGGAATGAAAAATAATTAAATAAAAATTAAAATAACGGATAAAAAGGAAAAATAATTTAATGAAAATTAAAATAAAGAATAAAAAGGAAAAATAATTGAATAAAAATTAAAATAAAGGAGGAAAGTGGAAAATAATCGAATAAAAAATGAAAATAAAGGGTAAAAATTAAAAATACTTAAAAATTAAAATAAATGAGAATGAAAAATATTCGAATAAAAATTAAAATAAACGATAAGAATGAAAAATAAATAAAAAGTGAAATAAATGATGAGAATGAAAATTATTAAATAAAAATTAAAATAAAGAGTAAAAAGGAAAAATAATCCAATAAAAAATGAAAATAAAGGATAAAAGTGAAAAATAATTAAATAAAAATTCAATTCCATTACAGGATTGAAAAAAAATTAATTAAAAATTTGAAGAAAAGATAAAAGTGAAAAAAATTAAAATAAAGGATGAAAATGAAAAATAATTAGATAAAAATGCAATTCAATTACAGGATTGAAAAATAATTAAATAAAAATAAAAAGAAAGGGTAAAAGTGGAAAAAATAAAAATTCAAATAAAGGGTAAAATTTTAAAATAATTAAAGAAAAATTCAATTATAAAAGGGAAAAATATTGGAATAAAAATTAAAATTAAGAGCAAAAATTAAAAATAATTAAGAGCAAAAATTCAATTAAATGATAAAAGCAAAAAATATTGGAATAAAAATGAAAATAAAGGGTAAAAATTAAAAATAATTAAGTAAAAATTAAATTATGAAAGTAAAAAATAATGGAATAAAAATGAAAACTTAAGATAAAAATTAAAAATAATTAAGTGAAAATTCAACGATAAAAGGGAAAAATAATGGAATAAAAATGAAAATAAATGGTAAAAATTAAAAATAATTAAGTAAAAATTAAATGATATAAGTAAAAAATAAAGGAATAAAAATTAAAATAAAGGGTAAAAATTGAAGATAATTAAATAAAAATTAAATGATATAAGTAAAAAATAATGGAATAAAAATTAAAACAAAGGGTAAAAATTAAAAATAATTAAATAAAAATTCAATTAAATGATAAAAGTAAAAAATAAAGGAATAAAAATGAAAATAAAGCGTAAAAATTAAAAATAATTAAATAAAAATTCAAATGATAAAAGCAAAAAATAATGGCATAAAAATGAAAATAAAGGGTAAAAATTAAAAATAATTAAATGAAAATTAAATGATAAAAGTAAAAAATAAAGGAATAAAAATGAAAATAAAGGACAAAAATTAAAAATAATTAAATAAAAATTCAATTAAATGATAAAAGTAAAAAATAATGGCATAGAAATTAAAATAAAGGGTAAAAATTAAAAATAATTAAGTAAAAATTAAATGATAAAACTAAAAAACATTGGAATAAAAATTTTAAAAAAGGGTAAAAATTAAAAAAAATCGATTAAAAACCAAATGATAAAAGTAAAAAATAAAGGAATAAAAATGAAAATAAAGGACGAAAATGAGAAAGAATCCAATTCAAAACTCAAGTACCCAAAGCACAACTTCCAAATAATAAAAGGGAACTAAAAGCAATTAAGAAAAGGCCAATTAAATGAATGAGCTCATTAAAATCCGATCCAATTAGCGACGGCCCCAACGCCCCTCGCCGCCATCTTGAGGCGCGGCGGTGCCGTAAAACAAGATGGCGGCACCCATAGGATCCCCTCCCGGCGCTGTTTCTCGGCGCCTTTCAAAGCGAACCGGGACCAACCGGGGCACGACGGATCCGCCTCGTCCCGTTTCACCCCCGGCACCGATTGGAGCCGCCGGGAACCGGGCGGGAGGCGGAGAAAGGAGTAGAAACGCTGCTCCGGCAGCCGCCATGTTGTACGGCAGGAGGAAGATGGCGGAACTTCCGCTTCCGGTGTGGCAGCGGCGCGGGAACGGAGGGTGAACCCAAAAGGAAAGGGGGGGTTTTAGGGGGTGTGCGACGATTCCGGGAGCTCTGAGGGGGCTCGAGGGTCCTTCCCCCCCCCATTTTTGGGCGATCCCATCCAACCTTCCCGCGGCTTCAGCGCCCGCGGCCGCCATCTCGAGGCGTTCAACAAGATGGCGGCACCCTTTGACCCTCCTCCCGGTAGTGGTTTTGAGGCACCATTTCAGGCGAGTCGTGACCAAACCGGGCACGGACGGTTCGGTTTTTATCGCTTTAAGCTCTGCGCCCGGTTTGAGCCACGGAAAAGCGGGCGAAGGGCGGCAAAGCGGCGTTAAAAATCACCCAGGGAGCCGCCATGTTGTACGGCAGGAGGAGGCTGAGGGGCACTTCCGCTTCCGGTGGGAGGAGCGGCCCGGCAGCGGTGGCGGAGCGGGGGGTAAACACAGGCCCGGGGGGGGGGGGGGGGGGGGGCGGGTGGATTTGGGGGAAAATTGGGAATTTTTGGGAATTTTCGGGGGATCGGGAAGATCTCTGGGATCAGGGGGAGGGGAGCTTCGAGGGATTTGTGGGATCGTGGCTTTGGGGGGGGGGGGTTGGGGGGTGTTTGAGGGGGGCTTTGGGGGGGATTTTGGGGAGATTTGGCGGGAATTCTGAGGGGATTTGGCGGGAATTCTGAGGGGGGGGTTGAGGGATTTGGGGGTCCTTGGGGGGAATTTGGGGGTGGGGGAGAGGATTTGGGGGATTTTGGGGGGATTTTGGGGGGATTTGAGGGAATTCTGAGGAGGGGCTGAGGGATTTTGGGGTCGTTGAGGGGAATTTGGGGGTTTGGGAGTGAATTTTTGGGGATTTGGGGGATTTTGGGGAGGGATTTGGGGATATTTGTGGGATTTGAGGGGATTTGGGGGGAGTTTGGGGGGATTTTGGGGTCCTTGAGGGGAATTTGGGGGTTTGGGAGTGAATTTTTGGGATTTTGGGGGAATTTGGGGGGAGTTTGGGGGGATTTTGGGGTCCTTGAGGGGAATTTGGGGGTGTGGGAGAGGATTTGGGGGATTTTGGGGGGATTTGAGGGGGGGCTGAGGGATTTTGGGGTCGTTGAGGGGAATTTGGGGGTTTGGGAGTGAATTTTTGGGGATTTGGGGGGATTTGGGTGGATTTTGGGGAGGGATTTGGGGATATTTGTGGGATTTGGGGGGATTTGAGGGAATTCTGAGGGAATTTTGGGGAGGTTTGGGGGGATTTTGGGGTCGTTGAGGGGAATTTGGGGGTGTGGGAGAAGATTTTTGGGATTTGGGTGGGATTTGAGGGGATTCCTCTGGAATTTTGAGGAATTTTGGGGGAGCTTGGGGGGATTTTGGGGTCGTTGAGGGGAATTTGGGGGTGTGGGAGAGGATTTTTGGGATTTGGGGGGATTTTGGGTGGATTTTGGGGAGGGATTTGGGGATATTTGTGGGATTTGAGGGGATTTTGGGGGAATTTAGAGGGAATTTTGAGAAATTTTAGGGGAGCTTGGGGGGATTTTGGGGTCCTTGAGGGGAATTTGGGGGTGTGGGAAAGGATTTTTTGGGATTTGAGGGGATTTGGGGGGAATTTCGGAGATTTTGGGGGGATTTGAGGAGATTTTATGGGAATTTCAACGATTTTGGGTGGGATTTTGGGGTGGCTTTGGGTGGAATTCCGGGGAATTGGGGTGGATTCGCGCAGATTTGGCCGGAATTTGCCGGAATTCCCGTGGATTTTGGGGGGAAATCCTGGAATATTCGAAAGAATCCGTGCAAATTTTGGAGGGAATTCCGGTGGATTTGTGCAGCTTCCTCTGGAATTTCGGGGCGATTTCCATGGAATTCAGGAAAATTCCCCCCTCTGGAGAATTCGGACTTTTCCAAACTTCCAGGAAAAGGGAGGAAAATTCCCTAATTCGGCCTTTTCCCCTTTTTTTCTTCCTCAGCTTCCCCCATCCCCACCCACCAAAAAAATCCCAAATTCCCGAAGAATTCCCCCAAAAATGAATTAAGAGCCCCTCCCCCCCCCCCACCTTGGATGGCCCCCTGGAATTTTGGGGGATCCCAAAATGGGGGATTCGGAGCAGGGGCGGATTTGGGGGGGAGGGGAAAATCCCGGGAATCCCCCGAAGGACGAGGAGGAGGAGGAGGAGGAGGAGGAGGAGGAGGAAGAGCTGGACCCCCGGATCCAGGTGGGAATTTGGGGCCAAATCCTGCGATTTTGGGGCTTTTGGGCCGGAATTTCGGGGCGCCGGGGGTCCGAATTTGGGGATTTTTGGTGGAAATCCTGGGAATTTGGGGGGGAATCCCGGGAATTTGGGGGTTTGGGGGGGGATTTTGGGGCGGTTTTGAGTCCAGTTTGGGGGGGGTTGGGGTTGGAATTTTGGGATTTGGGGGATTTTTCCCGAATTTCGGAGGTTTTTTCCCCTGAATTTTGGGGATTTTGGGATCTTTTTTCCTGAATTTTGGGGATTTTGGGATCTTTTTTCCTGAATTTTGGGGATTTGGGGATCTCTTTTCCCAGTTTTTGGAGGTTTTTCCTCAAATTTTGGGCTTTTTGGGATCCTTTTTCCTGAATTTTGGGGATCTCTTTTCCCAGTTTTTGGGGTCTTTTTCTGAAATTTTGGGGATTTTGGGATCCTTTTCCTGACTTTTGGGGATCTTTTTCCCGAATTTGGGGGATTTTGGGATCCTTTTCCCCAAATTTTGAGGTTTTTTCCTCAATTTTGGGAATTTTGGGATCCTTTTTCCTGAATTTTGGGGGTTTTCTTCCTGAATTTTGGGGTTTTTATCCCGAATTTTGGGGATTTGGGGATCGCTTTTCCCGAATTTTGGGGATTTTTCCCAAATTTCGGAGGTTTTTTCCCTTGAATTTTGGGGATTTTGGGATCTTTTTTCCTGAGTTTTGGGGATTTGGGGATTTCTTTTCCCAGTTTTTGGGGTCTTTTTCTCAAATTTTGGGGATTTTGGGATCCTTTTCCTGACTTTTGGGGATCTTTTTCCCAAATTTGGGGGATTTTGGGATCTTTTTCCTGAATTTTGGGGATTTGGGGATCCTTTTTCCCAATTTTTGGAGGTTTTCCCTCAAATTTTGGGGACTTTGGGATCTTTTCCCTGAATTTTGGGGATTTTAGGATCCTTTTCCCCAAATTTTGAGATTTTTTCTCAATTTTGGGGATTTTGGGGTGTTTTTCCTGAATTTTGGGGATTGGGGGATCCTTTTCCCCAATTTTTGGAGGTTTCCCCTCAAATTTTGGGGATTTTGGGATCTTTTTCCCGAATTTTGGGGTTTTTTCCTGAATTTTGGGGTTTTTTCCCTAAATTTTGGGGATTTTGGGTTCTTTTTTTCCCAAATTTTGGGGATTTTGGGATCTTTTCCCTGAATTTTGGGGGGTTTTTCCCAAATTCTGGGTTTTTTTCTCCCGAATTTCGGGGATTTTGGGCTCTTTTTTCCCTGAATTTTGGGGATTTTGGGATCCCTCTTCTGAATTTTGGGGATTTTGGGATCCTTTTTCCTGAATTTTGGGGGTTTTCCCCCCAAATTTTGGGAATTTGGGGATCTCTTTTCCCAAATTTTGGGATTTTGGGGCTTTTTCCCTGAATTTTGGGGGGTTTTCCCCAGATTTTGGGATCTTTTTCCCAAATTTTGGGTTTTTTTCCCAAATTTTGGGGATTTTAGGATCCCTTTCCCAAATTTTGGGGATTTTGGGATCTTTTTACCTTGAATTTTGGGGATTTTGGGTTCTTTTTTCCCAAATTTTGGGGATTTGGGGATCTTTTTTCCCAAATTTCGGGGATTTTGGGATCCTTTTCCCAAATTTCAGGGTTTTTCCCGAATTCTGGGGTTTTTTCTCCCAAATTTCGGGGATTTTGGGGTTCTTTTTTCCCGGGATTTTGGGATCCTTTTCCTAAATTTTGGGGTTTTTTCCCAAATTTTGGGGATTTTGGGATCCTTTTCCCAAATTTTGGTTTTTTTCCTGAATTCTGGGGTTTTTTCTCCCCAATTTTGGGGATTTTGGGTTCTCTTTTCCCGAATTTTGGGGTTTTTCCTCCCGAATTTTGGGGATTTTGGGATCCTTTTCCCGAATTTGGGGGATTTTGGGATCCCTTTTCCCAATTTTTGGGTTTTTTGTCCCGAATTTTGGGGATTTTGGGAATTCTTTGGGGCGCAGGAGGAGCTGGAGCACCTGAACGAGGCCAACGCTGAAATCAACCGGGGGGAGCTGGAGCTGGACGTGAGTGAAACTGGGAGCACTGGGAGGCACTGGGAGGGAACTGGGAGGGAACTGGGAGCACTGGGAGGGAACTGGGAGGGGATTGGGAGCACTGGGAGGGGCTGGGAGGGAACTGGGAACATTGGGAATGAACTGGGAGCACTGGGAGGGAACTGGGGGGAAATTGGGAGCACTGGGAGGGGACTGGGAGGGAACTGGGAGGGAACTGGGATTTTGGGAGGGACTGGGAGCACTGGGAGGGAACTGGGAGCACTGGGAGGGAACTGGGAGCACTGGGAGTGAACTGGGAGTGACTGGGAGGGACTGGGAGTGAACTGGGAGCACTGGGAGGGACTGGGAGGGAACTGGGAGGGACTGGGAGGGAACTGGGAGCACTGGGAGGGACTGGGAGGGAACTGGGAGTGAACTGGGGGGGAACTGGGAGCAAAACTGGTTTTCTTCCTCCAAACCAGTCCCAAACTGGTTTTCCCCATTCCCAAACTGGTTTTCCATTCCTTAACTGATTTCCCAGTCCAAACCAGTCCAAACCAGTCTCAAACTGGTTTTCCCCAGTCCCAAACTGGTTTCCCAGTCCCAAACTGATTTCCCATTCCCAAACTGGTTTTCCCCAGTCCCAAACTGGTTTCCCATTCCTTAACTGCTTTTCCCAGTCCAAACCAGTCCAAACCAGTCCCAAACTGGTTTTCCCCATTCCTAAACTGATTTCCCATTCCCAAACTGGTTTTCCCCCTGCAAACCAGTCCCAAACTGGTTTTCCCCAGTCCCAAACTGGTTTCCCATTCCTTAACTGCTTTTCCCAGTCCAAACCAGTCCAAACCAGTCCCAAACTGGTTTTCCCCAGTCCCAAACTGGTTTCCCATTCCTTAACTGCTTTTCCCAGTCCAAACCAGTCCAAACCAGTCCCAAACTGGTTTTCCCCAGTCCCAAACTGATTTCCCATTCCCAAACTGGTTTTCCCCCTCCAAACCAGTCCCAAACTGGTTTTCCCCATTCCCAAACTGGTTTCCCATTCCTTAACTGCTTTTCCCAGTCCAAACCAGTCCAAACCAGTCCCAAACTGGTTTCCCGCCCCCTCCCAGGCCGCCCGTTCCCGCTATCGCCGCATCCTCTCGGATTCCGCCCGGAAATTGAATTCCCAAGGATCCCAACTCGGGAATTGCATCGAGAGGGCCCGGCCCTACTACGAGGCCCGGAGGAGAGCCAAGGAGGTGCCAGGATTTGGGGCAAAATCCGGGAAAAACGGGAAAAAATGGGGAAAAAATGGGAAAATGGGGGAAAAACAGGAAAAAAACAGAAAAAAAGCCCCAAAAAAACCCAGGAAAAATGGGAATTCCCATCCCAAATTCTATGTCCTATGAGGCCGTTGGTGGAGAGCCAAGGAGGTGCCGGGATTTGGGGCAAAATCTGGGAAAAACGGGAAAAAATGGGGAAAAAATGGAAAAAAAGGGGGGAAAATGAGAAAAAATAGGAAAAAAATGGGGGAAAATGGAAAAAAACCCAGGAAAAAATGGGAATTCCCATCGCAAATTCCATCTTCTATGAGGCCATTGGTGGAGAGCCAAGGAGGTGCCGGGATTTGGGGCAAAATCTGGGAAAAATGGGAAAAAATCGGGAAAAAATGGGAAAATGGGGAAAAAACAGGAAAAAAACAGAAAAAAAGCCCCCAAAAAAACCATGAAAAAAGGGAATTCCCATCCCAAATTCCATCTCCTATGAGGCCGTTGGTGGAGAGCCAAGGAGGTGCCGGGATTTGGGGCAAAATCTGGGAAAAATGGGAAAAAGGGGGAAAAAAATGGGAAAAAAGGGGGGAAAATGGGAAAAAATAGGAAAAAAATGGGGGAAAATGGAAAAAAAACCAGGAAAAAATGGGAATTCCCATCGCAAATTCCATCTTCTATGAGGCCATTGGTGGAGAGCCAAGGAGGTGCCGGGATTTGGGGCAAAATCTGGGAAAAATGGGAAAAAATGGGGAAAAAGGGGGGAAAATGGGGAAAAAATGGGGAAAAATGGGATAAAAATGGGAATTCCCATCCCAAATTCCATCTCCTATGAGGCCGTTGGTGGGGAGCCAAGGAGGTGCCAGGATTTGGGGCAAAATCCGGGAAAAATGGGAAAAAATGGGGAAAAAATGGGAAAAATGGGAAAAAATGGGGTAAAGTGGGATAAAAATGGGAAAAAACCCCAGGAAAAATGGGAATTCCCATCCCAAATTCTATGTCCTATGAGGCCGTTGGTGGAGAGCCAAGGAGGTGCTGGGATTTGGGGGAAGATCCGGGAAAAATGGGAAAAAATGGGGAAAAAATGGGAAAAAAGGGGGGAAAATGGGGAAAAATAGGAAAAAAATGGGGGAAAATGGAAAAAAACCCAGGAAAAAATGGGAATTCCCATCGCAAATTCCATCTTCTATGAGGCCATTGGTGGAGAGCCAAGGAGGTGCTGGGATTTGGGGCAAAGTCCGGAAAAAACGGGAAAAAATGGGAAAAAAGGGGGGGAAATGGGGAAAAATGGGGAAAAAATGGAGAAAAACGGGAAAAAAATGGGAATTCCCATCCCAAATTCCATCTCCTACGAGGCCCGGAGGTGAGCCAAGGAGGTGCCGGGATTTGGGGGAAAATCCAGGAAAAACGGGAAAAAATGGGGAAAAAATGGGAAAAATGGGAAAAAAACAGGAAAAAAACAGAAAAAAGCCCCAAAAAAACCCAGGAAAAATGGGAATTCCCATCCCAAATTCCATCTCCTATGAGGCCGTTGGTGGAGAACCAAGGAGGTGCCGGGATTTGGGGCAAAATCTGGGAAAAATGGGAAAAAATGGGAAAAAAGGGGGGAAAATGGGGAAAAAATGGGGAAAAATGGGATAAAAATGGGAATTCCCATCCCAAATTCCATCTCCTATGAGGCCGTTGGTGGGGAGCCAAGGAGGTGCCAGGATTTGGGGCAAAATCCGGGAAAAATGGGAAAAAATGGGGAAAAAATGGGAAAAATGGGAAAAAATGGGGTAAAGTGGGATAAAAATGGGAAAAAACCCCAGGAAAAATGGGAATTCCCATCCCAAATTCCATCTCCTACGAGGCCGTTGGTGGAGAGCCAAGGAGGTGCCGGGATTTGGGGCAAAATCCGGGAAAAATGGGAAAAAAGGGGGAAAAAATGGGAAAAAAGGGGGGAAAATGGGGAAAAAATGGGAAAAAAACCCAGGAAAAATGGGAATTCCCATCCCAAATTCCATCTCCTATGAGGCCGTTGGTGAGGAGCCAAGGAGGTGCCGGGATTTGGGGGAAAATCCAGGATAAAAGGGGAAATCTGGGGAAAAATTTTTAAAAAAAGGGGAAAACCAGGAAAAAAAATGGGAAAAATCCCCAAAAACCCCAGGAAAAATGGGAATTCCCATCGCAAACCCCATCCCAACCATCCCAAACCTTCTCCCATTGATCCCAAACCCCACCCCAACATCCCAAACCATCTCCCAACCATCCCAAACCCATCCCAAACCTTCTCCTATTGATCCCAAACCTTCTCCCATTGATCCCAAACCTTCTCCCATTGATCCCAGACCCATTCCAACCATCCCAAACCTTCTCCCATTGATCCCAAACCTTCTCCTATGGATCCCAAACCTTCTCCCATTGATCCCAACCCCATCCCACCCATCCCAATCCTTCTCCCACCCATCCCAAACCTTCTCCCGTTGATCCCAAACCCATCCCAACCATCCCAAACCCCATCCCACCTTCTCCAAACCCCATCCCACCCATCCCAAACCATCTCCCAACCATCCCAAACCTTCTCCCATGGATCCCAAACCTTCTCCCATTGATCCCAAACCCATTCCAACCATCCCAAACCTTCTCCCACCCATCCCAAACCTTCTCCCATTGATCCCAGACCCATTCCAACCATCCCAATCCTTCTCCCACCCATCCCAAACCTTCTCCCATTGATCCCAGACCCATTCCAACCATCCCAAACCTTCTCCCATGGATCCCAAACCTTCTCCCATGGATCCCAACCCCATCCCACCCATCCCAATCCTTCTCCCATTGATCCCAAACCCCATCCCACCCATCCCAATCCTTCTCCCACCCATCCCAAACCTTCTCCCATGGATCCCAAACCTTCTCCCATTGATCCCAGACCCATTCCAACCATCCCAAACCTTCTCCCACCCATCCCAAACCTTCTCCCATTGATCCCAGACCCATTCCACCCATCCCAAACCTTCTCCCATGGATCCCAAACCTTCTCCCATTGATCCCAATCCTTCTCCCATTGATCCCAGACCCATTCCAACCATCCCAATCCTTCTCCCATGGATCCCAAACCTTCTCCCATTGATCCCAGACCCATTCCAACCATCCCAATCCTTCTCCCATGGATCCCAAACCTTCTCCCATTGATCCCAACCCCATCCCACCCATCCCAATCCTTCTCCCAACCATCCCAAACCTTCTCCCATGGATCCCAAACCTTCTCCCATTGATCCCAAACCCATTCCACCCATCCCAAACCTTCTCCCATTGATCCCAGACCCATTCCAACCATCCCAATCCTTCTCCCACCCATCCCAAACCTTCTCCCATTGATCCCAGACCCATTCCAACCATCCCAAACCTTCTCCCACCCATCCCAAACCTTCTCCCATGGATCCCAAACCTTCTCCCATGGATCCCAAACCTTCTCCCATTGATCCCAGACCCATTCCAACCATCCCAAACCTTCTCCCATTGATCCCAAACCTTCTCCTATGGATCCCAAACCTTCTCCCATTGATCCCAACCCCATCCCACCCATCCCAATCCTTCTCCCACCCATCCCAAACCTTCTCCCATTGATCCCAAACCTTCTCCCATGGATCCCAAACCTTCTCCCGTTGATCCCAACCCCATCCCACCCATCCCAATCCTTCTCCCACCCATCCCAAACCTTCTCCCATGGATCCCAAACCTTCTCCCATTGATCCCAAACCCATTCCAACCATCCCAAACCTTCTCCCATGGATCCCAAACCTTCTCCCATGGATCCCAAACCTTCTCCCATTGATCCCAAACCTTCTCCCATGGATCCCAAACCTTCTCCCATTGATCCCAAACCTTCTCCCATGGATCCCAATCCTTCTCCCATGGATCCCAAACCTTCTCCTATGGATCCCAAACCCCATCCCACCCATCCCAATTCCCATCCCACCCTTCCCAAACTCCACCAACCCCACCCGGGAGCAGCTCCGGCCATCCCGGCTTCCCGGCATTCCCGCTTTTCCCAGGCGCAGCAGGAGACGCAGCGGGCGGCGCTGCGCTACGAGCGGGCGGTGGGGATGCACAACGCGGCGCGGGAAATGGTGTTCGTGGCCGAGCAGGGCATGGCCAACGGCAAGAACCGCCTGGATCCCACCTGGCAGGAGATGCTCAACCACGCCACGCGCAAGGTGGGAGCCGGGAATGGGGCTGGGAATGGTTGGGAGAAGGTTTGGGATGGGTGGGAGAAGGTTTGGAGAAGGTGGGATGGGTTTGGGATCAATGGGAGAAGGGTTGGGATGGGTGGGATGGGATTTGGGATGGGTTTGGGATGGGTGGGAGAAGGTTTGGGATCAATGGGAGAAGGTTTGGGATGGTTGGAATGGGGTTTGGGATCAATAGGAGAAGGTTTGGGATGGTTGGGAGATGGATTGGGATCAATGGGAGAAGGTTTGGGATGGGTTTGGGATGGTTGGGAGATGGTTTGGGATGGGTGGGATGGGGTTTGGGATCAATGGGAGAAGGTTTGGGATGCTGGGATGGGGTTTGGGATCCACAGAAGAAGGTTTGGGATGGGTGGGAGATGGATTGGGATCAATGGGAGAAGGTTTGGGATGGGTGGGATGGGGTTTGGGATGGTTGGGAGATGGTTTGGGATGGTTGGGAGATGGTTTGGGATGGTTGGAATGGGTTCCAGATCAATGGGAGAAGGTTTGGGATCAATGGGAGAAGGTTTGGAGAAGGTTTGGGATGGGTGGGAGATGGTTTGGGATGGGTGGGATGGGGTTTGGGATCAATGGGAGAAGGGTTCGGATGAGTGGGATGGGATTTGGGATGGGTTTGGGATGGGTGGGAGAAGATTTGGGATCAATGGGAGAAGGATTGGGATGGGTTTGGGATGGTTGGGAGATGGTTTGGGATGGGTGGGATGGGGTTTGGGATCAATGGGAGAAGCTTTGGGATGGTTGGGATGGGGTTTGGGATCCACAGAAGAAGGTTTGGGATGGTTGGGAGATGGTTTGGGATGGGTGGGAGAAGGTTTGGGATCAATGGGAGATGGTTTGGGATGGTTGGGAGAAGGTTTGGGATGGTTGGAATGGGTTCCGGATCAATGGGAGAAGGTTTGGGATCAATGGGAGAAGGTTTGGGATCAATGGGAGAAGGTTGGGAGAAGGTTTGGAGAAGGTTTGGGATGGGTGGGAGATGGTTTGGGATGGGTGGGATGGGATTTGGGATGGGTTTGGGATGGGTGGGAGAAGGTTTGGGATCAATGGGAGAAGGTTTGGAGAAGGTTTGGGATGGTTGGGAGATGGTTTGGGATGGTTGGAATGGGTTCCGGATCAATGGGAGAAGGTTTGGAGAAGGTTTGGGATGGGTGGGAGAAGGTTTGGGATCAATGGGAGAAGGTTTGGGATGGGTGGGATGGGATTTGGGATGGGTTTGGGATGTTGGGATGGGTTTGGGATCAATGGGAGAAGGTTTGGGATGTTGGGATGGGGTTTGGGATCAATAGGAGAAGGTTTGGGATGTTGGGATGGGGTTTGGGATCCACAGAAGAAGGTTTGGGATGGTTGGGAGAAGGATTGGGATCAATGGGAGAAGGTTTGGGATGGGTGGGATGGGATTTGGGATGGGTTTGGGATGGGTGGGAGAAGGTTTGGGATCAATGGGAGAAGGTTTGGGATCAATGGGAGAAGGTTTGGGATCCACGGGAGATGGTTTGGGATGGGTGGGATGAGTTTTAGGATCCGTAGGAGAATTTCGTGGGAATTTCCCAGGGATTTGGCGGGAATTCCGCTGGAATTTCTTGGGAATTTTGTGGTGATTTGGTGGGAGTTTGGCGGGAATTTCCCGGGATTTTCTGGCAATTTGGCGGGAATTCCTCCCGCCTCTGTTGCCGCTCGGAGCAGCGGGAATTTGGCGGGAATTTGGCGGGAATTTGGCGGGAATTTTGCATGGATTTGGTGGGAATTTGGGGTGGATTTGGCGGGAGTTTGGCAGGGATTTCGCTGTAATTCCACGGGAATTTGGCGGGAATTTCTTGGCAATTTAGCGGGAATTTTGGGGGAATTTGGCGGGAATTCTTCCGGCCTCCTTTGCCTCTCGGAATGGCAGGAGTTTGGTAGGAATTTGGTGGGAATTTCTCGGGAATTATTGGGAATTTGGCGGGAATTCCTGGGGAATTTGATGGGAATTCCTCGGGAATTTGGCGAGAATTCCTGGGGAATTTGGTGGGAATTTCCAGGGAATTTGGCGGGAATTCCTGGGCAATTTGGTGGGAATTCCTTGGGAATTTTGAGGGAATTTGGCGGGAATCCCTGGGCAATTTGGCGGGAATTTCCGGAAATTTGGCGGGAATTGGCGGGAATTCCTGGGCAATTTGGCGGGAATTTACGGGTATTTGGTGGGGATTGGCAGGAATTCCTGGGAATTTGGCGGGAATTTCTCGGGAATTTGGCGGAGTTCTCGGGAATTTGGCGGGAATTTCTCGGGAATTCCTGGGGATTTGGTGGGAATTCCTGGGCAATTTGGCGGGAATTTACGGGAATTGGCGGGAATTTCTCGGGAATTCCTGGGCAATTTGGCGGGAATTTCTGGAAATTTGGCGGGAATTCCTGGGCAATTTGGCGGGAATTTCTGGGCAATTTCATGGGAATTTGGCGGGAATCCCTGGGCAATTTCTTGGGAATCCCTGGGCGATTTGGCGGGAATTTCTGGGGAATTTGGCGGGAATTTCTCAGGAATTTGGCGGGGGTTTCTCGGGAATTTGGCGGGAATTTCTCGGGAATTTGGTGGGAGTTTCTCGGGAACGCCTGGGCGATTTGGCGGGAATTTCTGGGGAATTTGGCGGGAGTTTCTCGGGAATTTGGCGGGAGTTTCTCGGGAATTTGGCGGGAGTTTCTCGGGAACTTGGCGGGAGTTTCTGGGGAATTTGGCGGGAGTTTCTCGGGAATTTGGCGGGGGTTTCTCGGGAACGCCTGGGCGATTTGGCGGGAACGGGGACGGCCGGGAACGGCGCCGCAGGTGAACGAGGCGGAGCAGGAGCGGCTGTGCAGCGAGCGCGAGCACCAGCGCGTGACGCGCCTGTGCCAGGAGGCCGAGGCCGAGGTGCAGCGGCTGCAGAAGGCCCTGAGGCGCGACATCGGCCGCAGCCGGCCCTACTTCGAGCTCAAGGCCCAGTTCAACCAGCGCCTCGAGGTACTGGGAGCACTGGGAGCACTGGGAGAGGAACTGGGAGCACTGGGAAGGGAACTGGGGGCACTGGGAGAAGGATTAGAGGCACTGGGAGCACTGGGATGGGCACTGGGAGCACTGGGAGGGGGCCCTACTTCGAGCTCAAGGCCCAGTTCAACCAGCGCCTCGAGGTACTGGGAGCACTGGGAGCACTGGGAGAGGCACTGGGAGCACTGGGAGGGGCACTGGGAGCACTGGGAGAGGAACTGGGGGCACTGGGAGAAGGGTTAGAGGCACTGGGAGCACTGGGAGGGACACTGGGAGCACTGGGAGGGGGCCCTACTTCGAGCTCAAGGCCCAGTTCAACCAGCGCCTCGAGGTACTGGGAGCACTGGGAGCACTGGGAGAGGCACTGGGAGCACTGGGATGGGCACTGGGAGCACTGGGAAGGGACACTGGGAGCACTGGGAGGGGCACTGGGAGCACTGGGAGGGGCACTGGGAGCACTGGGAGGGACACTGGGAGCACTGGGAGGGGGCCCTACTTCGAGCTCAAGGCCCAGTTCAACCAGCGCCTCGAGGTACTGGGAGCACTGGGAGCACTGGGAGAAGGGCTAGAGGCACTGGGAGCACTGGGAGGGGCACTGGGAGCACTGGGAGGGGGCCCTACTTCGAGCTCAAGGCCCAGTTCAACCAGCGCCTCGAGGTACTGGGAGCACTGGGAGAAGGGTTAGAGGCACTGGGAGCACTGGGAGGGGCACTGGGAGAAGGGTTAGAGGTACTGGGAGAGGCACTGGGAGCACTGGGAGGGGCACTGGGAGCACTGGGATGGGCACTGGGAGAGGCACTGGGAGCACTGGGAAGGGAACTGGGGGCACTGGGAGAGGAACTGGGGGCACTGGGAGAAGGATTAGAGGCACTGGGAGCACTGGGAGGGGAACTGGGAGCACTGGGAGAGGAACTGGGAGCACTGGGAGCGCTGGGATGGGCACTGGGAGCACTGGGAGGGGCACTGGGAGCACTGGGAGAGGAACTGGGGGCACTGGGAGAAGGATTAGAGGCACTGGGAGCACTGGGAGGGGAACTGGGAGCACTGAGAGAGGAACTGGGAGCACTGGGAGCGCTGGGATTGAATTCCAGGGAATTTTGAAGGGGTTTTTTGGGGGATTTTTTGGGATTTCCGGGAGTTTCCGGGATTCCCAAGGAATTCCTCGGGATTCCAAGCGAATTTTCCAGGATTTTCACCCCGATTTTTGGGGCTAAACCCCAAATTTTCCGTGATTTTCACCGGATTTTTACGGATTTTCGTGACATTTTTATGGATTCCGGCGGAATTTTTGGGAATTCTGAGGAGTTTTTGTGGATTCCGACCGGATTTTTACGGAATAAAAGGGAATTTCGGGATTCCAGCCGATTTCTTGGGATTCCCAAGGAATTTCTTGGGATTCCAAGTGACTTTTCCGGGATTTTCACCCCAATTTTCCGGGATTCCGACCGATTTTTCGGGTTTGGGATTCCGGCGGAATTCCTCGGGATTTCAAGCGAATTTTCCAGGATTTTCACCCCGATTTTTGGGGCTAACACCCAAATTTTCCATGATTTTCGCCGGATTCTTACGGATTTTCGTGACATTTTTATGGATTCCGGCGGAATTTTTGGGAATTCTGAATTTTTATGGATTCCGACCAGATTTTTAGGGAATAAAAGGGAATTTCAGGATTCCAAGCGAATTTCCCGGGATTTTCACCCCGATTTTTGGGGCTAACCCCCAATTTTTCCGTGATTTCCGCCGGATTTTCCCGCCTTTCGGTGCCGTTTTCCCGGATTCCGACAGAACTTCGGGAATCCTGAGCAATTCTCCCACCTCCCCCCGGAATCTTGAGGAATTCCCAACAATCCCCCTCCGTCCTTCCCCAATCCGCCGCCGGTTTTGGGGGGGATTTCCCCCTTTTTCCCCCTTTTCCCCCTTTTCCCCTTTTCCCCCTTTTCCCCCTTTTTCCCCTTTTCCCCCTTTTCCCCCTTTTCCCCCTTTTTCCCCTTTTCCCCCTTTTCCCCTTTTTCCCCCTTTTTCCCCCTTTTCCCCCTTTTTCCCCTTTTCCCCCTTTTCCCCTTTTTCCCCCTTTTTCCCCCTTTTCCCCCTTTTTCCCCTTTTCCCCCTTTTTCCCCTTTTTCCCCCTTTTCCCCCTTTTCCCCCTTTTCTCCCTTTTTCCCCCTTTTCCCCCTTTTTGTCCCTTTTCCCCCTTTTCCCCCCATTCCCCCTTTTCCCCCTTTTCTCCCTTTTCCCCTTTTTCCCCTTTTTCCCCCTTTTCCCCCTTTTTCCCCTTTTCCCCCCTTTTCCCCCTTTTTCCCCCTTTTCCCCCTTTTTCCCCTTTTCCCCCTTTTTCCCCCTTTTCCCCCCTTTTCCCCCTTTTTCCCCCTTTTTCCCCCTTTCCCCCCTTTTTCCCCTTTTCCCCCTTTTTCCCCCTTTTCCCCCTTTTTCCCCCTTTCCCCCCTTTTCCCCCTTTTTCCCCCTTTTTCCCCTTTTCCCCCTTTTTCTCCCTTTTCCCCCTTTCCCCCCTTTTCCCCCTTTTTCCCCCTTTTCCCCCTTTTTCCCCTTTTCCCCCTTTTCCCCCTTTTTGTCCCTTTTCCCCCTTTTCCCCCTTTTCTCCCTTTTTCCCCCTTTTCCCCCTTTTTGTCCCTTTTCCCCCTTTTCCCCCTTTTTCCCCCTTTTCCCCTTTTCCCCCTTTTCCCCCTTTTTCCCCCTTTTCCCCCTTTTTCCCCTTTTCCCCCTTTTTCCCCCTTTTCCCCCCTTTTCCCCCTTTTTCCCCCTTTTTCCCCCTTTCCCCCCTTTTTCCCCTTTTCCCCCTTTTTCCCCCTTTTCCCCCTTTTTCCCCCTTTCCCCCCTTTTCCCCCTTTTTCCCCCTTTTTCCCCCTTTTTCTCCCTTTTCCCCCTTTCCCCCCTTTTCCCCCTTTTTCCCCCTTTTCCCCCTTTTTCCCCTTTTCCCCCTTTTCCCCCTTTTTGTCCCTTTTCCCCCTTTTCCCCCTTTTCTCCCTTTTTCCCCCTTTTCCCCCTTTTTGTCCCTTTTCCCCCTTTTCCCCCTTTTTCCCCCTTTTCCCCTTTTCCCCCTTTTCCCCCTTTTTCCCCCTTTTTCCCCCTTTTCCCCCTTTTTCCCGGCAATTCCACCGCCAATCCCCCACCCTTCCCACCCTTCCCAGGAGCACAAATCCCGCGTGAATTCCCTGGAATCCGCCGTCTCCCGAGCCAAACTCCGCTACTCCGTGGCCTTGCGCAACCTGGAGCAGATCAGCGAGGAGATCCACGCCCGCCGATTCCAGAGGATCCTGCGGAAAAGGCGCCGGGAAAACCCTTTGGGAGCCGAAGGCGGCGCCGAAATTCCCGGCGAAAAAGCCGGGATGGCCGGGAACGCCGGGATTTCGGCCTGCGGGGATTCGCTGTCGGTGCTGAGCCTGCGCAGCATCGCCTCCGACCTGCAGAAGTTCGACTCCGTGGAACATTTGGCGGCAATTCCCGGGATTTCGGGAATGCCGGACGCGCTGAGCCTGCAGAGCGAGGAGCTGGGGGAGGGGAGGGAGGAGCGGCGCCGGAATTGGCGGCAGCGCCGGAGCGTCAGCCTTTGAGATTCCCGAGGGAGGGACGGCGGGGGAAAAACCGGGAATTGGGGAGGGGATTGCGGCAGAATTATTCCTGGGAAAATCCCTCGGAACTCCTGGGAAAGTCCACCAGAATTCCTGGGAAATTCCCCTCAGAATTCCTGGGAAAATCCAACAGAATTCCTGGAAAATTCCCCTCAGAACTCCTGGGAAATTCCCTCAGATTTCCTGGAAAATTCCCCTCAGAATTCCTGGAAAAATCCCTCGGAACTCCTGGGAAAGTCCACCAGAATTCCTGGGAAATTCCCCTCAGAATTCCTGGGAAAATCCAACAGAATTCCTGGAAAATTCCCCTCAGAACTCCTGGGAAATTCCCTCAGATTTCCTGGAAAATTCCCCTCAGAATTCCTGGAAAATTCCCCTCAGAATTCCTGGAAAAATCCCTCGGAACTCCTGGGAAAGTCCACCAGAATTCCTGGGAAATTCCCCTCAGAATTCCTGGGAAAATCCAACAGAATTCCTGGAAAATTCCCCTCAGAATTCCTGGGAAAATCCCCTCAGAATTCCTGGAAAAATCCCTCGGAACTCCTGGGGAAATCCACCAGAATTCCTGGAAAATTCCCCTCAGAATTCCTGGGAAAATCCCTCGGAACTCCCGGGAAATTCCGCGGAATTTATGGGTAATGCCCCAAAATCCTGAAGAGGATCCTGGGAAATCGGCCAGAAATCCTGGGAAGAATCTGCCAGATTTGGTGGGAAGTTCTGCAGAATTCCTGGGAAATTCCCCTCAGAGTTCCTGGAAAAATCCACCAGAATTCCTGGAAAAATCCCTCAGAATTCCTGGGAAAATCTACCAGAATTCCTGGGAAAATCCACCAGAATTCCTGGAAAATTCCCCTCAGAATTCCTGGGAAAATCCACCAGAATTCCTGGGAAATTCCCCTCAGAATTCCTGGAAAATTCCTGGAAAATTCCACAGAATTCTTGGGAAATCGCTCAGAATTCCTGGAAAGTTCCCTCAGAATTCCTGGAAAATTCCCCCAGAATTCCTGGAAAATCTCCCAGAATTCCTGAGAAAAATCCTTAGAATTCCTTGAAAGTTCCCCAGAATTCCTGGAAAATTCCCTCAGAATTCCTGGAAAAATCCCCAGAATCCATAGAAAATTCCCTAGAATTCCTGGAAAACGCCCCAAAATCCAGAAGAGAATCCTGGAAAATCGCCCAGAATTCCTGGAAAAATCCCTCAGAATTCCTGGAAAAATTCCACAGAATTCCTGGAAAGTTCCCTCAGAATTCCTGGAAAAATCCGCTGGAATTCATGGAAAATTCTGCAGAATTCCTGGGAAATTCCCCAGAATTCCTGGAAAACCCCAAAATTCTGAGGGAATCCCTGAAAATTTGCCCAGAATTCCTGGAAAATTCCCCCAGAATTCCTGGGAAGTCCCCACAGAATCCTGAGGGAATCGCCAAAAATCCTTGGAAATCCAGAGGAAATCCTGAGGGAATCCCGAAAACTCCTGGGAAATGCCCAAGAAATCCCAGGAAAACCCCGAATTCCTGAGGAAATCCCAGAAAATCCTGAAAAATCCCCCAAAATCATCAGGAAATCCCAAAAACTCCCAGGAAATCCCCCAAAATCCTGAGAAAATCCCCAGAAATCCCCCAGAATTCCTGAAAAATCCCCCCAAAATCCCAGGAAATCCTGAGGGGATCCCAAAATCCTGAGGAAATCCCCGAAAATCCTGAAAAATCCCCCCAAAATCATCAGGAATTCCCAAAAAATCCCCAGGAATTCCCAAGAAACGGCGGCTCCGGACTCCGGAATTCCCGAAAAACTCCCAAGGAACGGCAGCGGGCGTCCGATGGAATTCCCGGAGGGCGGATTTTTGGGATGAATCCCTGGAATTTGGGGCCAAATCCGTGGGATTTGGGGCTAAAAAAATCCCTGGAATTTCGGGGGGGGAGGGGGTTGGGTTGAAATCCCTGGAATTTGGGGATTTCGGCATCTTTGAGGGTGGAACCCTTGGAATTTGGGGATCTCATCCCTGCGGAATTCCAGGGGGTTTTTGGGATCTTTTCCCACCGGAAACCCAACTGCACTAACGAGGGGGGGGCGGGAATTTTGGGGAATTTTGGGGAATTTTGGGGAATTTTGGGGAATTCCGGGATGGGGGGGGGGGGGGGGGCTGTGATGAGAACCCCCCCAGGTTCGAGGCAGCCCCGGGGGTTCCTTTTCCAGGGATTTTCCCCCCCCAAAAAAAAAATCCCTCCCCAGGCCAGGCTGGAATTGCGGGAAATCTGGGAAAATTCGGGAATTTTGGGGGAGGAGAATCGCCCAAAAAAATCCCCGTCTTGAGATCAATAAAATTCCTTCTTGTTGTAATTCCTCCTTTTCCTCGACTCTTCCCCCCTTCAATCCATGGATTTTTGGGGCTTTTTGGGATCATCCCCCTTTTTTTTTTTTGGATTCTTTTCAGGGGAATTTTCCCGGTTTTTAGGGAAAATCGATCCCAGGTTTTTTTCCCCCTGTGGATCCCGATTTTTTTTCTCGGGAAAATCCCCTCCGGGAAGGGGGCTGGGAATGCCTGGGGGGTTGGGAAAACATTCCCAGGAGTGGGAGAATTCCTGGGAAATCCCAGGAGATGCCCAAGAAATCCCAGGGAAAGCCCGAAATCCTGAGGGAATGCTGGGAAATCGCCCGGAATTCCTGGAAAATGCCCCAGAATCGCAGGAAATCCCACAAAATCCTGAGAGAATCCCAGGAAATCCCACAAAATCCTGAGGGAATCCCAAAAATCCCTGGGAAATGCCCAAGAAATCCCAGGAAATCCCACAAAATCCTGAGGGAATCCTGAAAAATCCTGGGAAATCCCCCAGAATCTCAGGAAATCCCACAAAATCCTGAGGGAATCCTGAAAATTCCTGGGAAATCCCCCAGAATCGCAGGAAATCCCACAAAATCCTGAGGGAATCCCAAAAATCCCTGGGAAATGCCCAAGAAATCCCAGGAAATCCCACAAAATCCTGAGGGAATCCTGAAAAATCCTGGGAAATCCCCCAGAATCTCAGGAAATCCCACAAAATCCTGAGGGAATCCTGAAAATTCCTGGGAAATCCCCCAGAATCGCAGGAAATCCCAAAAAATCCTGAGGGAATCCCAGGAAATCCCACAAAATCCTGAGGGAATCCCGAGAATCCCTGGAAAATCCTGAGGGAATCCCAGGAAATCCCACAAAATCCTGAGGGAATCCCAAAAATCCCTGGGAAATGCCCAAGAAATCCCAGGAAATCCCACAAAATCCTGAGGGAATCGCAGGAAATCCCACAAAATCCTGAGGGAATCCTGAAAATTCCTGGGAAATCCCCGGAAAATCCCCCAGAATCGCAGGAAATGCCACAAAATCCTGAAGGAATCCCAAAAATCCCTGGAAAATCCCATGAGATCCCAGGGAAATCCTGAAAAAATCCCCAGAAATCCCCAGGAAATCCCAAAAAAACCCCAAAACATCCCCAGGAAATCCTAAGGAAATGCTGAGAAATTCCATGAAAATCCCACGAATTCCCGAAAAAAAAAAAAAAATCCCTGGAAGTGGGAAAAATCCTTCCCGGGAGGTGGGAAAAAAAAATCATTCCAGGGAGTGGGAATTGTCCCAAATCCCTCTGGAATTGTCCCAAATCCCGTTCCCACCCCATCCCAAGGGCTCCGTTTCCCAGGAATTCCCAAGTGGATTCCTGGGAAAAGCCCCCAAAAAAACCCTGGGAAAAGCCAAAAAAAACCCTGGGAAAAAAACCCCAAAAATCAGGAAAAGCCCCCAAAAATTGGGGAAATCCCCTAAAAATTGGGGAAATCGCCTAAAAAACTGGGAAAACGCAGAAAAAAAAAAAAAAAGGGAAAAGCCCCAAAAAATCAGGAAAAGCCCCCCAAAATTGGGAAGAGCCCCAAAAATTGGGGAAATCCCCTAAAAATTGGGGAAATCGCCTAAAAATTGGGGAAATGCAGAAAAAAAAAGGGAAAAGCCCTAAAAATCAGGAAAAGCCCCCAAAAACTGGGAAAATTCCCCAAAAATTGGGAAAATGCAAAAAAAAGGGAAAAGCCCCCCAAAATTGGGGAAATCGCCTAAAAACTGGGAAAAAGCGAAAAAAAAAAAAAGGGAAAAGCCCCAAAAAAAGGGAAAAGCCCCAAAAATTGGGAAAAGCACCCAAAAATTGGGAAAATCCCCTAAAAACTGGGAAAATGCAGAAAAAAAAGGGAAAAGCCCCCAAAAAATCAGGAAAAGACCCCAAAAACTGGGAAAATCCCCTAAAAACTGGGAAAACGCAAAAAAAAAGGGAAAAGCCCCCCCCCAAAATGGGAAAAGCCCCCAAAAATGGGAAAATCCCCCCAAAATGGGAAAATCCTGAAAAACGCCCAGGAGAACCCCTCAAAAAACGGGAAAAGCCCAAAAAAGGCTGGGAAAAGCCCCCAAAAAAGGGAAAATGCAAAAAAAAATGGGAAAAGCTCCCAAAAAAATGGGAAAACAAAGAAAAAACCACAGGAAACCCCCCAAAAACTGGGAAAAAAACCCCAAAAATGGGGAAAGCCCCAAAAACCTGGGAAAATCACCAAAAAAACTGGGAAAGTGCCCCCAAAAATGGGAAAAGTGCAAAAAAAAACAGGAAAACCTCCCAAAACCTGGGAAAACCTCCCAAAAAACGGGAAAAGTCCGAAAAAAACTGGGAAAAGCCCCCCAAAAAACGGGAAAAGCCCTCAAAACCAGGAAAACCTCCCAAAACCTGGGAAAACCTCCCAAAAAATGGGAAAAGCCCCAAAAAAGATGGGAAAAGCCCCAAAAATCTCAGGAAAAGCCCCCAAAAACTGGGAAAACCTCCCAAAAAATGGGAAAAGCCCCCAAAAGTCCCAAGAAAAGCCCCCAAACCCCTGGAAAACTCCCCCAAAAATCCCGGGAAACCACAAACCCTGGGAAAATCACCCCAAAAATGGGAAAACTCTCCTAAAAACTGGGAAAAACCCCCGGGAAAAGCCCCAAAAACCCAGGAAAAGCCCCCAAAAACCGGGAAACCTCCCAAAAACTGGGAAAACTCCCAAAAAACGGGAAAAGCCCCCAAAAATCCCAAGAAAAGCCCCCAAACCCCTGGAAAACTCCCCCAAAAATCCGGGAAACCACAAACCCTGGGAAAATCACCCCAAAAATGGGAGAACTCTCCTAAAAACTGGGAAAAACCCCCGGGAAAAGCCCCAAAAACCCAGGAAAAGCCCCCAAAAACCGGGAAACCTCCCAAAACCTGGGAAAACCTCCCAAAAAATGGGAAAAGCCCCCAAAAATCCCAAGAAAAGCCCCCAAACCCCTGGAAAACTCCCCCAAAAATCCGGGAAACCACAAACCCTGGGAAAATCACCCAAAAAATGGGAGAACTCTCCTAAAAACTGGGAAAACCCCCGGGAAAAGCCCCAAAAACCCAGGAAAAGCCCCCCAAAAACCAGGAAAACCTCCCGAAACCTGGGAAAATCACCAAGAAAATGGGAAAAGTCTCCTAAAAACTGGGAAAACCCTTCTCAAAAACCAGGAAAACCTCCCAAAAAATGGGAAAAGCCCCCAAAAACTGGGAAAACTCCCCCCAAAAAAACCCGGGAAACCACAAACCCTGGGAAAATCACCCCAAAAATGGGAAAACTCTCCTAAAAACTGGGAAAAGCCCCCAAAAACCGGGAAAACCATTTCCAAAACCGGGAAAAGCCCCCCCAAAATGGGAAAATCCTCCAAAAACCGGAAAAAGCCCGAAAATATCCCGGGAAAAGCCCCCCAAAAACCGGGAAAACCTCCCAAAACCTGGGAAAACCTCCCAAAAAACGAGAAAACCCTGAAAAAAAACCGGGAAAAGCCCCCAAAAATCCCAAGTAAAGCCCCCAAACCCCTGGCAAACTCCCCCAAAAATCCCGGGAAACCACAAACCCTGGGAAAATCACCCCAAAAATGGGAAAACCCCCCCGAACCCCCGGATTTCCCGGCGATTTTTCCAAGGAAAAAGACTCGAGGCAGGGAAAAGTTGGGAATCTCCACGCTCCGATTTATTTCTCCTCCCGGAAAAGGCAGCGAATCCCGAGACGCCAGCGAGAAAATTCCACCGGAATCGCAGCTCGGAGCGGGAATTTTCCCCGGGAAAAGCGGAAAATTCGGAGCCTCCCAATGGCCGAGCCGGGAATTCCGGGAATTCCTTGGATTTTGTCCCCTTTTTGCCCGGAATTTGGGGCCGATCCCGGTTTTTTTCCCCCCAAATTTTCCATCTTTCAACCCCTCCTTCCCCTTCTCGGTTTTCCATCGTTTTCCCACTTTTTTTCCATGTTTTTTCCCCCCCTCTCCCTCAGAATTCCGTCGTTTTTCCAACCTTTCCGATCCTTCCAGGAAAACCTCCGGAATTCCTCGATTTTTGGGGGTTTTTTTTTTGGGTCGGAATCTTCCCAATTCCGCAGCTTCCGGCCATTCCCGATTTTTCCAAGATTTTTTTTTCCTTCTCTTCCGGGAGAAACCAACAAAATTCTTTTCCAGCCTGAATTCCGGGATTTTTCCCAGGATTTTTCCCGGGATTTCTCCCAGGATTTTTCCCATTTTTCTCTGTTTCCTGGGATTCCTTCTTTTTTTTTTTTTTTTTGGGAATTCATTTTTCCGCTTTTTTTTCCCCCCTCCCCCCCCGCCCATTCCCAGGTTTTTTTTAACTCTTTTCCCCTCAGAAAAACGGGAAAAATCCGGAATTTTCCCACCCCCATCCCCTCCCCCACCCCCGACCCCTCCCCCATCCCCCTCCCCCCCCCCCCCAACACCCCCAAAATCCCGGGAAAATTAAAAAAAAAAAGAAGGAAAATCCCAAAAAATTCACCACGAACACAAACGGAAAATTCGGCCCGAAAAATTCCCAAAGATTCCACGGAATTCCTGGAAAAGCTCCAGCGCTGGGGCTTTGGGGGTCAGAGCAATCCCAGTTGGGTACTGGGAGCACTGGGAGGAGCCGCGGGATGAGCGGGAATTCCCCATCCCGTCAGGAATTGGTTAATGAATCACCTCCTAATTAATCCGAGATCGTTAATTAGCCGTGGGAATGGAGCGGGAACGAGGTGGGGCCAAAGCCAACGTTGGGGCTTGGGGTCGGCCAATCCCAGTTGGGCACTGGGAGCACTGGGAGCGCTGGGAGCACTGGGAATGGGAACCATGGAATGATGGGAGCTCCTCCACGTCCCCAGTTAATTAACGAATGAATTCAGCACTCATTAATTAGAGATCATTAATTAGCCACCAGGAGTGAATGGCAACGAGTTGGGGACAAACCCAGTGATGGATCCTTGACCCCAAGGTGAGCACTGGGAGCACTGGGAGCACTGGGAGCACTGGGAATGCTGGAACGATGGAACGATGGGAACTCCTCCACGTCCCAAATCAATTCAGCCCTAATTAATTAGAGATCATTAATTAGCCACAGGAACGAGTTGGGGACAAACCCAGTGAGGGATCTTTGACCCCAAGTTGAGCACTGGGAGCACTGGGAGCACCGGGAGCACTGGGAATGCTGGGAATGGGAACCGTGGAACAATGGGAACTCCTCCACGTCCCCAGTTAATTAACGAATGAATTCAGCTCTAATTAATTAGAGATCATTAATTAGCTGTGGGAACGAGTTGGGGACAAACCCAGTGATGGATCCTTGACCCCAAGGTGGGCGCTGGGAGCACTGGGAGCACTGGGAACGCTGGGAGCACTGGGAATGGGAACCGTGGAATGATGGGAACTCCTCCACGTCCCCAATCAATTCAGCCCTAATTAATTAGAGATCATTAATTAGGCACGGGAACGAGTTGGGGACAAACCCAGAGATGGATCCTTGACCCCAAGGTGGGCACTGGGAGCACTGGGAGCACTGGGAGCACTGGGAGCACTGGGAATGGGAACCGTGGAATGATGGGAACTCCTCCATGTCCCCAGTTAATTAACGAATGAATTCAGCTCTAATTAATTAGAGATCATTAATTAGCCATGGGAACGAGTTGGGAACAAACCCAGTGATGGATCCTTGACCCCAAGTTGAGCACTGGGAGCACTGGGAGCACTGGGAATGGGAACCATGGAACGATGGGAACTCCTCCACTTCCCCAGTTAATTAATGAATGAATTCAGCCCTCATTAATTAGAGATCATTAATTAGCCATGGGAACAAGTTGGGGACAAACCCAGTGATGGATCCTTGACCCCAAGGTGGGCACTGGGAGCACTGGGAGCACTGGGAATGGGAACCATGGAACGATGGGAACTCCTCCATGTCCCCAGTTAATTAACGAATGAATTCAGCTCTGATTAATTAGATATCATTAATTAGCTGTGGGAACGAGTTGGGGACAAACCCAGTGATGGATCCTTGACCCCAAGGTGGGCACTGGGAGCACTGGGAGCACTGGGAGCACTGGGAATGCTGGAACCATGGAACAATGGGAACTCCTCCACGTCCCCAATTAATTAACAAATGAATTCAGCTCTAATTAATTAGAGATCATTAATTAACCATGGGAACAAGTTGGGGACAAACCCAGTGATGGATCCTTGACCCCAAGGTGGGCACTGGGAGCGCTGGGAGCGCTGGGAGCACTGGGAGCACTGGGAGCACTGGGAGCACTGGGAGCACTGGGAATGGGAACCGTGGAATGATGGGAACTCCTCCACATCCCCAGTTAATTAATGAATGAATTCAGCCCTCATTAATTAGAGATCATTAATTAGCCACGGGAACGAGTTGGAGACAAACCCAGTGATGGATCCTTGACCCCAAGGTGGGCGCTGGGAGCACTGGGAGCACTGGGAGCACTGGGAATGCTGGGAATGGGAACCATGAAACGCTGGGAACTCCTCCATCTCCCCAATCAATTAACAAATAAATCCCCTCCCCCCCCCCACCCCCCCCCAATTAACACCACCACTAATTACCCACCGACCCCGCCGGAAACCCCGGGAACGCCCGGCCCGGGAACGCCAACGCCCAAGGCAACTCCAACGGCGCCGGCACCACGGGCGAAGCCGGGAACGCCGGGAACGCGGCGCCCACTCCTCCGGCGAAACCTCCGGCCGCCACCGGCACCGGCACCGCGGCCGGAGAGGCGCCGGCGCCTTTGGCCTCGCCGCCCTTGTCCCCGGCGTGGGTGCGCTGGTGGCGGTTGAGGTGGGAGCTGCGGCTGAAGCACTTGCCGCACTCGGGGCACTTGTAGGGCTTCTCGCCGGTGTGGACGCGCTGGTGGATGGTGAGCTCGGAGCGCTGGATGAAGCTCTTGCCGCACTCGGAGCACTGGAAGGGTTTCTCGCCCAGGTGGATGCGCTGGTGCTTGATGAGGTTGGAGGAGACGCTGAAGCACTTGCCGCACTCGCCGCAGCGGTACGGCTTCTCGCCGGTGTGCATGCGGCGGTGCTTGGTGAGGTCGGATTTTTGGATGAAGCCCTTGCCGCACTCGGGGCATTTGTAGGGTTTCTCGCCCAGGTGCGTCCGTTGGTGCTTGATGAGGTTGGAGCGGACGCCGAAGCTTTTGCCGCACTCGGGGCATTTGTAGGGTTTCTCGCCCGTGTGCATGCGGCGGTGCTTGGCCAACGCCGAGTTCTGCCCGAAGCTCTTGCCGCATTCCGGGCACGCGTACGGCTTCTCGCCGGTCTGAGTGCCCTGATCCTTCACGGCGCCGCCGCTCGCCGCCGCCGCCGCCGATCCCAAACTTTTCCCGCACTCGCTGCACTTCTGCTCCCGCTCCCGGCAACCCCACGGGAAGCTCATCCCGCAATCCCCGCACGGCTCCCCCGCCAGCCGGCGCCGTTTCTGGAAACTCTTTCCGCTCTTCTTCCCGCTGCTTTTCCCACATTCCCGGCACGGCTCCTCGTGGATTTTCCGGTGCCGCTCCAAGTGGGAGCTTTGCGAGAAGCTCTTGCCGCAATTGCCGCAGCGGAACGGTTTCTCCCCCATGTGGATGCGGCGGTGCCGATCCAGGTGGGAGCTCCAGGAAAAGCTCTTCCCGCATTCCCGGCACTCGTAGGGTTTGCCGGGAGCGTGGCCACGCCGGTGCTGCGCCAGCGCCGCGGCGACGCCGAAACTCTTCCCGCATTCCCCGCATTTATGGGGTTTTTCCGCCGCTTCCCGCCGGGCTTTGGGCGTTTTGGGATGGTTTTTGGAGTTTCTCGGGAAGTCCTTCCCGCACTCGCCGCATTCCGGAGGCTCCGGCGATCCCGCCCCGCACTCGGCGCAGCGCCCGGCGCCTTCGGCCGCGGCGTGGGTGCGGCGGTGCCGGTCCAGGTGGGAACTCCAAGAAAAGCTCTTCCCGCATTCCGGGCACTCGTAGGGCTTCTCGCCGGTGTGAATCCGCCGGTGCCGCTCCAAGTGGGAATTCCAGTTGAAACCTTTCCCGCAATCCCCGCATTTGTAGGGTTTCTCCTCCAGGTGAAGCTTCTGGTGCTTCACCAACCCCGAACTTCCCGGGAAGCTCTTCCCGCAAATCCCGCACTGGCACGGCGCCGCTCCGGCGTGGATCCGCTGGTGCTGGATGAACGCCGAGCCCACGCTGAAGGATTTCCCGCAATCCGGGCATTTGTAGGGATTTTCCCCGGAATGCCGCCGCTGGTGGGTCACCAGGCTGGAGCTCAGCCGGAAGCTCTTCCCGCATTCCGGGCATTTATGGGCTCGTTCCGGCCCGCGCCGCCGTTTCGGGAACGCCAAAGCTTTGCCGCAGTCGTGGCATCGGAAACTCCGCGCTGGGAATTTCTTGAAGCCGCGGGGTCCGGATTTGCCCTGCCGTTTTCCCGGCGGTTTTCGGGATTGGGCTTCCGCTTTCGGCGCCTCGGCGCTGCCGGATTTGGCGCCGTCGGGGCTCGGGGGGGTTTTGGGGTTCGGGGCTGGCGGCGTTCCCGGGATTTCTGCTTTTTCCAGAGGGTCCGGGGGCGGCTCCTCCTCGTCGTTGTCGCTCGGCGAGGCCGGGGCGGCGTCTGCCGGAGAAAAAAGGGGGGTCCTGGGGAGGTTTTGGGGGGTCTCGGAGGGAGTTTTGGGGCTCCTGGGGGATCCTGGGAGGGTTTGGGGAATTTGGGGTCTTGGAGGGGTTTTGGGGACTCCCGGGGGGGGGGGGTTTGGGGGATGTTTGGGGGGTCCTGGAGGTCTTTGGGAAGTTTGGGGGGTCCTGGGAGTGTCTGGGGGTCTTGGGGGGGTTTTGGGGGTCCCTGCAGATCTTGGGGGATTTCAGGGATTTTTAGGGGGTCCCTGGAGGCGATTTTGGGGGGGGGGGGGTCTTGGTTGAGTTGGCCAACTGGAAGAGCCCAACCCCATCTTGGTTGGGTTGATCAACCCCGCTCTTGGTTGGGTTGGCCAACTGGAAGAGCCCAACCCCACTCTTGGTTGTGTTGGCCAACTGGAAGAGCCCAACCCCATCTTGGCCAAGCCCCATTGGCCAACTGGAAGAGCCCAACCCCGCTCTTGGTTGATCAACCCCACTCTTGGCCACGTTGGCCAACTGGAAGAGCCCAACCCCGCTCTTGCCCACGTTGGCCAACTGGAAGAGCCCAACTCCGCTCTTGGTTGATCAACCCCACTCTTGGCCGCGTTGGCCAACTGGAAGAGCCCAACCCCACTCTTGGCCGCGTTGGCCAACTGGAAGAGCCCAACCCCGTCTTGGCCGAGCCCCGTTGGCCACCGTTGACTCACCGTTGCCCAGGCCCCGTCTCCGGTGCGACTCGGCGAAGGCGGTGATCCGTGGCCAGCTGATGGCGATCTCCTCGGCTGCCGGGAACAACCGCGCACGGATCGGACCCCGAAATCCGGGATAACCCCGCGAAGACGCTGCCGGAATCGGGGTCGGATCCGCCAGATTTTGGCGGTTTGAGCGTTTCCGTTCCGATTTTTAAAATCGAGCCCAATTCATTTCAACTTCCGGGCTCAAAAAAATTTGGGAATTCCATCCCGAATTAAGGAGAAATCCGAGGGAATCGGGGCTCTTACCCAAGGAAATGATGCTCTCGTAGCTCTCCTGCATCTCGTCCCGGAATTCCGAGCTTATCCTGGATTTTTTGGGGAATTTTAGGCGGGAGGGTCACGAATCCCTGGAATTCCAGCAGCTCCGGGTCCGATTTTGGGATCCTGGGGGGGAAAAAAATCCTTAAATTTGGGGGGTTTTCCATGTTTGGGTGTTTTTAGGGAATTGGGGGGGGCAGGAGGAATTTTGGGAAGGGACCCCCCCCCAATTCCCACCTTAATTCCCACTCTAATCCCAGTTTTCCAAAGGTTGGGAAGGGTTTAAAGAAGGATTTGGGGCTTCCATGGAAGAGAAATCCAGGGAATGAAGGGGTTAAAAAAAAGGGATTTTAAATGGGGGGGGGGGGGAGGGGGCTCCGGAATTTAAGGAAATTTAAAAGGGGGGAAAAACGGGAAAAAAATGGGGGAAAAGGGGAGGAAAGAGAGGGGGAAAAAAAGGTGGAAAAACCCCGGGAAAATCGCGGTGGAAAAAATGGGGGAAAAAAAACCCGGGAAAGGAAAAAAATGGGAAAAATGGAGGAGGGTCTCGGCCGGGCTACGAGGACGGAGGGAAAAATGAGGATAAAAAGCACAAAAAGGCCGGGAATTTCGGGGAATTTTAGGCAATTTTAGGGAATTTGGGGGCAAGAAAAACTCGTCCGGATTCCGAAATGGGGGAGGGGGGGGGGGGGAAAATCCCGGGAATTCCAAGGGTTAAAATCCAAAGGGGGATTTCTGGGAATAACCGACCCCCCCCCCCTTTTTTTTTTTCCTCCCCATCTCCATCCACACCCTCGGGGCGCGGCCGCGTGAGGATTTTTCCCATTTTCCCCCCCTCTCCTCCCCCCCAAAATCCCGGGATTTTTAATTGAATTCCATTTTTTTTTTTTTTTTTTTTTTTTTTTACCTGGATGCGGAGAGGCGGCGGAACAGCGGGAAAAGGGGGCTGGAATTTGGGAAAAAAGGGGTTGGAAAAATGGGAGAGGATGATGGGGGGGGGGGATGGGTGGATGTTGCACGTCGGCTCCGTGATCCCAGGACACACAGGAAGGGGCTGGAGCGAAAAAAAAAACCGGGATATCGGGAAAAAAAAAGGGGGGGGAACAGGAAAAAGAAAAGGGGGTGGGGGGGGAACCCCACGGCCACGAGCGGGAGCCCCGGGAAAAGAGGGAAAAAAAACCGGGAAAAACCGGGAAAAATCCACAAATCCGGGAGCGGTTTTAGGGTGGGTGGGGGATGGTGGGGGGAGGGGAAGGGTGGGGGGGGGGGGGGATTTTTCCCGGTGTTTTTTTTTTTTTGGGAATGGGGAGGGGGAGGGGTGGTGGCGCCGCCCGGCTTTGTCCCCATGGATTGGCGGGGAGGGGGTTTGGGAATTCCATGGAAAAGGGGGATGGGAAGTGGGGGATGGAAAATTGGGGGGGGGGGGGAGGGGAGGGGGTGTCCCTGAATTCCTGGGAAAAATGGGAATGGGGGATCCCTAGAAATGGGGGTGGGGGTCCCTGAATTCCTGGGAAAATGGGAATTGGGGGTTCCCTAATTTCTGGGAAAATGGGAATGGGGGGATCCCTGGAAATGGGGGTGGGGGTCCCTGAATTCCTGGGAAAATGGGAATTGAGGGGTCCTTAAATTCCTGGGAAAAAGGGAATTGGGGGTTCCCTAATTTCTGGGAAAATGGGAATGGGGGGGATCCCTAATTCCTGGGAAAATGGGGGGTGGGGGTCCCTGAATTCCTGGGAAAATGGGAATTGAGGGGTCCTTAAATTCCTGGGAAAATGGGAATGGGGGTCCCTAAATTCCTGGGAAAATGGGAATTGAGGGGTCCTTAAATTCCTGGGAAAATGGGAATTGGGGGTTCCCTAATTCCTGGGAAAATGGGGGGTGGGGGATCCCTGGAAATGGGGGTGGGGGTCCTTAAGTTCCTGGGAAAATGGGAATGGGGGAGTCCCTAGAAATGGGAATGGGGGTCCTTAAATTCTTGGGAAAATGGGAATTGAGGGGTCCTTAAATTCCTGGGAAAAAGGGAATGGGGGTCCCTAAATTCCTGGGAAAATGGGAATTGAGGGATGCTTTAATTCTTGGGAAAATGGGATTTGAGGGGTCCTTAAATTCCTGGGAAAAAGCGAATTGGGGGTTCCCTAATTTCTGGGAAAAATGGGGGTGGGGTCCCTAATTCCTGGGAAAATGGGAATGGGGGGATCCCTAGAAATGGGAATGGGGTCCCTGAATTCCTGGGAAAATGGGAATTGAGGGGATCCCTAAAAATGGGATTTGAGGGGTCCTTAAATTCCTGGGAAAATGGGAATTGAGGGATCCTTTAATTCTTGGGAAAATGGGATTTGAGGGGTCCCTAAATTCCTGGGAAATGGGAATGAGGGTTCCTTTAATTCTTGGGAAAAATGGAATTGGGGGTTCCCTAATTTCTGAGAAAATGGGAATGGGGGGATCCCTAATTTCTGGGAAAATGGGAAAGGGGGGATCCTTAGAAATGGGAATGGGGTCCCTAAATTCGTGGGAAAATGGGATTTGAGGGATCCTTTAATTCCTGGGGAAAAATGGGATTGGGGGGATCCATAATTTCTGAGAAAAAGGGAATTGGGGGGATCCCTAATTTCTGGGGAAATGGGAATTAAGGGGTCCCTAAATTCCTGGGGAAAAGGGAATTGGGGGATCCTTTAATTCTTGGGGAAATGGGAACGGGGTTTCTTTAATTTCTGGGAAAAATGGGGGTGGGGGTCCCTAAATTCCTGGGAAAATGGGAATGGGGGGGATCCCTAATTCCTGGGAAAATGGGAATGGGGGATCCCTAATTCCTTGGAAAAATGGGAGTGGGGGTCCCTAATTCCTGGGAAAAAGGGATTTGAGGGATCCCTAATTTCTGGGGAAATGGGAGTGGGGCTTCCTTAATTTCTGGGAAAAATGGGAATTAAGGGGATCCATAATTTCTGGGGGAAATGGGGATGGAAAGGGGGTAGGGGGATCCCTGAATTCCTGGGGAAATGGGAATTGAGGGATCCTTTAATTCCTGGGAAAATGGGAAAGGAGGGGTCCCTAAATTCCTGGGGGAATGGGAATGGGGGTTCCCTAATTCCTGGGAAAAAAGGAATTGAGGGGTCCCTAAATTCCTGGGAAAATGGGATTTGGGGGTTCCCTAATTCCTGGGAAAATGGGAATTGAGGGATCCCTAATTCCTGGGAAAATGGGAATTGAGGGGTCCCTGAATTCCTGGGAAAATGGGATTTGAGGGTTCCCTAAATCCTGGGAAAATGGGAATTGAGGGATCCCTAATTCCTGGGAAAATGGGAATTGAGGGATCCCTAATTCCTGGGAAAAAGGGAATTGAGGGATCCCTAAATTCCTGGCAAAAGCGGGAATGTGGAGCGAGGGCGGGGAGGAGCTGGAATTTTCGGGGCTGGAATTTCTGGGGAGAGGCTGGAATTTTTCTGGGGGGGTTTTTTCCAGGATCCCGGAGCGGGCGATGGATCCATGGGGGGAGGAGGAGGAGCCGGAGCAGGCGGTGATTTTTGGGGATGAGGGGGAGGAGGATCCCTACGATCCCGCCGGGATCCAGGGTAAGTTTGGGAAGGGACCTCGGGAAAAGTTGGGAAAAATCCCATGGATCCCATGGATCCCTGTTGTCCATCCCTTGAAATCCCACGGGAACGGCGTCTCCATCCCATCGATCCCACCATGGATGGGAATCGATGCCAATTTTCCCCTCGATTCCCATCCCAAGGATCCCGTTCCCGTGGGATTTCCCGTTCCCGTGGGATTTCAACAGGGAATCGAGGGGAAAATTGGGATCGATTCCCATCCATGGTGGGATTGATGGGATGGAGACCCCCCCGTTCCCACGGGATTTCGACGGGAATGGCATCCTTGGCATGGGAATCGAGGGGAAAATTGGGATCGATCCCCGTTCCCATCGAAATCCCACAGAAAACGGGAAAACCCCATGGAATTCCGCCCCTTTTTTTTCCCCCTCCCCCCCAATATCCCAGGAACTCCGGACTCGAATCCGACCGCTCCGGACGATCCCGAAATTGTGGAATTGGAGCCCACCTCCCTCTTCCCAACCCCCGACTCCCATTCCCGCCCTTCGGAGCCGAGCCCGGCGCGGGAAACTTTACGCTGGACCGTGGTGCAACAGATCGACCCCGGAACGTCGGGAAAAAGCCGGAAAAGCGGGAAAAGCCCCAAATCCGGCCCTTTCTCCAACTTCAAGAGCATCATCGTGCTCCAGAAAAGCTACGAGTGCTCGGAATGTGGGAAGAGCTTCAGCTGCAGCTCCCATTTTTCCAAGCACCGCCGGACGCACACCGGGGAAAAACCGTTCCGGTGTTTTCACTGCGGGAAGAGCTTCAACGTCTCCTCCAACCTCTACCGGCACCAGCGCGGTCACGGCGGCGCCGAGGGCGCCGCGGAGAAACCCCGCGGGCTTCCCTACGAATGCCGGGAATGCGGGAAGAGCTTCCGGAGGAACAAGGAGTTGGCCACGCACCAACGGCTGCACACGGGGCGTTTGCCCTTCCAGTGCGGCGACTGCGGGAAGAGTTTTTCCTGGAGTTCCCACTGGGAGCGGCACCAACGGATTCACACCGGAGAGAAGCCCTACGAGTGTCCGGAATGCGGGAAGAGCTTTTCCAGGAGTTCCCACCTTTACCGGCACCAGCGGGGTCACGCCGGCGGTCGTTCGTACATCTGCACCTACTGCGGGCGGAGTTTCGGCAGCATCCTGCATTTCGAGCGGCACCAACGGACGCACACCGGGATGAGACCCTACAAGTGTTCCCTGTGCCGGAAAAGCTTCGGAGACGCTCCGGCTTTGGTGAAACACCAACGGATTCACCTGGGAGAGGGCCCTTTCCGGTGCGAGGAATGCGGCAAAGCCTTCGGAGCGCGCTCGCAGTACGCGCGGCACCGGCGGAGCTTCCACGGCGGAGCCTCGGAGAAGCCGTATCGGTGCGGGGATTGCGGGAAGAGTTTTTCCTGGAGTTCCCATTGGGAGAGGCACCAACGGATTCACACCGGAGAGAGGCCCTACGAGTGTCCGGAATGCGGGAAGAGCTTCGGGAGAACTTCCCACCTTTACCGGCACCAGCGGACGCACGCCGGGGGGCAGCCGCACGTCTGCACCGAGTGCGGCAAGAGCTTCAACTCCACGCTGCACTTCCAGAAACACCAGCGGGCGCACGGAGCCGGCTCCCGGAAAAGCTGCGGCGAGTGCGGGAAATCCTTCGGAGACCCCTCGGCGTTGGCCAAGCATCAACGGATCCATGAGGAATCCCAAAAAGGCGGGAAATCCTTTGGAAATCCGTTGGCGTTGGCCAAGCACCGAGGGATCCATGAGGAGGAATCCCAAAAAAGTGGGAAATCCTTGGATCCGTTGGCGTTGGCTGAACACCAAGGGATCCATGAGGAATCCCAAAAAAGCGGGAAATCCTTGGATCCATTGGTGTTGGCCAAGCACCAACAGATCCATGAGGAATCCCAAAAAAGTGGGAAATCCTCGGATCTGTCGGTGTTGGCCAAAAATCAACGGATCCATGAGGAATCCCAAAAAAGCGGGAAATCCTTGGATCCGTCGGCGTTGGCCGAACACCAAGGGATCCATGAGGAATCCCAAAAAAGTGGGAAATCCTCGGATCCGTCGGCGTTGGCCAAGGAGAAGTCGTTCCCGTGCCCGCGCTGCGGGCGGAATTTCGGGATGGGATCCCAGCTCCGGAGGCACCTCCGGAGTCACGGAGAGGAGGAAATGCCAGAGGGGTGAAAAGTAAAAAAAAAAAAAAAAATCGGGAATTCTTCCATGGAAAACATTCCCGACATCCCGGATGTAGTTTGGGGTAGGGTAGAGTAGGAAAAGTAGGGTAGATATGGGAAAAAGATGGAATTCCGGGCGGTTTTTCCCGGAAAAAATCCCGCCCCGTGCTCGTTTTCCCAGGGAAAAAAAAAAAAGAAAGGAAGAAAAGAAATTCCACGAGACGGCATCGGAGAAAATCCCGGAATTTTGGGTGGTTTCACCTTTGGATTATCCCAGGTTTTCTGTCGTGGAGTTTTGCGGGGGAAAAGACTCCGGATCCGGAGGTTTGGTGGTTGGAAAAGCCGGAATTCCGGGCGGTTCCTTAATTTATTGTATTTATTCAGGAAGATCCCGAAAGCGGGAAGAAAAACTGGGAAAAAAGGAGGATTTCATCCCAAAATCCTCTCGGATCGGCCGCGATGGGGTTGGTTTTTTTTTTTCCCGGGATGGGGTGGGAGCCAGGCGGGAATTCCGGAGCTTTTCCCGGTGGTTTTTTTGGGATTTTTTTGGAATTCTCTTCCCGAGGCGAGCGGGAGCTGTCGTTTGTATTGTGAATAAAAAATAGATTTAGCGAGAAATTCCCGGAATTTCCTTGGAGCCCTTCCCGAAATGGGGGAAAAAACTGGGAATTCTGGGAGTAATCCCTGGGAAAATCGGTTTGGGAATTCCTCGGGGGGCTCTTGGGAATTTTTTTGGAGCATTTTGGGGATTTTTTGGGGCAAATCCTTGGGCATTTCCTTGGGAATTTTTGGGGGCAGTTTGGGGAGTTTTTGGGCATTTTTTGGGGATTTTTTGGGGGAATTTCCTTGGGAATTTTTTGGGATTTTTGGGGAATTTGGGGGCAAATCCTTGGGCAATTCCTTGGGAATTTTTTGGGAAATTTTTGGGCATTTCCTTGGGAATTTTTTGGGTCACTTTGGGGAATTTTGGGGGCAAATCCTTGGGCAATTCCTTGGGAGTTTTTTGGGAATTTTTTGGGGCATTTCCTTGGGAAGTTTTTGGGAATTTTTTGGGCATTTCCTTGGGAATTTTTTGGGGCACTTTGGGGAATTTTGGGGCAAATCCTTGGGCAATTCCTTGGGAATTTTTGGGAATTTTTTTGGCAATTCCTTGGGCATTTCCTTGGGAATTTTTTGGGGCACTTTGGGGAATTTGGGGGCAAATCCTTGGGCAATTCCTTGGGAATTATTTGGGAAATTTTTGGGCATTTCCTTGGGAATTTTTTGGGGCACTTTGGGGAATTTTGGGGGCAAATCCTTGGGCAATTCCTTGGGAATTTTTTGGGAAATTTTTGGGCATTTCCTTGGGAACTTTGGGGGCATTTTGGGGAATTTTGGGGCAATTCCTTGGGAATTTTTTGGGCATTTCCTTGGGAATTTTTTGGGAAATTTTTGGGCATTTCCTTGGGAATTTTTTGGGTCACTTTGGGGAATTTTGGGGGCAACTCCTTGGGCAATTCCTTGGGAGTTTTTTGGGAATTTTTTGGGGCATTTCCTTGGGAATTTTGGGGGCATTTTGGGGAATTTTGGGGCAATTCCTTGGGAATTTTTGGGGCATTTCCTTGGGAATTTTTTGGGGCACTTTGGGGAGTTTTTGAGGCAAATCCTTGGGCAACTCCTTGGGAATTTTTGGGGCACTTGGGGGGGGTTTTGGGCATTTCCTTGGGAAATTTTTGGGAATTTTTTTGGCATTTCCTTGGGAATTTTGGGGGCATTTCCTTGGGAATTTTTGGGGGCATTTGGGGGAGTTTTTGGGGCAAATCCTTGGGCAATTCCTTGAGAATTTTTTGGAGCATTTCCTTGGGAAGTTTTTGGGAATTTTTTTGGGCATTTCTTTGGGAATTTTTTGGGGCACTTTGGGGAGTTTTTGGGGCAAATCCTTGGGCAATTCCTTGGGAATTTTTTGGGAATTTTTGGGGCATTTCCTTGGGAATTTTGGGGGCATTTTGGGGAATTTTGGGGCAATTCCTTGGGAATTTTTTGGGCATTTCCTTGGGAAGTTTTTGGGAATTTTTTTGGCAATTCCTTGGGAATTTTTTGGGGCACTTTGGGGAATTTTGGGGCAAATCCTTGGGCAATTCCTTGGGAATTTTTTGGGAATTTTTTGGGGCATTTCCTTGGGAAGTTTTTGGGAATTTTTTGGGCATTTCCTTGGGAATTTTTTGGGGCACTTTGGGAATTTTTTGGGGCATTTCCTTGGGAAGTTTTTGGGAATTTTTTTGGCAATTCCTTGGGAATTTTTTGGGGCACTTTGGGGAGTTTTTGGGGCAACTCCTTGGGCAATTCCTTGGGAATTTTTGGGGAATTTTTTTGGCAATTCCTTGGGAATTTTTTGGGGCACTTTGGGGAGTTTTTGGGGCAACTCCTTGGGCAATTCCTTGGGAATTTTTGGGGAATTTTTTGGGCATTTCCTTGGGAATTTTTTGGGGCACTTTGGGGAGTTTTTGGGGCAACTCCTTGGGCATTTTTGGGAATTTTTGGGCATTTCCTTGGGAATTTTTTGGGGCACTTTGGGGAATTTTGGGGGCAAATCCTTGGGCAATTCCTTGGGAATTTTTTGGGAATTTTTTTGGCAATTCCTTGGGAATTTTTTGGGGCACTTTGGGGAGGTTTTGGGGCAACTCCTTGGGCAATTCCTTGGGAATTTTGGGGGAATTTTTTGGGGCATTTCCTTGGGAATTTTTTTGGGGCACTTTGGGGAGTTTTTGGGGCAACTCCTTGGGCAATTCCTTGGGAATTTTTTGGGAATTTTTTTGGCAATTCCTTGGGAATTTTTTTGGGGCACTTTGGGGAGTTCTCGGGGCAAATCCTTGGGCAATTCCTTGGGACAACTCTTCGGGAATTCCTTGGAGCCCCCCACCCCCCATTTTTTGGCCCTTCCTCCCCCAAACTCCCCCGATCCGGGAAAAGGGAGGAGGAGGAGGAGGAGGAGGAGGAGGGGGGGGGGGGGGAGGAAGAAGAGGAGGGAAAAGAGGAGGAGGAGAAATGAGGGGGGAGGAGGAGGAGGAGGGAAAGGGGGGGAGGAATAAGGGAGGAAGAGGAAGGGGAGGAGAGGGAGGAGGAGGAGGAGGAGGAGGAGGGAAGGGGGGAGGGAGGAGGAGGAGGAGGAGGAGGAGGAGGAGGAGGCGGCTCCACTGTATCCGGGTCACGCCGGGAGCCGCCTCCAGCGGGATCGGGATCGGGATCGGGATCGGGATCGGGATCGGGATCGGGATCGGGATCGAGATCGGGAGCGGGATCGGGATCGGGAGCGGCGCGGGGAGACCCCAAAAGCGGGGGGGGACCCCGCGCTGAACCCCCTCTCCTCCCCCCCCAGCAGGTAACGGAGGGTGCCCCCAAATCCCCCTGCCCCCCCCACCCCAAACCATCCCAAGATTATCCCAAAATTCCTCCCCGAATCATCCCAGAATTCCCCCTAAAGGCACTCCAAAATCCAACCCCCGGATCATCCCGAAATTACCCCAAAATTCCTCCCAAATATCCCCCCCCCCCAGATCATCCCAAAATTCTTCCCAAATCATCCCGGAATTAGCCCAAAGTTCCTTCTCAAAATCATCCCAGAATTCCTCCCAAATCATCCCGAAATTACCCCAAAACTCCTCCTTGAACCATCCCAAAATTCCTCCCAAATCGATCCCAAAATTCCTCCCAAACCCACCCCAAAATTCCTCGCAAATATTCCCCAACCCCCCCCCCCCGGATCATCCCAAAATTCCTCCCAAATCATCCCAAAATCCCCCCAAAATTCCTCCCAAATCATCCCAAAATCCCCCCAAAATTCCTCCTCAAATTACCCCAAAATCCCCCCCCAGATCATCCCAAAATCCCCCCCAAATCATCCCAAAATTCCTCCTCAAATCACCCCAAAATTCCCCCCAAATATTCCCCCAAATCCCCCCCAATCTTCCCCAAAATTCCTCCCAAAATTATCCCAAAATTCCCCCCAAATTCCTCCCAAATCTACCCCAAAATAATTCCAAATTCTCCCCCCAGATCATCCCAAAATTACCCCAAAATTCCTCCTCGAATGATCCCAAAATCCCCCCAATCTTCCCCAAAATTCCTCCCAAATCCACCCCAGAATTCCCCCAAATCATCCCAAAAACTGAGGAAAAGACCCCAAAAATTGCAGGAAAAGCCCCAAACTGGAGGATTTTGGGATCCCACCGGGAATTTTGGGGTGGGGGGGGTCTCGTTGCAGGCTCGGATTTGGGATTTTGGGGTGAATTCCCCCAAATTTGGGGCCGAGGATGCAGGAGAACTACGAGAACGTCATTTCCCTGGGTAAGGGGGAGCCGGAATTTGGGGAATTTTGGGAATTTTGGGGGGAGATCCCAAAGCGGAATTTTGGGGAGAGAAGGGGGAATTTTGGGAGTTCCTCGAGGGCGGAATTTGGGGATTTTTGGGGATTTTTTGGGGATTTTTTTGGATTTTTTGGGATTTTTTTGGGGAATTTTTGGGGGGCTCCCAGGGCAGAATTTGGGGAATTTGGGAATTTTTGGGGGGAGATCCCAAAGCGGAATTTTGGGGAGAGAAAGGGGAATTTTGGGAGTTCCTCGAGGGCGGAATTTGGGGATTTTGGGGGATTTTTGGGGGATTTTTTTGGATTTTTTTGGGGATTTTTTTTTGGATTTTTTTGGGGATTTTTTGGGGGGTTCCCAAAGCGCAGAATTTGGGGAATTTGGGGATTTTGGGGGGATTTTGGGGGGGGGAATTTTGGGATTTTTTGGGAATTCCCAGGACAGAATTTGAGGGAATTTTGGGATTTTTTGGGGGGAGAATTCCCAGGGCAGAATTTGGGGATTTTTGGGGTTTTTTTGGGGATTTTTGGGGGGATTTTTGGGAGATTTTTGGGGGATTTTTTGGGGGTTCCCAGGGCAGAATTTGGGGAATTTGGGGATTTTGGGGGGATTTTTTGGGGGGGAATTTTGGGATTTTTGGGAATTCCCAGGACAGAATTTGAGGGAATTTTGGGATTTTTGGGGGTTCCCCAAGGCGCAAATTTGGGGACTTTGGGGGGATTTGGGGGGGGGGGGGAGCGGGAATTTTGGGATTTTTTGGGGAATTCCCAGGACAGAATTTGAGGGAATTTGGGGATTTTTGAGAATTCTCAGGGCAGAAATTTGAGGGATTTGGGGATTTTTGGGGCGAATTTTGGGATTTTTTGGGAGTTCCCCAGGGCACAAATTTGGGGAATTTTTGGATTTTTTTGGGAGTTCCTCAAGGCACAAATTTGGGGAATTTTGGGATTTTCTGGGGGGAGAATTCCCAGGACCAAATCTGGGGGAATTTGGGGATTTTGGGGGGGAATTTTGGCATTTTTTTGGGGGGAATTTTGGGATTTTTTGGGAGTTCCCCAAAGCACAAATTTGGGGAATTTGGGGATTTTTTTGGGGAATTCCCAGGGCGCAATTTGAGGGAATTTGGGGATTTTTAGGACCCCCAAATTCCAGGTGGGATTCGCCTGCCTCAGTTTCCCTGGAATCGCAGCTTCCGGCTGCTCTTTTTCCCCCTAAAAATCAACGAAATTTGCCCAAAATTCGGGGATTTCAGCCCAAAACGGAGCCGGGCAGGGAAAAGGGGGTGCAGAAATTCCTGAAATTCCCAAAATTCCCATTTTTTCCCCCGGCAGCCGAGGAAATCGCCATCAGTTGGCCCCGGATCACCGCCTTCGCCGAGTCCCACCGGAGACGGGGGCTGGGGTCGGGTGAGTCGGGAAAAATCCCCCAAATTTGGGGGGAATTCTGTGGATTTTGGTTAATTCATCAAAAGCCGGGAATTCTGTGAGGTTTTGGGCAATTTCGGGGCGATTTCCTGGGATTTGGGGGCGGGAATGTGGGAATTTGGGGATTTCAGGGGGAGTCGGGGATCCGAGAAATTCGGGAGGTTCTCGGTTTTTGGGGATCGGCCCAAAATTTGGGATTTTGGGGACTCGGAAATTGGGGGGAATTCCTGGAGGTTTTTTTTGGGGATTGGCCCCAAAATTGGGGGAATTCCTGGAGGTTTTGGGAGTTTCCAAGTTGGAGGGAATCCCTTGGGATTTTTGGGAATCTCTCCCCTAAAATTGACCCAAATCCTTTCGGATTTTTGGGGATTCTCCCTGAATTTGACCAAATCCCTTCAGATTTTTGGGAATTCTCCCCAAACTCTCCCAAATCCTTTCAGATTTTCAGGAATTCTCCCCAAACTTGACCAAATCCTTTTGGATTTTCAGGAATTCTCCCTAAATCCGACCAAATCCCTTCAGATTTCCAGGAATTCTCCCCAGACTGGACCAAATCTCTTCAGATTTTGGGGAATTCTCCCCAGACTCTCCCAAATCCTTCAGATTTTCAGGAATTCTCCCCAAAGTCTCCCAAATCCCTCGGGATTTTTGGGAATTCTCCCCAGACTCTCCCAAACCCCTTCAGATTTTCAGGAATTCTCCCCAGACTCTCCCAAATCCTTTTGGATTTTCGGGAATTCTTCCCTAAACTCTCCCAAATCCCTTCAGATTTTCAGGAATTCTCCCTAAATCCAACCAAACCCCTTCAGATTTTCAGGAATTCTCCCTAAATCCAACCAAATCCCTTCAGATTTTCGGGAATTCTCCCTAAATCCAACCAAACCCCTTCCGATTTCCAGGAATTCTCCCCGAATTCTTCCCAAACCCCTTCCGATTTCCGGGAATTCTCCCCAGACTCTCCCAAACCCCTTCAGATTTTCAGGAATTCTCCCCAGACTCTCCCAAATCCTTTTGGATTTTCGGGAATTCTCCCTAAACTCTCCTAAACCTTTCAGATTTTCGGGAATTCTCCCCAAACTCTCCCAAATCCCTCGGGATTTTTGGGAATTCTCCCCACACTCTCCCAAATCCTTTTGGATTTTCGGGAATTCTTCCCTAAACTCTCCCAAATCCCTTCAGATTTTCAGGAATTCTCCCTAAATCCAACCAAATCCCTTCAGATTTCCAGGAATTCTCCCCAGACTCTCCCAAACCCCTTCAGATTTTCAGGAATTCTCCCCAAACTCTCCCAAATCCCTCAGGATTTTTGGAAATTCTCCCCAAACTCTCCCAAACCCCTTCAGATTTTCAGGAATTCTCCCTAAATCCAACCAAATCCCTTCAGATTTTCGGGAATTCTCCCTGAATCCAACCAAATCCCTTCAGATTTTCGGGAATTCTCCCTAAATCCAACCAAATCCCTTCAGATTTTCAGGAATTCTCCCTAAATCCAACCAAATCCCTTCAGATTTTCAGGAATTCTCCCTAAATCCAACCAAATCCCTTCAGATTTCCAGGAATTCTCCCCAGACTCTCCCAAACCCCTTCAGATTTTCAGGAATTCTCCCCAAACTCTCCCAAACCCCTTCAGATTTTGAGGAATTCTCCCCAGACTCTCCCAAATCCTTTTGGATTTTCGGGAATTCTTCCCTAAACTCTCCCAAATCCCTTCAGATTTCCAGGAATTCTCCCTAAATCCAACCAAATCCCTTCAGATTTCCAGGAATTCTCCCCAGACTGGACCAAATCTCTTCAGATTTTCAGGAATTCTCCCCAGACTCTCCCAAATCCTTTTGGATTTTCGGGAATTCTTCCCTAAACTCTCCCAAACCCCTTCAGATTTTCAGGAATTCTCCCTAAATCCAACCAAATCCCTTCAGATTTTCGGGAATTCTCCCTAAATCCAACCAAATCCCTTCAGATTTTCGGGAATTCTCCCTAAATCCAACCAAACCCCTTCCGATTTCCAGGAATTCTCCCCGAATTCTTCCCAAACCCCTTCCGATTTCCGGGAATTCTCCCCAGACTCTCCCAAACCCCTTCAGATTTTCAGGAATTCTCCCCAGACTCTCCCAAATCCTTTTGGATTTTCGGGAATTCTCCCTAAACTCTCCTAAACCTTTCAGATTTTCGGGAATTCTCCCCAAACTCTCCCAAATCCCTCGGGATTTTTGGGAATTCTCCCCACACTCTCCCAAATCCTTTTGGATTTTCGGGAATTCTTCCCTAAACTCTCCCAAATCCCTTCAGATTTTCAGGAATTCTCCCTAAATCCAACCAAATCCCTTCAGATTTCCAGGAATTCTCCCCAGACTCTCCCAAACCCCTTCAGATTTTCAGGAATTCTCCCCAAACTCTCCCAAATCCCTCAGGATTTTTGGAAATTCTCCCCAAACTCTCCCAAACCCCTTCAGATTTTCAGGAATTCTCCCTAAATCCAACCAAATCCCTTCAGATTTTCGGGAATTCTCCCTGAATCCAACCAAATCCCTTCAGATTTTCGGGAATTCTCCCTAAATCCAACCAAATCCCTTCAGATTTTCAGGAATTCTCCCTAAATCCAACCAAATCCCTTCAGATTTTCAGGAATTCTCCCTAAATCCAACCAAATCCCTTCAGATTTCCAGGAATTCTCCCCAGACTCTCCCAAACCCCTTCAGATTTTCAGGAATTCTCCCCAAACTCTCCCAAACCCCTTCAGATTTTGAGGAATTCTCCCCAGACTCTCCCAAATCCTTTTGGATTTTCGGGAATTCTTCCCTAAACTCTCCCAAATCCCTTCAGATTTCCAGGAATTCTCCCTAAATCCAACCAAATCCCTTCAGATTTCCAGGAATTCTCCCCAGACTGGACCAAATCCCTTCAGATTTTGGGGAATTCTCCCTAAATCCAACCAAATCCCTTCAGATTTTCGGGAATTCTCCCTAAACCCAACCAAATCCCTTCCGATTTCCAGCAATTCTTCCCAAACCCCTTCCGATTTCCAGGAATTCTCCCCGAATTCTTCCCAAACCCCTTCCGATTTCCGGCAATTCTCCCCAAATTCTCCCAAATCCTTCCGGTTTTTTAGGGATCCCAGCGTTTTTCCCGCTTTTTCCCCCCCTTTTTTTTTTTCCAGGAGCCGAAGCCGAGGGGGATCAAGGCCAGGCTGAGCCCCCTCCAGGACCCCCCGCGGGGGTCTCGGGCGATGGGGCAGGGGCCGATCCCGAGCTCCGGCGGCAGCTGGGGCTGATCCTGCAGACGGCCGGGAGGAGCCAGGTGGAAAAAATGCTCCGGGAATTGGTGCGGGAACAAGGGCAGGGCGGGAAACGGCGGAGCCGGAAGAGAACGGCCAAAGACGGAGGTGAATTTTGGGGTTTCGGTCCCCAAAAAATCGAAAAAAATTGGGGAAGAAAAAGGAGCCGGGGAGGTTTTCCTGGTTTTTTTTTTTTTTTTTTTTGGGAGGATCCCGTGGGGGATGAGGGGGGGGTTGGGAGTTTTTGGGGGTGGGAGAGGTCGGGGTTGGCTCCGGCCGTGGGGTTTCTGCGGGAAAATTTGGGGTGGGATTTTGGGGTGGGATTTTGGGGGTGGGATGGGTTTTTTGGGATGGGATTTTTGGGGTGGGATGGGGTTTTTGGGATGGGATTTTGGGGGTGGGGTGGGATTTTTTGGGGTGGGATGAGATTTTCGGGGTGGGATGGGATTTTTTGGGATGGGATTTTTGGGGTGGGATGGGATTTTCGGGGTGGGATGGGATTTTTTGGGATGGGATTTTTGGGGTGGGATGGGATTTTTTGGGTGGGATTTTGGGGGTGAGATGGGATTTTTGGGGGTGGGATGGGATTTTTTGGGATGGGATTTTGGGGGTGGGATGGGGTTTTTTGGGATTTTTCGGGGTGGGATTTTGGGGGTGGGATGGGATTTTTTGGGGTGGGATTTTTGGGGTGGGATGGGATTTTGGGGTGGGATGGGATTTTTTGGGATGGGATTTTTGGGGTGGGATGGGATTTTGGGGTGCAATGGGATTTTTTGGGAATTTTTGGGGTGAGATTTTGGGGTGGAATGGGATTTCTTGGGATTTTTCGGGGTGGGATTTTGGGGTGGAATGGGATTTCTTGGGATTTTTCGGGGTGGGATTTTTTGGGGTGGGGTGGGATTTTTGGGATGGGATGGGATTTTTTGGGATTTTTCGGGGTGGAATTTTGGGGTGGGATGGGGTTTTTGGGATGGGATTTTGGGGGTGGGATGGGATTTTTTGGGATGGGATTTTGGGGGTGGGATGGGGTTTTTTGGGATTTTTCGGGGTGGGATTTTGGGGTGGGATGGGATTTTTGGGATGGGATGGGATTTTTTGGGATGGGATTTTTGGGGTGGGATGGGATTTTTTGGGTGGGATTTTTTGGGTGGGATGGGGTTTTTTGGGATGGGATTTTTGGGGTGGGATGGGATTTTTTGGGATGGGATTTTTTGGGATGGGATTTTTGGGATGGGATGGGATTTTTTGGGATTTTTTGGGGTGAGATTTTTGGGGTGGAATGGGATTTTTTGGGATTTTTCGGGGTGGGATTTTGGGGGTGGGATGGGATTTTTTGGGATGGGATTTTGGGGGTGGGATGGGGTTTTTTGGGATTTTTCGGGGTGGGATTTTGGGGTGGGATGGGATTTTTTGGGATTTTGGGATGGGATTTTTTGGGATGGGATTTTGGGGGTGGGATGGGATTTTTTGGGTGGGATGGGATTTTTGGGATGGGATGGGATTTTTTGGGGCGGGATGGGATTTTTGGGGTGGGATTTTGGGATTTTTGGGGTGGGATTTTGGGATTTTTTGGGGTGGGATGGGATTTTTGGGATGGGATTTTTGGGATGGGATGGGATTTTTTGGGATTTTTCGGGATGGGATTTTGGGATGGAATGGGATTTTTTGGGATTTTTCGGGGTGGGATTTTGGGGTGGGATGGGGTTTTTGGGATGGGATTTTGGGGGTGGGATGGGATTTTTTGGGATGGGATTTTGGGGGTGGGATGGGGTTTTTTGGGATTTTTCGGGGTGGGATTTTGGGGTGGGATGGGATTTTTTGGGGTGGGATTTTGGGGGTGGGATGGGGTTTTTTGGGATTTTTCGGGGTGGGATTTTGGGGGTGGGATGGGGTTTTTGGGATGGGATTTTGGGGTGGGATGGGATTTTTTGGGATGAGATGGGATTTTTTGGGGCAGGATGGGATTTTTGGGGTGGGATTTTGGGATTTTTGGGGTGGGATTTTGGGATTTTTTGGGGTGGGATTTTGGGATTTTTTGGGATTTTGGGATGGGATTTTTTGGGATGGGATTTTTTGGGGTGGGGTGGGATTTTGGGGTGGGATGGGATTTTTTGGGATTTTTCGGGGTGGGATTTTGGGGGTGGGATGGGATTTTTTGGGGTGGGATTTTGGGGTGGGATGGGATTTTGGGGTGGGATGGGATTTTTTGGGATTTTTCGGGGTGGGATTTTGGGGGTGGGGTGGGATTTTTTGGGATTTTGGGATGGGATTTTTTGGGATGGGATTTTTGGGGTGGGATGGGATTTTTTGGGTGGGATGGGATTTTTGGGATGGGATGGGATTTTTTGGGATTTTTTGGGGTGAGATTTTGGGGTGGGATGGGATTTTTTGGGATTTTTCGGGGTGGGATTTTGGGGGTGGGATGGGATTTTTTGGGATGGGATTTTGGGGGTGGGATGGGATTTTTTGGGATTTTGGGATGGGATTTTTTGGGATGGGATTTTGGGGGTGGGATGGGATTTTTTGGGTGGGATGGGATTTTTGGGATGGGATTTTTGGGGTGGGATGGGATTTTTTGGGAGGGATGGGATTTTTGGGATGGGATGGGATTTTTTGGGATTTTTCGGGATGGGATTTTGGGATGGAATGGGATTTTTTGGGATGGGATTTTGGGGGTGGGATGGGATTTTTTGGGGTGGGATTTTGGGGTGGGATGGGATTTTTTGGGGTGGGATTTTGGGGGTGGGATGGGGTTTTTTGGGATGGGATTTTGGGGTGGGATGGGATTTTTTGGGATGGGATTTTGGGGGTGGGATGGGGTTTTTTGGGATTTTTCGGGGTGGGATTTTGGGGGTGGGATGGGGTTTTTGGGATGGGATTTTGGGGTGGGATGGGATTTTTTGGGATGGGATTTTGGGGGTGGGATGGGATTTTTTGGGATGAGATGGGATTTTTTGGGGCAGGATGGGATTTTTGGGGTGGGATTTTGGGATTTTTGGGGTGGGATTTTGGGATTTTTGGGGTGGGATTTTGGGATTTTTTGGGGTGGGATGGGATTTTTTGGGATTTTGGGATGGGATTTTTTGGGATGGGATTTTTTGGGGTGGGGTGGGATTTTGGGGGTGGGATGGGATTTTTTGGGATGGGATTTTTGGGGTGGGATGGGATTTTTTGGGATGGGATTTTTGGGGTGGGATGGGATTTTTTGGGTGGGATGGGGTTTTTGGGATGGGATGGGATTTTTTGGGATTTTTCGGGGTGGGATTTTGGGGTGGGATGGGGTTTTTGGGATGGGATTTTGGGGGTGGAATGGGATTTCTTGGGATTTTTCGGGGTGGGATTTTTTGGGGTGGGGTGGGATTTTTGGGATGGGATGGGATTTTGGGGTGGAATGGGATTTTTTGGGAATTTTTGGGAATTTTTTGGGGTGGGATGGGATTTTGGGGGTGGGATGGGATTTTTTGGGGTGGGATTTTGGGGGTGGGATGGGGTTTTTTGGGATTTTTCGGGGTGGGATTTTGGGGTGGGATGGGGTTTTTGGGGTGGGATTTTTGGGATGGGATGGGATTTTTTGGGATTTTTTGGGGTGGGATTTTGGGGGTGGGGTGGGATTTTTGGGATGGGATGGGATTTTTTGGGATGGGATTTTGGGGTGGGATGGGATTTTTTGGGATTTTTCGGGGTGGGATTGTGGGGTGGGATGGGGTTTTTGGGATGGGATTTTGGGGGTGGGATGGGATTTTTTGGGATGGGATTTTGGGGTGGGATGGGATTTTTTGGGATGAGATGGGATTTTTTGGGGCAGGATGGGATTTTTGGGGTGGGATTTTGGGATTTTTGGGGTGGGATTTTGGGATTTTTGGGGTGGGATTTTGGGATTTTTTGGGGTGGGATGGGATTTTTTGGGATTTTGGGATGGAATTTTTTGGGATGGGATTTTTTGGGGTGGGGTGGGATTTTTGGGGTGGGATGGGATTTTTTGGGATGGGATTTTTGGGGTGGGATGGGATTTTTTGGGATGGGATTTTTGGGGTGGGATGGGATTTTTTGGGTGGGATGGGATTTTTGGGATGGGATTTTGGGATTTTTTGGGATTTTTCGGGTGGGATTTTGGGGTGGGATGGGGTTTTTGGGATGGGATTTTGGGGGTGGGATGGGATTTTTTGGGAATTTTTGGGGTGAGATTTTGGGGTGGAATGGGATTTCTTGGGATTTTTCGGGGTGGGATTTTTTGGGGTGGGGTGGGATTTTTGGGATGGGATGGGATTTTGGGGTGGAATGGGATTTTTTGGGAATTTTTGGGAATTTTTTGGGGTGGGATGGGATTTTTTGGGGTGGGATGGGATTTTTTTGGATTTTTGGGGTGGGATTTTGGGGGTGGGATGGGATTTTTTGGGAATTTTTGGGAATTTTTTGGGATGGGATGGGATTTTTTGGGGTGGGGTGGGATTTTGGGGGTGGGATGGGATTTTTTGGGATGGGATTTTGGGGGTGGGATGGGGTTTTTTGGGATTTTTCGGGGTGGGATTTTGGGGTGGGATGGGGTTTTTGGGGTGGGATTTTGGGGGTGGGATGGGATTTTTTGGGATGGGATTTTTGGGATGGGATGGGATTTTTTGGGATTTTTCGGGGTGGGATTTTGGGGGTGGGGTGGGATTTTTGGGGTGGGGTGGGATTTTTTGGGATGGGATTTTTGGGATGGGATGGGATTTTTTGGGTGGGATGGGATTTTTGGGATGGGATGGGATTTTTTGGGATTTTTCGGTGTGGGATTTTGGGGGTGGGATGGGATTTTTTGGGATGGGATTTTGGGGGTGGGATGGGATTTTTTGGGTGGGATGGGATTTTTGGGATGAGATGGGATTTTTTGGGATGGGATGGGATTTTTGGGGTGGGATGGGATTTTTTGGGAGGGATGGGATTTTTGGAATGGGATGGGATTTTTTGGGATTTTTCGGGGTGGGATTTTGGGGGTGGGATGGGAATTTTGGGGATTTTTTGGGATTTTTTGGGTGGGATTTTGGGGGTGGGGTGGGATGGGATTTTTTGGGGTGGGATTTTTGGGATGGAATGGGATTTTTTGGGAATTTTTGGGGTGTGATTTTGGGGTGGGATTTTTGGGATGGGATGGGATTTTGGGGTGCAATGGGATTTTTTGGGAATTTTTGGGGTGAGATTTTGGGGTGGAATGGGATTTTTTGGGATTTTTTGGGTGGGAATTTTGGGGTGGGATGGGGTTTTCGGGATGGGATTTTGGGGGTGGAATGGGATTTTTTGGGGTGGGGTGGGATTTTTGGGATGGGATTTTTTGGGAATTTTTGGGGTGAAATTTTGGGGTGGAATGGGATTTTTTGGGATTTTTTGGGGTGAGATTTTGGGGTGGGGTGGGATTTTTGGGATGGGATGGGATTTTTTGGGATTTTTCGGGGTGGAATTTTGGGGTGGGATGGGGTTTTTGGGATGGGATTTTGGGGGTGGGATGGGATTTTTTGGGATGGGATTTTTGGGGTGGGATGGGATTTTTTGAGTGGGATGGGATTTTTGGGATGGGATGGGGTTTTTTGGGATTTTTCGGTGTGGGATTTTGGGGGTGGGATGGGGTTTTTGGGATGGGATTTTGGGATTTTTGGAGTGGGATTTGGGGATTTTTGGAGTGGGATTTTGGGATTTTTTGGGGTGGGATGGGATTTTTGGGATGAGATGGGATACTTTGGGATGGAACGGGATTTTCTGCGATGGGATGGGATTTTTTGGAGTGGGATGGGATTTTTTGGGGGGTGGGATGGGATTTTTGGGGGTGCGATGAGATTTTTTGGGATTTTTGGGATGGGATTTTTGGGATGGGATTTTTTGGGGTGGGATTTTTTGGGACCGGATGGGATTTTTTCGGGTTGTCAACAAGGCCATGGCCAAGGTCAACCCAAACCACAGAATCCCGGAAGATTTTCCCCGGCATGGGATTCAGCTTCTCCCTTCCCGACGCAGCCACCGGTACCGGCAGCGGCCCCGAGGACGATCCGGCCCCTCAGGACCCCCAAAACCCTCCAGCGCCTCAACCCCAAAGCGACGCCACGCCCGCGGCACCGGCAAAAAGCCGGAAAACCTCGGGAAGCTGCTCCGAGTGCGGCAAGAGCCCGGCCAAACCCCGGCGCTGCTCCGAGTGCGGCCGGCGCTGCCGGCAGCCGGAACGCGGAGCCGCGGCCGAGAAGCCGCACCGCTGCGGCGACTGCGGCAAGGGCTTCAGCCGCGGCTCCAACCTGGCCCAGCACCGGCGCATCCACACGGGCGAGCGGCCGCACCGCTGCGGCGACTGCGGCAAAGGCTTCATCCAACGCTCCGACCTGGAGCGGCACCGGCGCGTCCACACGGGCGAGCGGCCGTACCCCTGCGGCGACTGCGGCAAGCGCTTCAGCGTCAGCTCCCACCTGGACCGGCACCGCCGCACCCACGCCGGGGGACCGGGACCGCCCGCTCAACCCCGAGCCAGGGCGAGGCCGGCGGCGACCGCGCCGGAATCGGCGCCGGTGCCGCCGCATCGGTGCCCGGATTGCGGGAAGAGCTTCGGGCAGCGCTCGGCGTTGGCCAAGCACCGCAAGACGCACACGGGCGAGCGGCCGCACCGTTGCGGCGACTGCGGCAAGAGCTTCAGCCGCGGCTCCAACCTCACCCAGCACCGGCGCATCCACACGGGCGAGCGGCCGTTCGCCTGCGGCGACTGCGGCAAAGGCTTCATCCAACGCTCCGACCTGGAGCGGCACCAGCGCGTCCACACCGGCGAGCGGCCCTACAGCTGCGGCGAGTGCGGCAAAAGCTTCAGCGTCAGCTCCCACCTGGACCGGCACCGGAAAATCCACGCGGCCGAAAGGGCGTCCTACCGCTGTCCGGAGCACCTGGCCGGCTTTTTGGCCGCTCACCGGCACGGCCGCCTCTTCCAGTGCGGGCAGTGCGGGCGGTGCTTCGGGCAGGGCGCGGCGTTGCTGAAGCACCAACGCGCCCACGGCGGCGGTGCCGGTGGTGGTGGTGGTGGTGGCGGTGCCGGGGGGACGTCGGCGCCGAAGTGCCTGGATTGCGGGAAAAGCCGCGGGTTGTGCCAGGATTGCGGGCGGGAATCGGAAGCGGCGGCGGCGGCGGCGGCGCCGGAGAAACCGTACAAGTGCCAGGAATGCGGGAAGAGCTTCGGGCAACGCTCGGCGTTGGTGAAACACCGGCGCATCCACACGGGCGAGAAACCCTACAAATGCCCCGAGTGCGGCAAGGGCTTCATCCAAAAATCCGACCTCACCATCCACCGCCGCATGCACACCGGCGAGAAGCCGTACCGCTGCGGCGAGTGCGGCAAGTGCTTCAGCGTCTCCTCCAACCTCCTGACCCACCAGCGCACCCACCTGGGCGAGAAACCCTTCCAGTGCTCCGAGTGCGGCAAGAGCTTCATCCAGCGCTCCGAGCTCACCATCCACCAGCGCGTCCACACCGGCGAGAAGCCCTACAAGTGCCCCGAGTGCGGCAAGTGCTTCAGCCGCAGCTCCCACCTCAACCGCCACCAGCGCACCCACGCCGGGGACAAGGGCGGCGAGGCCAAAGGCGCCGGCGCCTCTCCGGCCCCGGTGCCGGTGCCGGTGGCGGCCGGAGGTTTCGCCGGAGGAGTGGGCGCCGCGTTCCCGGCGTTCCCGGCTTCGCCCGTGGTGCCGGCGCCGTTGGAGTTGCCTTGGGCGTTGGCGTTCCCGGGCCGGGCGTTCCCGGGGTTTCCGGCGGGGTCGGCGGAGGCGGCGGCGTTGATGAATTGAGGGGTGGTGGAGCTCCCGGTGCTCCCAGTGCTCCCAGTGCTCCCAGTGCCCACCTTGGGGTCAAGGATCCATCACTGGGTTTGTCCCCAACTCGTTCCCGTGGCTAATTAATGATCTCTAATTAATTAGAGCTGAATTCATTCGTTAATTAACTGGGGACATGGAGGAGTTCCCATCGTTCCATGGTTCCCATTCCGAGTGCTCCCAGTGCTCCCAGTGCTCCCAGTGCTCCCAGTGCCCACCTTGGGGTCAAGGATCCGTCACTGGGTTTGTCCCCAACTCGTTCCCGTGGCTAATTAATGATCTCTAATTAATGAGAGCTGAATTGATTGGGGACGTGGAGGAGTTCCCATCATTCCATGGTTCCCATTCCCAGTGCTCCCAGCGCTCCCAGTGCCCACCTTGGGGTCAAGGATCCATCACTGGGTTTGTCCCCAACTCGTTCCCATGGCTAATTAATGATCTCTAATTAATTAGAGCTGAATTCATTCGTTAATTAACTGGGGACATGGAGGAGTTCCCATCGTTCCACAATTCCCATTCCCAGTGCTCCCAGTGCTCCCAGTGCTCCCAGTGCTCCCAGTGCCCACCTTGGGGTCAAGGATCCGTCACTGGGTTTGTCCCCAACTCATTGCCATTCAATCCTGGTGGCTAATTAATGATCTCTAATTAATTAGAGCTGAATTCATTCGTTAATTAACTGGGGACATGGAGGAGTTCCCATCGTTCCACGGTTCCCATTCCCAGTGCTCCCAGTGCTCCCAGTGCCCACCTTGGGGTCAAGGATCCGTCACTGGGTTTGTCCCCAACTTGTTCCCATGGCTAATTAATGATCTCTAATTAATTAGAGCTGAATTCATTCGTTAATTAACTGGGGACATGGAGGAGTTCCCATCGTTCCATGGTTCCCATTCCCAGCGCTCCCAGTGCTCCCAGTGCTCCCAGTGCTCACCTTGGGGTCAAGGATCCGTCACTGGGTTTGTCCCCAACTTGTTCCCATGGCTAATTAATGATCTCTAATTAATCAGAGCTGAATTCATTCGTTAATTAACTGGGGACATGGAGGAGTTCCCATCATTCCACGATTCCCATTCCCAGTGCTCCCAGTGCTCCCAGTGCTCCCAGTGCCCAACTGGGATTGGCCGACCCCAAGCCCCAACGTTGGCTTTGGCCCCACCTCGTTCCCGCTCCATTCCCACGGCTAATTAACGATCTCGGATTAATTAGGAGGTGATTCATTAACCAATTCCTGACGGGATGGGGAATTCCCGCTCATCCCGCGGCTCAAAATTTGGGGAAAAATCCTCAAAAATTGGGGGTAAAATTCCAAAAAATAAAATCAAAATTTTGGGGAAAAAAATCCCAAATTTGGGTCACCAATGCCACCAAATGGGAGTTTTGGAGGAAAGATTGGATTTTTCCTTTGGATATTCCCAGTTTTTCCCAAAAAACGGGAGCGAACTTGAGCCGTTTTTAACTTTTTTTTTTTTTTTTAAGGAAAAAAATGGAATTTTCGGGGTTTTTTTGTTACTTTTGTGACTTTGTATTTTCCGTGTCGGGTCAATAAAAATCCGACTTGGGATGAAAATGCCCAAAAATTGGGATTTTCCATTATTTTTCCCCCATCCAACCCCCCCAAAATTTTAGGATGAAAATGCCCAAAAACTGGGATTTTCCATCATTTTTCCCCTGTCCAAACCCCCCAAAATTTTGGGATAAAATGCCCAAAAATTGGGATTTTCCATCATTTTCCCCTCCCCCCCCCCCATTCCGGCCACAGGAAACTCCAATAAAGACACGACAGACGTTAATTAAATTAATTAATTAAAATATTAATTACCTCCAAAATCACATTCAATGCCCCCCCACCCCCCCAAATTGAATCACAATAAATAACCCGGAGGTAATTAATTAATAAATAAGCCATAAATAATTAATAAATAATTCCGAACGAAGACGTAATAAATTATAATTAATAACAAATAAATAATAAATAAATTATTATTAATGAATTAACAATAAATAAGTTCTGCACCCCCAGGTGCTGATGCTGAGGTAGAGCTGACCTCGTTAATTAAGCCTCGTTAATGAGGCCATCCTGACCACGCCCCCCCTCCCAAGCTCCACCCACCCTTCCCAGCGCTCCCAGCACCCAACTGGGACTTTGCCCCCCCCTCCAACCAGTAACTCTTGGGGGCTAATTAACAACCTGCTCATTAATTACGAGGTAATTAAACGGCTCATTAATGACAAGAAGGGCAACCCCCCCTCTCCTCAACCCATGGCTCCACCCCCTTTCCCAGTTCTCCCAGTTCTCCCAGTGCCCAACTGGGACCCGTCAGGCCTCAAAACAGCGCGGAGCTCTTCGACCTTCATTAACGACGCCGTTAATTAAGCGATGAGGCGGCGACCGGGGGGCGGGGGGGGGGTTCCCTCAGCGGATCCGGACACCACCAGGGGGCGACACCGATGAGGAGGAGCAGGAGCCACCCATGGGTGCCCCCGGCGTGGTCCCGTTGGACGTTCCGGCGTTCCCGGCGGGAATGGGGGGCACCTCTGGAATCGTGGGGGGCTCGGGTGCCACCGGGGGTGCCCCCACGGAGGTCCCGGTGCCCTCGGCGGTGCCGACGTCGCCGGGCGCGTTGTAGATTTGGGTGCCCACCACGGCCAAGAGCAGCAGCAGGAGGCGCTTGGCAGCGCTGGGTTCTTCGGTGGGGAGGGGGCGGCGCACCTGGGTGGGGGGGGAGGGAAGAAAAGGGGGGAGGGGGTCAGGGATCGGCTGGATGCGGGAATTGCGGGAATTCCGGGAGAAATTCCGGGAATTGCGGGAGAAATTCGGCGATGGGGCGAGGTGGGATTAGAGGAGGGGAAAGGGAGGGTTGGGGAACCCATCCAAGCGGTGACCCTGAGGGACCCTGCTTAGCTTCCCGAAGGGGGTGGGGGGAAAAAAATCCCTTTTTGGGGGGAAAAAATCCCATTTTGGGGCAAAAAAAATCCCTTTTTTCAGGAAAAAAAATCCCTTTTTGGGGCAAAAAAGATCCCTTTTTTCAGGAAAAAAAAATCCCTTTTTGGGGTAATTTTTCACGGGATGCGCTTGGGGAACCCATCCAAGGGGTGACCCTGATGGAACCTGCTTAGCTTCCCGAAGGGGGTGGGGGGAAAAAAATCCCTTTTTGGGGGGAAAAAGTCCCTTTTTTGGGGCAAAAAAAGATCCCTTTTTTCAGGAAAAAAAGATCCCTTTTTTCAGGAAAAAAAGATCCCTTTTTTCAGGAAAAAAAATCCCTTTTTGGGGTAATTTTTCACGGGATGCGCTTGGGGAACCCATCCAAGGGGTGACCCTGAGGGACCCTGCTTAGCTTCCTGAAGGGGGTGGGGGGAAAAAATCCCTTTTTTGGGGGAAAAAATCCCATTTTGGGGGGCAAAAAAATTCCATTTTGGGGGCAAAAAAATCCCATTTTGGCGACAAAAAAAATCCCTTTTGGCAGGAAAAAAAAAATTCCCTTTTTTGGCGGGAAAAATCCTTTTTTGGGGTGGCAAAAAAAATCACATTTTGGGGCAAAAAAATCCTATTTTGGGGCAAAAAAATCCCATTTTTAGGGGCAAAAAAAATCCCATTTTGGGGGGCAATACCAATCCCTTTTAGGGGGGGAAAAAGTCCCTTTTTGGGGGCAAAAAAAATCCCTTTTTGGGGGGCAAAAAATCCCATTTAGGGGGGAAAAAGTCCCTTTTTGGGGGCAAAAAAATCCCTTTTGGCGGGAAAAAAAATTCCCTTTTTTGGCGGGAAAAATCCCTTTTTTGGGGGGCAAAAAAATCCCATTTTGCGGCAAAAAAATCCCATTTTTAGGGGCAAAAAAATCCCATTTTGGGGCAAAAAAATCCCATTTTTAGGGGCAAAACCAATCCCTTTTAGGGGGGAAAAAGTCCCTTTTTGGGGGCAAAAAAAATCTTTTTTGGGGGAAAAAATCCCATTTTTGGGGAGAAAAAAAGTCCATTTTAGGGGCAAAAAAATCCCATTTTTAGGGGCAAAAAAATCCCATTTTGGGGGGCAAACCCAATCCCTTTTAGGGGGGAAAAAGTCCCTTTTTTGGGGCAAAAAAAGATCCCTTTTTTGGGGCAAAAAAGATGCCTTTTTTCGGGAAAAAAAATCCCTTTTTGGGGTAATTTTTCACGGGATGCGCTTGGGGAACCCATCCAAGGGGTGACCCTGAGGGACCCTGCTTAGCTTCCTGAAGGGGGTGGGGGGAAAAAAATCCCTTTTTGGGGGGAAAAAGTCCCTTTTTTGGGGCAAAAAAAAATCCCTTTTTTCAGGAAAAAAAATCCCTTTTTGGGGCAAAAAAAATCCCTTTTTTCAGGAAAAAAAAATCCCTTTTTGGGGTAATTTTTCATGGGATGCGCTTGGGGAACCCATCCAAGGGGTGACCCTGATGGAACCTGCTTAGCTTCCCGAAGGGGGTGGGGGGAAAAAAAAGATCCCTTTTTTCAGGAAAAAAAATCCCTTTTTGGGGCAAAAAAGATCCCTTTTTTCAGGAAAAAAAGATCCCTTTTTTCAGGAAAAAAAATCCCTTTTTGGGGTAATTTTTCATGGGATGTGGTTGGGGAACCCATCCAAGGGGTGACCCTGAGGGACCCTGCTTAGCTTCCCCAAGGGGGTGGGGGGAAAAAAATCCCTTTTTGGGGGGAAAAAGTCCCTTTTTTGGGGCAAAAAAAATCCCTTTTTTCAGGAAAAAAATCCCTTTTTTGGGGCAAAAAAAGATCCCTTTTTTCAGGAAAAAAATCCCTTTTTGGGGTAATTTTTCACGGGATGTGGTTGGGGAACCCATCCAAGGGGTGACCCTGAGGGACCCTGCTTAGCTTCCCGAAGGGGGTGGGGGGAAAAAAATCCCTTTTTGGGGGGAAAAGTCCCTTTTTTGGGGCAAAAAAAGATCCCTTTTTTCAGGAAAAAAAATCCCTTTTTGGGGCAAAAAAGATCCCTTTTTTCAGGAAAAAAAAATCCCTTTTTGGGGTAATTTTTCATGGGATGCGCTTGGGGAACCCATCCAAGGGGTGACCCTGATGGAACCTGCTTAGCTTCCCGAAGGGGGTGGGGGGAAAAAAATCCCTTTTTGGGGGGAAAAAGTCCCTTTTTTGGGGCAAAAAAAGATCCCTTTTTTGGGGCAAAAAAGATGCCTTTTTTCGGGAAAAAAAATGCCTTTTTGGGGTAATTTTTCACGGGATGCGCTTGGGGAACCCATCCAAGGGGTGACCCTGAGGGACCCTGCTTAGCTTCCCCAAGGGGGTGGGGGGAAAAAAATCCCTTTTCGGGGGGAAAAAGTCCCTTTTTTGGGGCAAAAAAAGATCCCTTTTTTCAGGAAAAAAAATCCCTTTTTGGGGCAAAAAAGATCCCTTTTTTCAGGAAAAAAAAATCCCTTTTTGGGGTAATTTTTCATGGGATGCGCTTGGGGAACCCATCCAAGGGGTGACCCTGAGGGACCCTGCTTAGCTTCCCGAAGGGGGTGGGGGGAAAAAATCCCTTTTGGGGGGAAAAAATCCCTTTTTTGGGGGGCAAAAAAAAATCCCATTTTGGGGGGCAAAAAAATCCCATTTTTGGGGGCAAAAAAATCCCATTTTGGGGCAAAAAAATCCCATTTTGGGGGGCAAAAAATCCCATTTAGGGGGGAAAAAGTCCCTTTTTGGGGGCAAAAAAAATCCCTTTTTTGGGGGAAAAAATCCCATTTTTGGGGAGAAAAAAAGTCCATTTTAGGGGCAAAAAAATCCCATTTTTAGGGGCAAAAAAATCCCATTTTGGGGGGCAAACCCAATCTCTTTTAGGGGGGGAAAAAGTCCCTTTTTGGGGGCAAAAAAATCCCTTTTTCGGGGGGAAACAACTCCCTTTTGGCGGGAAAACAAACCCCCTTTTTGGCGGGAAAAATCCCTTTTATGGCTGGCAAAAAAAAAATCCCATTTTTGGGGTAAATAAATCCCTTTTTTGGGGCAAATAAATCTCTTTTTTGGGCAAATATCTGGGCGGGGCAGGGCTGAGTCAGAGCGGAGGGGGTGGAAGTGACTCAGTTTCCCCCCCCCGGGCTCCGGGAAATGAGACCAAAGAAGGAATTCCGGGCGGGGAATTCCGGGAATTTGGGATTTGGGCGGGGAATTCCGGGAATTTGGGATTTGGGAGGGGGTTTGGGAATAGAGGGGGGGGGATGGGAGGGGTGGCCGGGGGTTTAGGGCGGATTTTGGGGGCGTTTAGGGCGAATTTGAGGAGATTTCGGGGGGATTTGGGGGAGTTTAGGGGGGGGTTAGGGCAATTTTGGGGGGGTTTAGGGCGATTATGGGAGGTTTAGGGTGAATTTGGGGGAATTTAAGGGGGTTTAGGGCCATTTTCAGGGGGCTTTAGGGCGATTTTGGGGGGGGGTTAGGGTGAATTTGGGGGAGTTTAGGGGGGTTTAGGGCCATTTTCAGGGGGGTTTAGGGCGAATTTGGGAGATTTAGGGTGAATTTGGGGGAATTTAAGGGGGTTTAGGGCCATTTTCAGGGGGGGTTAGGGCGATTTTGGGGGGGGTTAGGGCGAATTTAGGGGGGGTTTAGAGCGATTTGGGGGGGTTTAGGGTGGATTTGGGGGAATTTAAGGGGGTTTAGGGCCATTTTCAGGGGGGTTTAGGGCGATTTTGGGAGGTTTAGGGTGAATTTGGGGGAGTTTAGGGGGGTTTAGGGCCATTTTCAGGGGGGTTCGGGGCCATTTCGAGGGGGATCGGGGCGATTTGGGGTAAGTTTAGGGTGAATTTGGGGGAATTTAGGGCCATTTTGAGGGGATTTAGGGCAAATTTGGGGGAATTTAGGGCCATTTTCAGGGCGGTTTAGGGCGATTTGGGGGGGTCCAGGGGGGTTTAGGGCCATTTTGAGGGGGTTTCGGGCGAATTTGCGGGGATTTCGGAGGGTTTAAGGCGGTTTAGGGGCGAATTCGGGGGGGTTCGGGGCCATTTCGAGGGGGATCGCGGCGATTTTGGCAAGTCCGGGGCGAGTTTGGGGGGAAGTTTGGGGCGAATTTTCCAAGTTCAGGACGAACTTGGGCGAGTTCAGGGGGGGGTTTAGGACGAGTTCAGCGGAGCCTATAGGAGACTCCCGGGACCTATAGGCGGCACGGGCAGGACAGAGTGACACAAACGACCTGAGAGGCTCCAAATTTGGGGTCAAACCCCCCAAAAAACGCCCCCCCCAAAAAAACCCCTCCCATACTCACAGCGGGCGGATAAAGAACGCGGCGATGCCGTCGGCGAGGCCTGGAGGGAGCGCTGGGCACCGGGCGAGGTTCGAAGGTGAAGTGGCGAGGTGGGGACGGGCTGACCCCACCGGGGACACCCTCGGGGTGACCCCAAAATCGCCCCGGACACGTGGCGGTGGCCGCGGCTGCCGCTACCATGGACATGGCGACCGAGAAACGTCGGGATTCGAACCCGCGGCCTCGGGGTTATAAAGGGAGCGCCAAGCCACGCCCCGCGGCGAGCGAGGCCACGCCCACCGAGCGACGGGATTGGTGGGGATGGCAAAGGGGGCGTGGCTTGGGCGGAGGCTCCGCCCACCGGGCGGGGTATGGGGGGTTTGGGGGGATTTTGGGGGGAGTTTTGGGGGGATTTTGGGGGGGTTTAGGGGGATTTTGGGGGATTTTGGGGGGTTTTGGGGGATTTTGGGGAGTTTTAGGGGGATTTTGGGGGATTTTGGGGGGGTTTTAGGGGGATTTTGGGGGGGGTTAGGGGGATTTTGGGGGATTTTGGGGAGTTTTAGGGGGATTTTGGGGGGGGTTAGGGGGATTTTGGGGGATTTTGGGGAGTTTTAGGGGGATTTTGGGGGATTTTGGGGGGGTTTTAGGGGGATTTTGGGGGGGTTAGGGGGATTTTGGGGGATTTTGGGGAGTTTTAGGGGGATTTTGGGCGGGTTTAGGGGGATTTTGGGGGATTTTGGGGGGGTTTTGGGGGATTTTGGAAGGGTTTTGGGCGGGTTTAGGGGGATTTTGGGGGGGTTTAGGGGGATTTTGGGGGATTTTGGGGGGGTTTTAGGGGGATTTTGGGGGGGTTAGGGGGATTTTGGGGGATTTTGGGGAGTTTTAGGGGGATTTTGGGCGGGTTTAGGGGGATTTTGGGGGATTTTGGGGGGGTTTAGGGGGATTTTGGGGGATTTTGGGGGATTTTGGGGGGGTTTTGGGGGGATTTTGGGGGGTTTTAGAGGGTATAGAGAGATTTTGGGGGGGGTTGGGGGATTTTGGGGGATTTGGGGGGGGTTTTGGGGGGGTTTAGAGGGATTTTGGGGGGAATTTGGGGGATTTGGGGGGATTTGGGGGGAGTTTAGGGGGGTATAAGGGGATGTTGGGGGGGGTTAGGTGAATTTTGGGGGGTTTTGGGGGGTTTTGGGGGGGAATTTGGGGGGGTTTGGGGGATTTGGGGGGGTAGGGGGAATTTGGGGGAATTTAGGGGGGTTTTGGGGGGTTTAGGGCGGTTTTGGGGGGAATTTGGGGGATTTTGGGGGGAATTCGGGGGGATTTTGGGGGGGTTTAGGGGGAATTTGGGGGCATTTAGGGGGGTATAGTGGGATTGGGGGGGTTGGGGGATTTTTGGGGGAATTTGGGGGGGTTTAGAGGGATTTTGGGGGAGTTTAGGGGGGCTTTGGGGGGGTTTTGGGGGAATTTGGGGGATTTTGGGGGGATTTGGGGGATTTTGGGGGGATTTAGGGGGCATTTGGGGGATTTTGGGGGGTTTTTGGGGGGGGTTCTATAGGGGCCGGGGGTGTCTATAGGGGTTCTATAGGGGATGGGGGGGGGTCTATAGGGGATCTATAGGGGTTCTATAGGGGATTGGGAATCTATAGGGGGTCTATGGGGGTCTATAGGGGGCTCTATAGGGGATTGGGGGATCTATAGGGGTTCTATAGGGGTTCTATAGGGGGTCTATAGGGGATTTGGGGGGTCTATAGGGGATCTATAGGGGCCTATAGGGAATTTGGGGGGGTCTATAGGGGGCTCTATAGGGGATTGGGGGGTCTATAGGGGGCTCTATAGGGGTTCTACAGGGGTTCTATAGGGGTCTATAGGGGATTTGGGGGGTCTATAGGGGTCTATAGGGGATTTGGGGCTCTATAGGGGATCTATAGGGCTCTATAGGGGTTCTATAGGGGTCTATAGGGGATTTGGGGGTCTATAGGGGATCTATAGGGGATTTGGGGCTCTATAGGGGTTCTATAGGGGTTCTATAGGGGCCTATAGGGGGCTGGAGCTGCGGGGGGAGGGGCGGGACGTTCCCCGCTCCTGACTCACGGCTGGGAATTTTTTTTTCTTTTTTTTTTGCGTCATTCCCGGGAAAAAAAAAACCCAAAAAAATCCCCCCAAAATCCCCCAAAAAATCCCCAAAAAATCCCCCCAAAAAACTCCAAAAAAACCCCAAAAGTACCCCCAAAAAAACTCCCAAAAAATCCCCCCAAAAAATCCCCCAAAAAATCCCAAAAAAATCCCCCAAAAATCCCCAAAAAACCTCAAAAAAATCCCCCAAAAAATCCCCCAAAAAACCCCAAAAAATCCCCCCAAAACCCCCAAAAAACCCAACCCCCCCCCAAAACCTCCAAAAAAATCCCCCAAAAAAGCCCCCAAAAAATGCCCCAAAAAATTCCCCAAAAAAGCTCAAAAAAACCCCCCCCAAAATCCCAAAAACCCCCCAAAAATCCCCCCCAAAATCCCCCAAAACCCCCCCCCAAAAAAACCAAAAAGCCCCCAAAAAATCCCCCAAAACCCCTCAAAAAATCCCCAATAAAGCCCAAAAAAATCCCCCAAAAAAACCTCCAAAAAAATCCCCAAAAATCCCCAAACAAGCCCAAAAATATCCCCCCAAAAAACCTCCAAAAAATCCCCAAAAAAGCCCCAAAAAAACCTCCAAAAAACCCCAAAAAATCAAAAAAAATCCCCCCAAAAATCCCCCAAAAAATCCCCAAAAAACCTCAAAAAAACCCCCCAAAAAATCCCCCCAAAAAATCCCCAAAAAATCTCCCCAAAAAACCCCCAAAACCCCCAAAAAAACCCCAAAAAATCCAAACATAAAAAAAACCGAAGGGGGAAAAAACCCAAAATCGGGAATTTTTTATTGGGGGCAAAAATCGGGAATTTGGGAGCGGGAAACGCCCCCTCCCCTCCCCCTCCCCAAAATTCCCGCCCCACCCAGTGCTCCCAGTGCTCCCAGTGCTCCCAGTGCTCCCAGTGCTCCCAGTGCTCCCAGTCACTCCCAGTTCACTCCCAGTCCCTCCCAGTTCCCTCCCAGTCCCTCCCAGTGCTCCCAGTCCCTCCCAGTCACTCCCAGTGCTCCCAGTCCCTCCCAGTCCCTCCCAGTCCCCCCCCAGTCCCTCCCAGTCACTCCCAGTTCCCTCCCAGTCCCTCCCAGTTCCCTCCCAGTCCCCTCCCAGTCACTCCCAGTCCCTCCCAGTCCCCTCCCAGTCACTCCCAGTCCCCTCCCAGTCACTCCCAGTCCCTCCCAGTTCCCCCCCAGTCCCTCCCAGTCCCCTCCCAGTCCCTCCCAGTCCCCTCCCAGTCACTCCCAGTCACTCCCAGTTCCCTCCCAGTCCCCTCCCAGTGCTCCCAGTCCCTCCCAGTCCCTCCCAGTTCCCTCCCAGTTCCCCCCCAGTTCCTCCCAGTTCCCTCCCAGTCCCTCCCAGTCCCCTCCCAGTCACTCCCAGTCACTCCCAGTTCCCTCCCAGTCCCCTCCCAGTGCTCCCAGTCCCTCCCAGTCCCTCCCAGTTCCCTCCCAGTTCCCTCCCAGTTCCCCCCCAGTTCCTCCCAGTTCCCTCCCAGTCACTCCCAGTCCCCTCCCAGTCCCTCCCAATCCCTCCCAGTTCCCTCCCAGTCCCTCCCAGTCCCCTCCCAGTCACTCCCAGTCCCTCCCAGTCCCTCCCAGTTCCCTCCCAGTTCCCTCCCAGTCACTCCCAGTCCCTCCCAGTTCCCTCCCAGTCCCCTCCCAGTGCTCCCAGTCCCTCCCAGTCCCCTCCCAGTCACTCCCAGTTCCTCCCAGTCCCTCCCAGTTCCCTCCCAGTTCCCTCCCAGTGCTCCCAGTTCCTCCCAGTCCCTCCCAGTTCCCTCCCAGTCCCCTCCCAGTCACTCCCAGTTCCTCCCAGTTCCTCCCAGTCCCTCCAGTCCCTCCCAGTTCCCCCCCAGTCACTCCCAGTCACTCCCAGTCCCTCCCAGTCCCTCCCAGTTCCCTCCCAGTCCCCTCCCCGTGCTCCCAGTCCCTCCCAGTGCTCCCAGTTCCCTCCCAGTCCCTCCCAGTTCCCTCCCAGTCCCTCCCAGTTCCTCCCAGTTCCCTCCCAGTCCCTCCCAGTCCCCCAAGGAAGGAATTTGGTTTCCATTTCCTCGGAATTCGAATTTTTTATTGGAAGTTCCCGGCCGGGAATTCAGGGGAAAAAAGGGAATTTCATCCCAGGGAAAAAAGGCCCAAAAAGGCCCAAAAAAAGCCTCAAAAAGGGCCCTAAAAAGGCTCAAAAAAGCCCCAAAAAAGGCCCTAAAAAGGCTGTAAAAAGGCCTCAAAAAAGCTCCAAAAAAGGCTCAAGAAAGCCCCCAAAAAGCCTCAAAAAAGCCCCAAGAAGCCCCAAAAAAGCTCCAGCAAAAAGGGTCCAAAAAAACCCCAGGAAAGGCCCAAAAAAGCTCCCAAAAAAGCCCCAAAAAGGCTCAAAAAAGGCTCCAAAAGACTCCCAAAAAAAGCCTCAAAAAAGCCCCCAAAAGCCTCAAAAAAGCCCCAAAAAATCCCCAAAAAAGCCTCAAAAAAGCTCCCCAAAAAGGGTCCAAAAAAACCCCAGAAAAGCCCAAAAAAGCTCCCAAAAAAGGCTCCCAAAGAAGGCTCCCAAAAGCCTCAAAAAAGGCCCAAAAAAGCTCCTAAAAAAGGCCCAAAAAAGCCCTAAAAAGGCTCAAAAAAAGCCCTAAAAAGCTCCAAAAAAGGCCCCAAAAAGGCTCAAAAAGGCCTCCGGAAAGCTCCCAAAAAAGCTCCTCCAAAAGCCCTAAAAAGGCTCAAAAAAGGCTCAAAAAGACCCAAAAAGACTCCCAAAAAAGCCTCAAAAAAGCTCCCAAAAATCCCCCAAAAAAGCCCCAAAAAGGCTCAAGAAAAGCTCCCAAAAAAGCCCTAAAAAGGCCAAAAAAGGCCCAAAAAAGCCTCGAAAAAGGCCCCCCAAAAAGGCCCAAAAAAGCCTCAAAAAGCTCCCAAAAAGCCTCAAAAAAGGCTCAAAAAAGCTCCCCAAAAAGCCCTAAAAAGCCTCAAAAAGGCCTCAAAAAAGGCCCAAAAAAGGCCCAAAAAGCCTCAAAAAATAAAAGCCTCAAAAAAGCCCCAAAAAGGCTCCAAAAAGCCCCAAAAAAGCCCCCAAAAATCCAGAAAAAAAACCCAAAAAAGCTCCAAAAATAAAAATTTTAAACCCCCCCAAACCTCAAAATTCCCCTCAAAAAAAAGCCCCAAAAAACCTCCAAAAATCCCCAAAAATCCCCAAAAAAATCCCCCAAAAAATCTCAAAAAAATCCCCAAAAAAATCCAGAAAAAGCCTCAAAAAAAGCTCCAAAAATAAAAATTTTAAACCCCCCCAAAAACCTCAAATTTCCCTCAAAAAAAAAGCCCCAAAAAGCCGCAAAATCCCCCCAAAACCGGAGCAGAATTCCCAGGATTTTCTCCCTGGATTTTGTCCCTCGGTGGCGCCGCCCTGTGGGGGGGGAGGGGAGGTCAGGGAGCCCCAAAATCCTGGGATTTATCCCCAAAATTCTGGGATTTACCCCAAAATCCTGGGATTTATCCCCAAATTCTGGGATTTACCCCTAAAATCCTGGGATTTATCCCCAAATTCTGGGATTTATCCCCAAATTCTGGGATTTACCCCAAAATCCTGGGATTTATCCCCAAATTCTGGGATTTACCCCTAAAATCCTGGGATTTATCCCCAAATTCTGGGATTTATCCCCAAATTCTGGGATTTACCCCAAAATCCTGGGATTTATCCCCAAATTCTGGGATTTATCCCCAAATTCTGGGATTTACTCCAAATTCCTGGGATTTATCCCCAAATTTCAGGGATTTATCCCCAAATTCTGGGATTTACCCCTAAAATCCTGGGATTTACCCCAAAATCCTGGGATTTACTCCAAATTCCTGGGATTTATCCCCAAATTCTGGGATTTATCCCCAAATTCTGGGATTTGTCCCCAAATTTCCTCCTCTCCACCAAAAATCCCGGAATTTCCCCCAAATTCAGCCCCAAATCCCCCCCAAAATCCCTAAAATTCCTGAGCTCCCCAAATTCCGGCCCGAAAATTCCCAGGATTTCCTCCCCAAATGGCCAAAAATCCCAAAAAAGCCCCGGAATTCCCCCAAATCCCCCCCCAAAAAATCCCCCAAATCCCTGGAATTCCTCCCAAATCCCCCCAAAATCCCCAAAAAAATCCCTGAAATTCCCCCAAAAATCGCAAAATTCCCCCCAAAAAATCCCTGGAATTCCCTCCAAAAATCCCCAGAACTCCCCCCAAAATCCCCTGGAAAATCCCTGGAATTCCAAAAAATTCCCCAAAATTCCCCAAATCCCCAAAATCCCCCCAAAATCCCAGGATTTCCCTCCCAAATCCCCAAAAATTCCCCCAAAAATTCCCAAAAAATCCCTGAAATTCCCCAAAAAATCCCTGAAATTCCCCCCAAATCCCTGGAATTCCCCCCAAAATCCCTGAAATCCTCCCCAAATCCCCAAAATTCCCCAAATCCCCAAAATCCCCCCAAAATCCCAGGATTTCCCTCCCAAATCCCCAAAAATTCCCCCAAAAATTCCCAAAAAATCCCTGAAATTCCCCAAAAAATCCCTGAAATTCCCCCCAAATCCCCCCAAATCCCTGGAATTCCCCCCAAAATCCCTGAAATCCTCCCCAAATCCCCAAAATTCCCCAAATCCCCAAAATCCCCCCAAAATCCCAGGATTTCCCTCCCAAATCCCCAAAAATTCCCCCAAAAATTCCCAAAAAATCCCTGAAATTCCCAAAAAATCCCTGAAATTCCCCCCAAATCCCCAAAACTCCCCAAATCCCCAAAATCCCAGGATTTCCCTCCCAAATCCCCAAAATTCCCCCAAAAATTCCCAAAAAATCCCTGAAATTCCCCCCAATTCCCCCCAAAATCCCTGAAATCCTCCCCAAATCCCCAAAATTCCCCAAATCCCCAAAATCCCCCCAAAATCCCCCCAAAAAATCCCTGCAATTCCCCCCAAATCCCCAAAATTCCCCCAAAATCCCCAAAATTCCCCCAAAAATCCCCCCCAAATCCCCATTTTTCCCCCCGGATCTGTCGGGAGCCCTTCCCGGGTTTGGGAATTCCGGGAGCCCTTCCCGGGATTCGCTCCCGAATTTTTCTGCCTCCGGCTCTTACGTGGGGCGGCCACGGGAGGCCCCCACGCCTTTGGGGGAGGGGAAAAATCCCGGAATTCCGGGAATTCGGCGCCTCCGGGGCTTTCCCTGCCCGGATCCCAGGGGTTTGTCCCCAAAATTCCAGCATTTCCCTCCTAAATTCCAGAGATTTTTCCGAATTTCCAGCATTTTCCCTCAAAATTCCAGGATTTTCCTCCCCAAAATTCCAGAGATTTTTCTCCCCAAAATTCTGGATTTTCCTCCCCAAAATTCCAGAGATTTTCCCCCCAAAATTCCAGAATTTTCCCCCAAAATTCCAGGATTTCCCTCCTAAATTCCAGGATTTTTCTCCCCAAAATTCCAGAGATTTTTCTCCCCAAAATTCCAGGATTTCCCTCCTAAATTCCAGAGATTTTTCCGAATTTCCAGCATTTTCCCTCTAAATTCCAGCATTTTCTTCCCCAAAATTCCAGGATTTTCCTCCTAAAATTCCAGAGATTTTTCCTAATTTCCACCATTTTCCCCCCAAAATTCCAGAATTTTCCCCAAAATTCCCAGGGATTTTTCCCAAAATTCTGGATTTTCCCCCCCAAAATTCCAGGATTTCCCTCCTAAATTCCAGAGATTTTTCCGAATTTCCAGCATTTTCCCTCCAAAAATTCCAGAGATTTTCCTCCCCAGAATTCCAGAGATTTTCCTCCCCAAAATTCCAGGATTTTCCTCCCAAAATTCCAGAGATTTTCCCCCCAAAAATTCCAGCATTTTCCCCAAAATTCCAGGATTTTCCTCCCCAAAATTCCAGAGATTTTCCTCCCCAAAATTCCAGAGATTTTCCCCCAGAATTCCAGAGATTTTTCTCCCCAAATTCCAGAGATTTTCCTCCCCAAAATTCCAGAGATTTTCCCCCAGAATTCCAGAGATTTTTCTCCCCAAATTCCAGGATTTTCCTCCCCAAAATTCCAGGATTTTCCTCCTAAATTCCAGAGATTTTTCCGAATTTCCAGCATTTTCCCTCAAAATTCCAGGATTTTCTCCCCAAAATTCCAGAGTTTTTCCCCTCTAAATTCCAGCATTTTCTTCCCCAAAATTCCAGGATTTTCCTCCTAAAATTCCAGAGATTTTTCCTAATTTCCACCATTTTCCCCCCAAAATTCCAGGATTTTCCCCCAAATTCCAGGATTTCCCCCCCAAAATTCCAGGGTTTTCCCCTCAAAAATCCCAGGGATTTTTCCCAAAATTCTGGATTTTCCCCCCTAAATTCCAGGATTTTCCTGCAAAATTCCAGAGATTTTCCTCCCCAAAATTCCAGGATTTTTCTCCCAAATTTCCAGCATTTCCCCCAAAAATTCCAGAGTTTTTCCCCTCTAAATTCCAGGATTTTCCTCCCCAAAATTCCAGAGATTTTCCCCCAAAATTCCAGTTTTTCCCTCCTAAAATTCCAGAGATTTTTCCTAATTTCCACCATTTTCCCTCCCAAAATTCCAGGATTTCCCCCCAAAACTCCAGAGATTTTTCCCCCCAAATTCCAGAGATTTTTCCCCCCTAAAATCCATCATTTTTCTCCCCAAAACTCCAGAATTTTCCCCAAAATTCCAGGGTTTTTTCCCTCCAAAATCCCAGCGATTTCCCCCAAAATTCCAGAGTCTTTTCCCCCCCAAATTCCCAGTTTTTCCCCCCAAAATTCCCAGGTTTTTTCCCCAAATTCCCGGATTTTCCCCCCAAATCCCAGGGATTCCCCCCCTTACCTGGGCTCCGATCCGGGGCCTTCATCCATAGGGGCTTTGGGATCATCCATAGGGGATTTGGGATCCCCTATAGGGGATTTGGGATCCTCCATAGGGGATTTGGGATCGTCCATAGGGGATTTGGGATCCCCTATAGGGGATTTGGGATCATCCATAGGGGATTTGGGATCCTCCATAGGGGATTTGGGATCGTCCATAGGGGATTTGGGATCGTCCATAGGGGCTCAGGATCCTCTATAGGGGATTTGGGATCATCCAGGGGGGATTTGGGATCCTCTAGAGGAGCCCAGACCCCTCCATAGGGGATTTAGGGCCCCTATAGGGGCTTTGGGATCCCCTATAGGAGCCCAGACCCCTCTATAGGGGCTCAAACCCCCCTATAGGAGCCCAAACCCCTCTATAGGGGATTCAGGCCCCTCCATAGGGGCTTTGGGGTCCCCTATAGGAACCCAGACCCCTCTATAGGGGATTTAGGCCCCCTATAGGAGCTCAAACCCCCCTATAGAAGCTCAGACCCCTCTATAAGAGCCCAGACACCTCTATAGGAGCCCAGGCCCTTCTATAGGGGATTCAGGCCCTCTGCAAGACCCCAGACCCCTCCATAGGGGATTCAGGCCCCTCCATAGGGGCTCAGACTCCTCTATAAGAGCCCAGACCCCCCTATAGGGGATTCAGGCCCCTCTATAGGAGCCCAGACCCCTCCATAGGGGATTCAGGCCCCTATAGGACCCCAGACCCCCCTATAGGGGCTCAGACCCCTCCATAGGAGCCCAGACCCCTCTATAGGGGTGCAGACCCCTCCATAGGGGACTCAGGCCCCTCTGTAAGACCCCAGACCCCTCCATAGGGGATTCAGGCCCCTCCATAAGGGATTTAGGCCCCTATAGGACCCCAGACCCCTGTATAGGGGATTCAGGCCCCTCTATAGGACCCCAGACCCTTCCATAGGGGATTCAGGCCCCTCTATAGGAGCCCAGGCCCCTCTATAGGGGACTCCGGCCCCTCCATAAGGGATTCAGGCCCCTCTATAGGACCCCAGACCCCTCTATAGGGGACTCAGGCCCCTCTATAAGACCCCAGACCCCTCCCTAGGGGATTCAGGCCCCTCCATAGGGGATTCAGGCCCCTATAGGAGCCCAGACCCCTCTATAGGGGATTCAGGCCCCTATAGGAGCCCAGACCCCTCTATAGGGGACTCCGGCCCCTCCATAAGGGATTCAGGCCCCTCTATAGGAGCCCAGGCCCCTCCCTAGGGGATTGCAGCCCCTCTAGGAAGCCTCCGGCCCCCTGCCGTCGCCTATAGGATGTGTAGGGGCCGGCGTATGCCGGGGGGGTCCCGCGGGGTGGCCGCCCCTCCCCCCCCGGCCGTAGGGGACCCCGGCCTTGCTGTGGCCTCGGCCCCGGGGGCGGCGCACGGACAGCGCCCCCCGCTGGGGGGAGAGGGCCCTATGGAGCACCTATAGCGCCCGAGGGGGCACCTATAGAACCCTCTATGGACCCCAATATAGACCCCTATGGGCCCCCTATAGACCCCTACGGGCCCCCTATAGACCCCTATGGGCCCCCTATAGACCCCTATGGAGCACCTACAGACCCCTATGGACCCCCATAGACCCCTATGGGCCCCCTATAGAACCCTATGGAGCCTCTATAGAACCCTCTATGGGCCCCCTATAGAATCCCATATGGACCCCCATAGAATCCTCTATGGGCCCCCTATAGAATCCCATACGGACCCCCATAGAACCCTATGGAGCCCCTATAGAATCCTCTATGGGCCCCCTATAGAATCCCATACGGACCCCCATAGAACCCTATGGGCCCCCTATAGACCCCTATGGAGCCCCTATAGAGCCCTCTATGGACCCCCCTACAGACCCCTATGGAGCCCCTATAGAGCCCTCTATGGACCCCCCCTATAGACCCCTATGGAGCCCCTATAGACCCCCCTATAGACCCTCTATGGACCCCCCTATAGATTCCCATGGAGCCCCTATAGAACCCTCTATAGAGTCCCATGGAGCCCCTATAGAACCCTCTATGGGCCCCCTATAGAATCCCATATGGACCCCTATGGAGCCCCTATAGAACCCCCCATGGAGCCCCTATAGAACCCCCTATGGCCCCCATAGAGCCCCCCATGGGCCCCCTATAGACCCGCCCTATGGACCCCCCCCATGGCACCCCCATAGTAGCCCCTATAGACCCACCTATAGAGCCCCTATAGACCCCCCCATGGGCCCCTATAGACCCCTCTATGGAGCACCTATAGAACCCTCCATGGGTCCCCTATAGAACCCCCTATGGAGCCCCAATAGACACCCCTATGGGCCCCCTATAGAATCCCCTATGGGCCCCCTATAGAACCCCCCACGGGCCCCTTTAGAACCCCCCATGGGCCCCCTACAGACCCCCCTATGGAACCCCCTATGGGCCCCCTATAGACCCCCACAGAGCCCCTATGGAACCCCCAATGGGCCCCTTATAGAGCCCCCTATAATCCCCCCCCAATCCCCTATAGAACCCCCTACAGAGTCCCCCAGACCCTCCCCCCAGAGCAGCCCAGGGAAGGGCCCAGGCGGCACCTATAGACCCCCTATAGATCCCGGACATCACCCAACCCCCCCCCTGCCCCCCCTCAAATGTCCCCTATAGGGCCCCTAAACCCCCCCTATAGGTGACAGGGACCCTCCCACCCCCCCCATAGGGCCCCAAACCCCCCCTATAGGACCCAACCCCCCCCCAGACCCCCCCAAACCCCCCCTATAGCCCCCATAGGTCCCCCCCAAAACCCTCCCAGACCCCTCCCCCCCGCAAAGAGCCCCTATAGGATCAATATAGGGTCCTATACCCCCCCCCAGGGTCCCTTAAAGCCCCTCAGACCCCCCCAAAGTCCCCTATAGCCCCCATAGGTTTCGGATATCCCCAGAAACCACTCCGGATCGTTCCCAAAACGCCCCCTATAGACCCCCTATAGGCGCCCTATAGGTGCCCTAAACCCCTTCAGACCCTCCCACACCCCTTATAGGTGCCATAAACCCCTCCCATAGGTTCCGGATATCCCCAGAAACCACTCCGGGTATTCCCCAAATCCCTCTATACCTCCCCCCCCCCATAGATCCCCTATAGATCCCCTATAGATCCCATACCCCCCCCCCAGGTCCCATATAGGACCGAAACACCCCCTCAGACCCCCCCCCAAAATGTTCCATAAAACCCCCCCCAAACCCCTCCGGACCTCCCCAAACGGCCCCTATAGGTCCCATATAGGCCCCCTTATACCCCCCAGACCCCTCCCATAGGTCCCATATAGGCCCCATACATCCCCCAAAGCCCCATCAAGCCGCCCCCAAACCCCTTAAACCCGCCCCTACAGCTTCCATATGGCCCGGAAACCCCCTGAAACCCCCCCCAAATACCCCCTATACCCTCCCTATACCGCCCTATACCCTCCCTATACCGCCCTATACCCCCCCACCCCCAGGCACGCCACCCCTCCGCCATTTTATACCCCCCTCAAACCCCCTTAAACCCCCTCCAGACCCCTTTTAGAAGCCCCCAGCCCCATTTAGAGCCCTCCAGGCCCCCCAAATCGCCCCTATAGAGCCCCTATGGCCTCCATGCGTCCCCCGCCCGCTCGCCCTCAGCCGCCTCTAAGATGGCGGCCGCCACCTCCCCCTCACGGCAGCGAGGCCACGCCCCCCCGAGCGTTGCGGCAGCTGATTGGCTGCCGCTCCCGCAGTGCCAGCGCTGATTGGCTTAGAGAGGCGGTAGGCGGGGTTTAGCCCTGAGGGAGCGGGGAGGAGGCGTGGTTTTGGCGGGAAGGAGCGCCGTTATGGCGGATGATTGACGTGCGTGTGATAATGAGGGGGTTGGGTTATGTAAATGAGGTGGGCGTGGCTTGTTGGGAGGCTTAATTGGGAATTGCCCCAAAATTTGGGGGATTTTCCCCAAAAACCGTGGGAAAAACGGGGGGAAATGGCGGGAAATCCCAGCTAAGGGGAGGAGTGGCGGTAATTAGCGCTAATAATCGCTGATTGTCGCGGAAATAGCGGCTAATAGCGGCTAATAATGGGGTACTAATCGTTAATAATGGGAAAATGATCGTTAATGATGGGGAAATGATTGCTAATAATGGGGCAATAATCGCTAATAATGGGAAAATGATCGCTAATGATGGGAAAATGATCGCTAATAATGGGGGAATAATCGCTAATAATGGGGGAGTAATCGCTAATAATGGGGAAATCATCGCTAATAATGGGAAAATGATCGTTAATGATGGGGAAATAATCGTTAATAACGGGGAATAACCGCTAATAATGGGAAAATGATCGTTAATAATGGGGGAATAATCGCTAATAATGGGGTACTAATCGTTAATAATGGGAAAATGATCGTTAATGATGGGGAAATGATCGCTAATAATGGGGCAATAATCGCTAATAATGGGGGAGTAATCGCTAATAATGGGGAAATCATCGCTAATAATGGGAAAATGATCGTTAATGATGGGGAAATCATCGCTAATAATGGGGTAATAATCGCTAATAATGGGAAAATGATCGCTAATAATGGGGTAATAATCGCTAATAATGGGAAAATGATCGCTAATGATGGGAAAATGATCGCTAATAATGGGGGAATAATCGCTAATAATGGGGGAATAATCGCTAATAATGGGGGAGTAATCGCTAATAATGGGGAAATCATCGCTAATAATGGGAAAATGATCGTTAATGATGGGGAAATAATCGTTAATAACGGGGAATAACCGCTAATAATGGGAAAATGATCGTTAATAATGGGGGAATAATCGCTAATAATGGGGTACTAATCGTTAATAATGGGAAAATGATCGTTAATGATGGGAAAATGATCGTTAATGATGGGGAAATGATTGCTAATAATGGGGTAATAATCGCTAATAATGGGAAAATGATCGCTAATGATGGGAAAATGATCGCTAATAATGGGGGAATAATCGCTAATAATGGGGTAATAATCGCTAATAATGGGGGAGTAATCGCTAATAATGGGGAAATCATCGCTAATAATGGGAAAATGATCGTTAATGATGGGGAAATAATCGTTAATAACGGGGAATAACCGCTAATAATGGGAAAATGATCGTTAATAATGGGGAAATAATCGTTAATAATGGGGTACTAATCGTTAATAATGGGAAAATGATCGTTAATAATGGGAAAATGATCGTTAATGATGGGAAAATGATCGCTAATAATGGGGCAATAATCGCGAATAATGGGGCAATAATCGCTAATAATGGGGGAGTAATCGCTAATAATGGGGAAATCATCGCTAATAATAGGAAAATGATCGTTAATGATGGGGAAATGATCGTTAATGATGGGGAAATAATCGCTAATAATGGGGTAATAATCGTTAATAATGGGAAAATAATCGTTGACGATGGAGAAATGATCGCTATTAATGGGGAATAACCGCTAATAATGGAAAAATGATCGCTAATAATGGGGAAATAGTTGCTAATAACCGGGAAATAACCGCTAATAACGGGGAAATAATCACTAATAATGGGGTATAACCGCTAATAACGGGGAAATAACCGCTAATAACGGGGAAATAATCACTAATGATGGGGAAATAATCGCTAATAATGGGGAAATAATTGCTAATAATGGGGAATAACCGCTAATAACGGGGAAATAACCGCTAATTATGGGGAATAACCGGTAATAATCTCTAATAACGGGGAAATAATCGCTAATAAAGGGGAAATAATCACTAAAGATGGGGAAATAATCGCTAATAACGGGGAAATAATCGCTAATAATGGGGAATAACCGCTAATAACGGGGAAATAATTGCTAATAATGGGGAATAACCGCTAATAACGGGGAAATAATCGCTAATAATGGGGAATAACCGCTAATAACGGGGAAATAACCGCTAATAATGGGGAATAACCGGTAATAATCTCTAATAACGGGGAAATAATCGCTAATAAAGGGGAAATAATCACTAAAGATGGGGAAATAATCGCTAATAACGGGGAAATAACCGCTAATAATGGGGAATAACCGGTAATAATCTCTAATAACGGGGAAATAATCGCTAATAAAGGGGAAATAATCACTAAAGATGGGGAAATAATCGCTAATAATGGGGAAACAATCGCTAATAATGGGGAATAACCGCTAAGAACGGGGAAATAATTGCTAATAATGGGGAATAACCGCTAATAACGGGAAATAATCGCTAATGATGGGGAAATAATCGCTAATAACGGGGAAATAATCGCTAATAAAGGGGAATAACCGCTAATAACGGGGAAATAACCGCTAATAACGGGGAAATAATCGCTAATAATGGGGTATAACCGCTAATAATGGGGAATAACCGCTAATAATGGGGAATAACCGGTAATAATCTCTAATAACGGGGAAATAATCGCTAATAAAGGGGAAATAATCACTAAAGATGGGGAAATAATCGCTAATAATGGGGAAATAATCGCTAATAATGGGGAATGACCGCTAATAACGGGGAAATAACCGCTAATAACGGGGAAATAATCGCTAATAATGGGGTATAACTGCTAATAACGGGGAAATAATCGCTAATAATGGGGAATAACCGCTAATAACGGGGAAATAACCGCTAATAACGGGGAAATAATCGCTAATAATGGGGAAATAATTGCTAATAATGGGGAATAACCGCTAATAATGGGGAATAACCGGTAATAATGGGGAATAACCGGTAATAATCGCTAATAACGGGGAAATAATCGCTAATAAAGGGGAAATAATCACTAATGATGGGGAAATAATTGCTAATAATAGGAAATAACCGCTAATAACGGGGAAATAATCGCTAATAATGGGGAATAACCGCTAATAACGGGGAAATAATCGCTAATAATGGGAAATAATCACTAATGATGGGGAAATAATCGCTAATAATGGGGAATGACCGCTAATAACGGGGAAATAACCGCTAATAACGGGGAAATAATCGCTAATAATGGGGAATAACCGCTAATAACGGGGAAATAACCGCTAATAACGGGGAAATAATCACTAATAATGGGGAATGACCGCTAATAACGGGGAAATAACCGCTAATAACGGGGAAATAATCGCTAATAATGGGGTATAACCGCTAATAACGGGGAAATAACCGCTAATAATGGGGTATAACCGCTAATAACGGGGAAATAATCGCTAGTAATGGGGAATAACCGCTAATAACGGGGAAATAGCGGCCGAAAATCGGGCGAAAAACCCCAAAATCGCCGGAATTCGCTCCCTCCCCCCCCCTTTTTTTTTTCCAGCTGTTCTCCCAAAAAACAGCTGGGGGGGGGGAGGGGCGGGGGGGCAGCAGCTGCGGGGGTCACGTGACTTTCCCAGGGGATCCCAACCCCCTTTTCCCAAATATTTTTAGGATCCGGAGCCTTCGGTCACTGCCCGGCCCCGCGGGGGGAGGGGCGGGAGCCCCAAAAAGGGGGGGACCCCCCCCAAAAAATGGGGAATTTTGGGGAATAAAAGGGTCCCAAAAATGGGGAATTTGGGGATAATGGGTCCCAAAAATGGGGAATTTTGGGGATAAAAGGGTCCCAAAAATGGGGAATTTTGGGGATAAAAGGGTCCCAAAAATGGGGAAAATGGGGATAAAAGGGTCCCAAAAATGGGGAAAATTTGGGATAAAAGGGTCCTAAAAATGGGGAAAATGGGGATAAAAGGGTCCAAAAAATGGGGAAAATGGGGATAAAAGGGTCCCAAAAATGGGGAATTTTGGGGATAAAAGGGTCCCAAAAATGGGGAATTTTGGGGATAAAAGGGTCCCAAAAATGGGGAATTTTGGGGAATAAAAGGGTCCCCAAAATGGGGAAAATGGGGATAAAAGGGTCCCAAAAATGGGGAAAATGGGGATAAAAGGGTCCCAAAAATGGGGAAAATTGGGAATAAAAGGGTCCTAAAAATGGGGGGAATTTGGGATAAAAGGGTCCCAAAAATGGGGAATTTTGGGAACAAAAATGTCCCAAAAATGGGGAATTTTTGGAGGAAAAAGGTCCCAAAAACAGGGGAAAATGGGAATAAAAGGGTCCCAAAAATGGGGAATTTTGGGAATAAAAGGGTCCCAAAAATGGGAAAAATTGGGAACAAAAAGGGTCCCAAAAAAGGGAATTTCGGTAATAGAAGAGTCTCAAAAATGGGGAAATTTGGAAGGAAAAGAGTCCCAAAAATGGGAATTTTGGGTATAAAAGGGTCCCAAAATTGGGGAATTTTGGGAGTAAAAGAGTTTCAAAAATTGGAATAAAAGGGTCCTAAAAATGGGGAAAATTGGGAATAAAAGGGTCCCAAAAAATGGGAATTTTGGAAATAAAAGGGTCCCAAAAAAGGGGAAAAATGGGAATAAAAGGGTCCTAAAAATGGGGGAAATTGGGAATAAAGGGGTCCCAAAAAGGGGGAATTTTGGGTATAAAAGGGTCCCAAAAATGGGAAAAACTGGGAATAAAAGGGTCCCAAAAAATGGGATTTTGGGGAATAAAAGAGTCCCAAAAATGGGGAATTTTGGTAATAGAAGAGTCTCAAAAATGGGGAAATTTGGAAGGAAAAGAGTCCCAAAAATGGGAATTTTGGGTATAAAAGGGTCCCAAAATTGGGGAATTTTGGGAGTAAAAGAGTTCCAAAAATTGGGAAAAAATAGGAATAAAAGGGTCCTAAAAATGGGGAATTTTGGGAATAAAAGGGTCCCAAAAATGGGGAATTTTGGAAGGAAAAGAGTCCCAAAAATGGGGAAAATTGGGAATAAAAGGGTCCCAAAAATGAGGAATTTTTGGAGGAAAAAGGTCCCAAAAATGGGGAATTTTGGGAATAAAAGAGTCCCAAAAATGGGAATTTTGGGTATAAAAGGGTCCCAAAATTGGGGAATTTTGGGAGTAAAAGAGTCCCAAAAATGGGGAAAATTGGGAACAAAAGTGACCCAAAACCTGGGATTTTTGGGAATAAAAGGGTCCCCCGAAAAAATGGGAATTTTGGGAGTAAAAAGGTCCCAAAAATGGGGAATTTGGGAAGTAAAAGCGCCCCAAAAATGGGAAAATTTGGGGTTTTTGGGGGGTAAAAAGGAGTTGAGGGAACTCCAAATGGGAATTTTGGGAACAAGAACATCCCAAAATGGGAATTTTGGAGGATTCGAAGCCCTAAAAAAATGAGCCGAGTGTCCCAAAAATGGGGAATTTTGGGGGGTTCCGCTCCTTTAAAAAAAAGTGGAATTTCGGGGATTTTCCCACCTCGTTTTTGGGGCTTTTTGAGGGGAATTTGGGTCGGGAATTCCCGCGGGGATCCGGAGGCCGGAGCCCCCCTGGAGCCCCCCTGGAGCCCCCCGAGGGGGGGTGGGGGCAGCTCCCGGGAATTTTGGGATTTGGGAGCGAGGAGAAGGAGCCGAGGAGCCCGGTGGGCAGCGGGGGGGGGGGATTTGGGGGGAAATTTGGGGAATTTGGGGGAATTTGGGGGGGTTTGGGGAATTTTGGGGGGTCCTGAGGGGATTTCGGGGGGAATTTCGGGGGGGATTGGGGGGAATTTTGGGGGATTTGAGGGGTCCTGAGGGGATTTCGGGGGGAATTTTGCGGGGAATTTTGGGGATTGGGGGGAATTTGGGGGATTTGGGGGGAATTTGGGGGGTCCTGAGGGGATTTGAGGGGGAATTTTGGAGGGAATTTGGGGGAAATTGGGGGATTTGGGGGATTTTGGGGGAATTTGGGGGGGTTTGGGGAGAATTTTGGGGGATTTGGGGGGTCCTGAGCGGATTTCGGGGGGGATTTGGGGGATTGGGGGGAATTGGGGGGATTTGGGGCAATTTGGGGCAATTTGGGGGGGGTTGGGGAATTTTGGGGGGTCCTGAGGGGATTTCGGGGGGAATTTCGGGGGGGATTGGGGGGATTGGGGGGAATTTTGGGGATTTGGGGGAATTTGGGGGATTTTGGGGGAATTTGGGGGGGTTTGGGGAATTTTGGGGGGTCCTGAGGGGATTTCGGTGGGAATTTCGGGGGGGATTGGGGGGAATTTGGGGGATTTGGGGGGAATTTGGGGGGTCCTGAGGGGATTTGAGGGGGAATTTTGGAGGGAAATTGGGGGAAATTGGGGGATTTGGGGGATTTTGGGGGAATTTGGGGGGGTTTGGGGGGAATTTTGGGGGATTTGGGGGGTCCTGAGGGGATTTCGGGGGGAATTTCGGGGGGGATGTGGGGGATTGGGGGGAATTGGGGGGATTTGGGGCAATTTGGGGGAATTTGGGGGGGTTTGGGGAATTTTGGGGGGTCCTGAGGGGATTTCGGTGGGAATTTCGGGGGGGATTGGGGGGAATTTCGGGGGATTTGGGGGGAATTTGGGGGGTCCTGAGGGGATTTGAGGGGGAATTTTGGAGGGAATTTGGGGGAAATTGGGGGATTTGGGGGATTTTGGGGGAATTTGGGGGGGTTTGGGGGGAATTTTGGGGGATTTGGGGGGTCCTGAGGGGATTTCGGGGGGAATTTCGGGGGGGATTTGGGGGATTGGGGGGAATTTGGGGGATTTGGGGGAATTTGGGGGATTTTGGGGGAATTTGGGGGGGTTTGGGGAATATTGGGGGGTCCTGAGGGGATTTCGGGGGGAATTTTGGAGGGGATTGGGGGGATTTGGGGGAATTTTGGGGATTTGGGGGATTTTGGGGGAATTTGGGGGGGTTTGGGGAATTTTGGGGGGTCCTGAGGGGGTTTCGGGGGGAATTTGGGGGGGGATTTGGGGGAATTTTGGGGAGTTTTAGGGGGAATTTTGGGGATTTGGGGGGAATTTTGGGGATTTGGGGGTCCTGAGGGGATTTGAAGGGGAATTTTGGGGGAAATTGGGGGATTTGGGGGAACTTTGGGGGATTTGGGGGGGAATTTGGGGAGTTTTAGGGGGAATTTTGGGGATTTTGTGGGGATTTGGGGGAATTTGGGGGGAATTTTGGGGTGACTGGGGGGAATTTGGGGGAGTTTGGGGGAATTGGGGGGATCCTGAGGGGATTTTGGAGGAAATTTGGGGGATTTGGGGGAATTTTGGGAATTTTGGGGGGTCCTGAGGGGATTTGAGGGGGAATTGTGGGGGGAATTTTGGGGGATTTGGGGGGAATTTTGGGGAGTTTGGGGGGATCCTGAGGGGATTTCAGGAGGAACTGGGGGGAATTTTGGGGATTTTGGGGGTCCTGAGGGGATTTCAGGAGGAATTTGGGGGAATTTTGGGAATTTTGGGGGTCCTGAGGGGATTTCAGGAGGAATTGGGGGGGATTTTGGGGATTTTGGGATGAATTCTGGGGATTTTAGGGGGATTTTGGGGGTCCTGAGGGGATTTCAGGAGGAATTGGGGGGAATTTTGGGAATTTTGGGGGTCCTGAGGGGATTTCAGGAGGAATTGGGGGGGATTTTGGGGATTTTGGGATGAATTCTGGGGATTTTAGGGGGATTTTGTGGGTCCTGAGGGGATTTCAGGGGGAATTTTTGGGGGGAAATTTGGGGGATTTTGGGGGGAATTTGGGGCGGTTTTGGGGGGGGGTCCTGCCTGAATTTGAGCCCCGTTTCTCTTTTGGGGGAGGGTGGGTGGGCGCGCATGAATATTCATCTATATGCAAATGAGAGGGGCGTGACCACAACGAGACCCCGCCCCCTCCGCAGCTGCTGTTGGGGGGTGGGGAGGGAATTCCAGCAAAGCATTCTGGGAGCAGCTGCTGCTGGAGTGGGGGTGGGGCTGGAGGGGTTTCCCAGCGCTCCCAGTTCATTCCCAGTTCCCTCCCAGTGCTCCCAGTGACCCCCTGGCCGTGGCCATGGGGGCGCTGCCGCTGCCCCTCCCCCTCCTGCTGCTGGCTGGGGTGGCCGAGGGGACCCCGCGGGCGACCGAGGAGGGGACGCTGCTGGACCTGGGTGAGCGCCGCTGGCCCCGAGTGGCCCCGAGTGGCCCCGAGTGGCCCCGAGTAGCCCCAGGTAGCCCCAGGTAGCCCCAGGTGGCCCCAATGTCCCCTCGCCGTCCCCAGGCCGCTGCCGCTTCGCGCTGGGAATGGAGGACGGGACCATCCCCGACTTTCGCCTCTCGGCCTCCAGCGCTTGGTCCGACTCCACCGCTGCTCGCCACGGCCGGTAGGGACCAGTATAAACCAGTACAGACCAGTACGGAATGGTATAAACCAGTATAGAGCAGTATGGAGCAGTATAAACCAGTACAGACCAGTACGGAGCGGTATAAACCAGTATAGAGCAGTATGGAGCGGTATAAACCAGTATGGAGTGGTATAAACCAGTATAGAGCAGTATGGAGTGGTATAAACCAGTACAGACCAGTATGGAGGGGTATAAACCAGTATAGAGCAGTACAGAGCGGTATAAACCAGTACAGACCAGTACAGAGCGGTATAAACCAGTACAGACCAGTACGGAGCGGTATAAACCAGTATAGAGCAGTATGGAGCAGTATAAACCAGTACAGACCAGTACGGAGTGGTATAAACCAGTACAGACCAGTACGGAGCGGTATAAACCAGTATAGAGCAGTATGGAGCGGTATAAACCAGTACAGACCAGTATGGAGTGGTATAAACCAGTATAGAGCAGTATGGAGCGGTATAAACCAGTACAGACCAGTATGGAGTGGTATAAACCAGTATAGAGCAGTATGGAGCGGTATAAACCAGTATGGAGTGGTATAAACCAGTACAGACCAGTACGGAGCGGTATAAACCAGTACAGACCAGTACAGAGCAATATAAACCAGTACAGACCAGTACGGAGTGGTATAAACCAGTATAGAGCAGTATGGAGCGGTATAAACCAGTACAGACCAGTATGGAGCGGTATAAACCAGTACAGACCAGTATGGAGCGGTATAAACCAGTATAGAGCAGTATGGAGTGGTATAAACCAGTACAGACCAGTACGGAGCGGTATAAACCAGTACAGGCCAGTACAGAGCGGTATAAACCAGTACAGACCAGTACGGAGCGGTATAAACCAGTATAGAGCAGTACGGAGCGGTATAAACCAGTACAGACCAGTATAGATCAGTATAAACCAGTACAGACCGATATACAACAGTGTAAGCCAATATAAACCAGTACAGACCAGTACAGAGCAGTATAAACCAATACACACTGGTATAGACCAGTACACACCAGTACAGACCAGTATAAACCAGTACACACCGCTACACACCACTACAGACCAGTACACACCAGCATAAACCAACACACACCAGTATAAACCAGTACACACCAATACACACCGGTGTAGACCAATACACACCAGTACAGACCAGTACACACCAGTATAAACCAGTACAACACCACTACACACCAGTACAGACCAGTATAAACCAGTACACACCGCTACACACCAGTACAGACCAGTATAAACCAGTACACACCAGTCCTCCCCCTCAGGGTCCCTCCCAGTGTCCCCAAGGTGTCCCCAGCCCAGAGCCACCCCTGCCAGCTGGGGCTGAGGAGTCCCAGTATGGCCCAGTATGGCCCAGTTTGACCCAGGGCTCTTCAGGTTCCCCTGGGTGTCCCTGGGTGTCCCCAAGTGTCCCCTGGGTGTCCCTGGGTGTCCCCAAGTGTGCCCTGGGTGTCCCTGGGTGTCCCCTGGGTGTCCCCATGGGTGTCCCTGGGTGTCCCTGGGTGTCCCCAGGTGTCCTCTGGGTGTCCCCAAATGTCCCCTGGGTGTCCCCTGAGTGTCCCCTTATCCCCTGGATGTCCCCTGGGTGTCCCCAGGTGTCCCCTGGGTGTCCCCTGGGTGTCCCCAGGTGTCCCCTGGATGTCCCCTGGATGTCCCCAGGTGTCCCCTGGGTGTCCCCTGGGTGTCCCCAGGTGTCCCGTGGATGTCCCCTGGATGTCCCCAGGTGTCCCCTGGGTGTCCCCAGGTGCCCCCTGGATGTCCCCTGGGTGTCCCCTGGATGTCCCCTGGGTGTCCCCTCCTCCCCTGGATGTCCCCTGGATGTCCCCTGGGTGTCCCCAGGTGTCCCCTGGGTGTCCCCTCATCCCCAGGTGTCCCCTGGATGTCCCCTGGGTGTCCCCAAGTGTCCCCAAGTGTCCCCTGGGTGTCCCCATGGGTGTCCCTGGGTGTCCCCATGGGTGTCCCCATGGGTGTCCCTGGGTGTCCCCTGGGTGTCCCTGGGTGTCCCCAAGTGTCCCCTGGGTGTCCCCTGGGTGTCCCCTGGGTGTCCCCATGGGTGTCCCTGGGTGTCCCCAAGTGTCCCCAAGTGTCCCCTGGGTGTCCCTGGGTGTCCCCTGGGTGTCCCCTGGGTGTCCCCATGGGTGTCCCCAAGTGTCCCAGGGTGTCCCTGGATGTCCCCTGGGTGTCCCCTGGGTGTCACCTGGGTGTCCCCATGGGTGTCCCTGGGTGTCCCCAAGTGTCCCCAAGTGTCCCCTGGGTGTCCCTGGGTGTCCCCTGGGTGTCCCCTGGGTGTCCCCATGGGTGTCCCCAAGTGTCCCAGGGTGTCCCCTGGGTGTCCCCTGGGTGTCCCCTGAGTGTCCCTGGGTGTCCCCAAGTATCCCCTGGGTGTCCCCTGGGTGTCCCCAAGTGTCCCCTGGGTGTCCCTGGGTGTCCCCTGGGTATCCCCGAGTGTCCCCTGGGTGTCCCCTGATCCCCTGGGTGTCCCCGAGTGTCCCCTGATCCCCTGGGTGTCCCCAAGTGTCCCCTCATCCCCCGAGTGTCCCTGAGTATCTCCTGACCCCCCGGGTGTCCCCTGAGTGTCCCCTGGGTGTCCCCAAATGTCCCCTCGGTGTCCCCAGGTGTCCTCTGGGTGTCCCCAAATGTCCCCTGGATGTCCCCTGAGTGTCCCCTGATCCCCTGGGTGTCCCCGAGGGTCCCCTGGGTGTCCCCAAGTGTCCTCTGGGTGTCCCCTGGGTGTCCCCAAGTGTCCCCTGAGTGTCCCCGATCCCCTGGATGTCCCCTGGGTGTCCCCAGGTGTCCCCAGGTGTCCCCTGGATGTCCCCTGGGTGTCCCCAGGTGTCCCCTGGATGTCCCCTGGGTGTCCCCAGGTGTCCCCAGGTGTCCCCTGGATGTCCCCTGGGTGTCCCCAGGTGTCCCCTGGGTGTCCCCTCATCCCCTGGATGTCCCCTGGGTGTCCCCAAGTACCCCCAAGCACCACAGACCCCCCCCAGGAGGAATCGAGGCGACATCCCCGGACCCCCGAGCCCACCCTGCCGGGTCCCCCCCCCCCAGGCTGGGCCGCAGCGACGGCGACGGCGCCTGGTGTCCGGCGGGGCCGGTGTTCCCGGCCGAGGAGGAGTTCCTCGAGGTGGACCTGGGCCGGCTGCACGTGGTGACGCTGGTGGGGACGCAGGGACGCCACGCGGGGGGACACGGCCGCGAGTTCGCCCACCAGTACCGCCTGCGCTACAGCCGCGACCGGCGCCGCTGGCTGCGCTGGAGGGACCGCTGGGGAGCCGAGGTGGCCTCCCCGGGGACGGCGCGGGGACCTCGTGGGGATTTGGGGGAGGTTGAGGGGGTTTGGGGATGTTGAGGGGGTTGGGGATGTTGAGGGGATTTGGGGATGTTGAGGGGGTTGGGGATGTTGAGGGGATTGGGGACGTTGGGGACGTTGAGGGGATTTGGGGACGTTGAGGGGGTTGGGGACATTGAGGGGATTTGGGGACGTTGAGGGGGTTGGGGACGTTGAGGGGGTTGGGGATGTTGAGGGGGTTTGGGGACGTTGAGGGGGTTGGGGACGTTGAGGGGGTTGGGGACATTGAGGAGATTTGGGGACATTGAGGGGATTTGGGGACGTTGAGGGGGTTGGGGATGTTGAGGGGGTTGGGGATGTTGAGGGGATTTGGGACGTTGGGGACATTGGGGGGATTTGGGGACGTTGAGGGAATTGGGGACATTGAGGGGATTGGGGACATTGGGGACGTTGGGAGGGTTTGGGGACGTTGAGGGGGATTGGGGACGTTGGGGACGTTGAGGGGACGTTGAGGGGATTTGGGGACGTTGAGGGAATTGGGGACGTTGAGGGGGTTTGGGGACATTGGGGACATTGAGGGGATGTTGAGGGGATTTGGGGACATCAGGGACACTGAGGGGATTTGGGGACGTTGAGGGGGTTTGGGGACATTGAGGGGGTTGGGGACGTTGAGGGGATTTGGGGACGTTGAGGGGGTTGAGGGTGTTGGGGATGCTGAGGGGATTTGGGGACGTTGAGGGGATTTGGGGACGTTGAGGGGGTTGGGGACGTTGGGGACATTGGGGGGATTTGGGGACGTTGGGGACATTGAGGGGACGTTGGGGGGATTGGGGACATTGGGGGAACGTTGAGGGGATTTGGGGACACTGAGGGGACATTGAGGGGATTTGGGGTCGTTGGGGACATTGAGGGGACATTGAGGGGATGTTGAGGGGATTTGGGACGTTGGGGACGTTGAGGGGGTTGGGGACGTTGAGGGGGTGTTGAGGGGACGTTGAGGGGATTTGGGGACATTGAGGGGAAATTGAGGGGACGTTGAGGGGACATTGAGGGGATTTGGGGACATTGAGGGGATTTGGGGTCATTGGGGACACTGAGGGGACATTGAGGGGACGTTGAGGGGATTTGGGAGCGTTGGAGTGGTGGTGAGATCTGGGACCTTGGGGACATCGGGGCCGATGAGGTGATGGGGGACCTTGGGCACCTTGGGGACATCCTGGGGACCTCAGGGACCTTGGGGTCTTGAGGTGACCTTTGGGGCGCCCTGGGGTCTCGAGATGGTTGGGGACATCTTGGGGACGTTGGGGTGCTGAGGTGACCGAGGACCTCGGGGACACCGCGGGGAGCTCGGGCTGTGACGGATCCCCGAGAAATTCCCGGGATTCCTGGGTGGCACCTCCGCAGGTGATCGGTGGCAACGAGGACCCCGAGGGGGTGGTGCTGAAGGACCTGGCCCCGCCCCCGGTGGCCCGGGCGCTCCGGGTGTACCCCCGGGCCCCGCGCGCCATGAGCGTCTGCCTGCGCCTCGAGCTCTACGGCTGCCCCTGGGAGGGTGAGTGGCACCTCCCTGGCACCTCCCTGGCACCTCCCTGGCACCCCTGGGTCACCCCTGGGTCACCCCCCAAATCACCTCTGTCCCAAACCGTCACCCTCTGGTGCCACCGCGCTGTGGAGGCCATTGGTGGCCCCAATGGGGGTGGTGGTGGCCCATGGCCACGTCCTTCACTCAACCGTTGGTGGTGGCCTGACGGCACCGGGGTTGGGGTCTTGCGGCTGTGGGGTCACCGGTTGGGTGTTGGGGTCAGTGGTTGGGTTGTAGGGTCAAAGGTTGGGTTGTGGGGTCAATGGTTGGGTGTTGGGGTCACTGGTTGGGTGTTGGGGTCATTCATTGGGTGTTGGGGTCAATGGTTGGGTCATGGGATCACTGGTTGGGTCATGGGGTCAAAGGTTGGGTCATGGGGTCACTGGTCGGGTGTTGGGGTCAATGGTTGGGTCATGGGGTCACTGGTTGGGTGTTGTGGTCAATGGTTGGGTCATGGGGTCACTGGTTGGGTGTTGGGGTCAATGGTTGGGTCATGGGGTCACTGGTTGGGTGTTGGGGTCACTGGCTGGGTGTTAGGGTCATTCATTGGGTGTTGGGGTCACTGGTTGGGTCATGGGGTCACTGGTCGGGTGTTGGGGTCAATGGTTGGGTCATGGGGTCACTGGTTGGGTGTTTGGGTCAATGGCTGGGTGTTGGGGTCACTGGTCGGGTGTTGGGGTCACTGGTTGGGTCATGGGGTCACCGGTTGGGTGTTGGGGTCATTCATTGGGTCATGAGGTCATTCATTGGGTGTTGAGTTCAACAGTTGAGGTCATGGGGTCAACGGTTGGGTGTTGGGGTGTCCCCAAAGGCGTGGTGGCCCCCCATGGCCACGTCCCTCCCCCCAGTAACCCTGGTGGTGGCCCCACGGTGGCCCCTCGGTGACGCGTCCCCGTCCCCAGCCGGGCTCTTGTCCTACACGGCCCCGCGGGGACACATCATGGCCCTGGACCCCGTCCCCATCGTCCTCAACGACTCCACCTACGACGGCTTCAGCGCTGGCCCGTGAGTAGCCAACGGTGTCCCCAAGTGTCCCCAAGGGCCACCTGCCCCAGCCGTCCCCAAGAATTCCCAAATTTCCTGGCTCCAAACCCCCACCAAGTGGCCCCAAACCATCCCCGAGTGGCTCCAAACTGTCCCATGAGCTTTCCAGATGTCCCCAGCGGTCCTCAAACTGTCCCTGAGTGTCCCCAGCCAGCCTTGGCCATCCCCAGGTGTCCCCAAACTGTCCCAGGTTGTCCCATAAGGGGTTCCCAGATGGGTGGGATGGGACAATCCTGATATCCAGGTGTGTCCCACCCTGTCAGGTGTCACTGTCAGGGTCATTGGTTGGGTGTTGGGGTCAACGGTTGGGTCATGAGGTCACTGATTGGGTGTTGGGGTCATTGGTGGGGTGTTGGGGTCATTCATTGGGTGTTGGGGTCAGTGGTTGGGTGTTGGGGTCATTCATTGGGTGTTGGGGTCAGTGGTTGGGTGTTGGGGTCAGTGGTTGGGTGTTGGGGTCATTCATTGGGTGTTGGGGTCACCAGTTGGGTGTTGGGGTCAGTGGTTGGGTGTTGGGGTCAATGGTTGGGGCATGAGGTCACTGATTGGATGTTGGGGTCAATGGTTGGGGCATGAGGTCACTGATTGGGTGTTGGGGTCAGTGGTTGGGTCATGTGGTCACTGATTGGGTGTTGGGGTCAGTGGCTGGGTGTTGGGGTCATTCATTGGGTGTTGGGGTCATTCATTGGGTGTTGGGGTCACTGATTGGGTCATGGGGTCATTCATTGGGTGTTGGGGTCATTCATTGGGTGTTGGGGTCATTCATTGGGTGTTGGGGTCAATGGTTGCGTGTTGGGGTCATTCATTGGGTGTTGGGCTCATTGGGGTCTCCAAGTGGGTGGGCTGGGACCATCCTGGTGTGTCCCACCCCCCCCCCCAGGCTGCACTTCGGGGGGCTGGGCCAGCTCTCGGACGGGGTCCTGGGCCTCGACGACTTCATGAGGACCCGCGAGCGCCACCTGTGGCCGGGTTACGACTACGTGGGGTGGCCCCGGCCCCCCGGGCCCCGGCCCCACGTGGAGCTGGAGTTCGAGTTCCAGGAGCTCCGGGCCTTCCACGCCATGCAGGTGCCCCATGGAATGCTGGGAGGTCATGGAATTGTGGGATGGGTGGGATGGGTTGGCCACGGATGGACGGATGAGTGGCCACCGCTTCAACCTCAACGTGGGCGCTGGGGTGTCCCTCTGGACACCCTTTGGACTGGTCACCCTGCCCCAGGGCATCATGGGATGTGTTGTCACCCTCTCCCTTCCCCCCCCAAGGTCCACTGCAACAACCTCCACACGCGCGGGGTCGGAATTTTCCGGGCGGTCGAGTGTCGCTTCAAGAGGAGCTTGGCCACGGCCTGGGAGCCCACGGTGGCCACCCACAGCCTGGCCGGGGCCATCAAGGACCCCAGCGCCCGCTCGGTCACCGTCCCTTTGGGTGGGCGCCACGCCCGCTTCATCCAGTGCCGGTTCTTCTTCAGCGCCGAGTGGATGCTCTTCAGCGAGGTCGCCTTCGTCTCAGGTTGGGTGTTGGGGTCATTGGTTGAGTCTTGGGGTCAACGGTTGGGTGATGGGGTCATTGGTTGGCTCGTGGGGTTATTCATTGGGTCGTGGGGTCATTGGTTGGGTCTTGGGGTCAGTGGTTGGGTGTTGGGGTCACCAGTTGGGTGTTGGGGTCAGTGGTTGGGTGTTGGGGTCACTGGTTGGGTATTGGGGTCACCGGTTGGGTGTCGGGGTCACCGGTTGGGTCATGGGGTCACTGGTTGGGTGCCGGGGTCACCGGTTGGGTGTCAGGGTCACCGGTTGGGTGTCGGGGTCAATGGTTGGGTGTTGGGGTCACTGGTTGGGTATTGGGGTCACCGGTTGGGTGTCAGGGTCACCGATTGGGTCATGGGGTCACTGATTGGGTGTCAGGGTCACTGATTGGGTCATGGGGTCACTGGTTGGGTGCCGGGGTCACCGGTTGGGTGTCGGGGTCACTGGTTGGGTGTCGGGGTCACCGGTCGGGTGTTGGGGTCACCGATTGGGTGTCGGAGTCACTGGTTGAGTGTCGGGGTCACCGGTTGGGTGTTGGGGTCACTGATTGGGTCATGGGGTCACTGGTTGGGTGTCGGGGTCATTCATTGGGTGTTGGGGTCACCGATTGGGTGTCGGGGTCATTCATTGGGTGTCGGGGTCACTGGTTGGGTGTTGGGGTCACCGGTTGGGTGTCGGGGTCACCGATTGGGTCATGGGGTCACTGATTGGGTGTCGGGGTCACTGATTGGGTGTCGGGGTCACTGATTGGGTCATGGGGTCACTGGTTGGGTGCCGGGGTCACCGGTTGGGTGTCGGAGTCACTGGTTGGGTGTCGGGGTCACCGGTTGGGTGTCAGGGTCACCGGTTGGGTGTCGGGGTCACCGATTGGGTGTCGGAGTCACCGGTTGAGTGTCGGGGTCACCGATTGGGTGTTGGGGTCACCGGTTGGGTGTCGGGGTCATTCATTGGGTGTCGGGGTCACCGGTTGGGTGTTGGGGTCATTCATTGGGTGTCGGGGTCACCGGTTGGGTGTCGGGGTCACCGGTTGGGTGTCAGAGTCACTGGTTGGGTGTCGGGGTCACCGGTTGGGTGTCAGGGTCATTCATTGGGTGTCGGGGTCACCGGTTAGGTGCCGGGGTCACTGGTTGGGTGCCGGGGTCATTCATTGGGTGTCAGGGTCATTCATTGGGTGTCGGGGTCACCGGTTAGGTGCCGGGGTCACTGGTTGGGTGCCGGGTTCACCGATTGGGTGTCGGGGTCACCGGTTGGGTGTCAGGGTCATTCATTGGGTGTCGGGGTCACCGGTTGGGTGCCGGGGTCACTGATTGGGCCATGGGGTCACCGGCTGTTGACGCCATCACCGCCTGGGTGACGCCATCACCGCTTGGGCGCCATCCCTGCCCGCTGCTGACGTCACCGGGGGCCGCCCCCATCCCCAGACGCGGTGGGCGACCCCGTGGGTGCCAGCGGGTGGCCCCCGACCCCCGACCCCTCGGGGGCCATCTTGGAAATCGCCCACCACGGGGGCGGGGCCACCAACGCCACACCCCCAGGTAGGCGGGGCTTAACTGGGGCGGGGCTTCTCTGAGCCGGGCGTGGCCGTGACCCCCCCCCCTCCCCCACACCCCTCCTGTCCCTCCCAGTAGCCCCCGGGGAGCCCGAACTGGTGCCGCCGGTGGCCAAAGGCGAGGCGGGGCAGTCGCCGGCCCTGCTGGGCTGCCTGGGCGCCATCATCCTCCTGCTGCTGGCCCTCATCATCCTCACCCTGCGGCGCCGGCTCGGCGCGGGGACACTGGGCAAGGTCGCTGGGGGGCACTGGGAGGGACTGGGAGGGTGCTGAGGGACGACTGGGAGGGACTGGGAGGGTGCTGGGGGTGACTGGGGTCAATTGGGAGGGACTGGGAGGGACTGGGAGGGTGCTGGGAGACACTGGGAGGGACTGGGAGGGTTCTGGGGGTGACTGGGAGGGACTGGGAGGGTGCTGGGAGACACTGGGAGGGACTGGGAGGGTTCTGGGGGTGACTGGGAGGGACTGGGAGGGTGCTGGGGGCGACTGGGAGGGACTGGGAGGGTGCTGGGAGACACTGGGAGGGACTGGGAGGGTTCTGGGGGTGACTGGGAGGGACTGGGAGGGTTCTGGGAGGGACTGGGAGGGTGCTGGGGGTGACTGGAAGGGACTGGGAGGGACTGGGAGGGTGCTGAGGGTGACTGGGGTCAACTGGGAGGGACTGGGAGGGTGCTGGGGACACTGGGAGGGACTGGGAGGGACTGGGAGGGTGCTGAGAGGGACTGGGAGGGTGCTGGGAGGGACTGGGAGGGTGCTGGGGGACACTAGGAGGGACTGGGAGGGACTGGGAGGGTGCTGGGAGAGACTGGGAGGGTGCTGGGGGACACTGGGAGGGACTGGGAGGGTGCTGGGAGGGACTGGAAGGGACTGGGAGGGACTGGGAGGGTTCTGGGGGTGACTGGGGGTGACTGGGAGGGACTGGGATGAACTGGGAGCTCAGATATCGGGGTCCGATGGCCAAGAGGTTGAAGTCTGATGAGCTGGAACTGGTTGGGACCGGTTCTAACTGGTCTGAACCGGTTCTAATTGGTCCAAACCCATTCTAAGTGCTCTGAACCAGTTCTAACCGGTTCTAATTGGTCAGAACCTGTTCTGACCGCTCTGAACCGGTTCTAATTGGTCCGAACTGGTTCTAACCGGTTCTAACTGGTCTGAACCCGTTCTAACTGCTCTGAACTGGCTCTAAGTGCTCCGAACTGGTTCTAACCGGTTCTAACTGGTCTGAACCCATTCTGACCGCTCTGAACCGGTTCTAATTGGTCCGAACTGGTTCTAACTGGTTCTAATTGGTCTGAACCGGTTCTAACTACTCTGAACCGGTTCTAACTGGTCTGAACCTGTTCTAACCGCTCTGAACCGGTTCTAATTGGTCCGAACTGGTTCGAACCGGTTCTAATTGGTCCGAACCCATTCCAACTGCTCCGAACCGCTTCTAACCGATCCGAACCCGTTCTAACCGCTCTGAACCGGTTCTAATTGGTCCGAACTGGTTCGAACCGGTTCTAATTGGTCCGAACTGGTTCCAACTGCTCCGAACCGCTTCTAACCGGTCCGAACCCGTTCTAACCGCTCTGAACCGGTTCTAATTGGTCCGAACTGGTTCGAACCGGTTCTAATTGGTCCGAACCCATTCCAACTGCTCCGAACCGCTTCTAACCGGTCCAAACCCGTTCTAACCGCTCTGAACCGGTTCTAATTGGTCCGAACTGGTTCGAACCGGTTCTAATTGGTCCGAACCCATTCCAACTGCTCCGAACCGCTTCTAACCGGTCCGAACCCGTTCTAACCGCTCTGAACCGGTTCTAATTGGTCCGAACTGGTTCGAACCGGTTCTAATTGGTCCGAACCCATTCCAACTGCTCCGAACTGCTTCTAACCGGTCCAAACCCGTTCTAACCGCTCTGAACCGGTTCTAATTGGTCCGAACTGGTTCGAACCGGTTCTAATTGGTCCGAACTGGTTCCAACTGCTCCGAACCGCTTCTAACCGGTCCGAACCCGTTCTAACCGCTCTGAACCGGTTCTAATTGGTCCGAACTGGTTCGAACCGGTTCTAATTGGTCCAAACCCATTCCAACTGCTCCGAACCGCTTCTAACCGGTCCGAACCCGTTCTAACCCCTCTGAACCGGTTCTAATTGGTCCGAACTGGTTGGGACCGGTTCTAATTGGTCGTAACCCGTTCTAACTGCTCTGAACTGGTACTAACTGGTCCAAACCCTTTCTAACTGCTCCGAACTGGTTCTAACCGGTTCTAACTGGTCTGAACCCGTTCTAACTGCTCTGAACCGGTTCTAATTGGTCTGAACCCGTTCTAACCACTCTGAACCGGTTCTAATTGGTCCGAACCCATTCCAACTGCTCCGAACCGCTTCTAACCGGTCCGAACCTGTTCTAACCGCTCTGAACCGGTTCTAATTGGTCCGAACTGGTTCGAACCGGTTCTAATTGGTCCGAACCCATTCCAACTGCTCCGAACCGCTTCTAACCGGTCCGAACCCGTTCTAACCGCTCTGAACCGGTTGTAATTGGTCCGAACTGGTTCGAACCGGTTCTAATTGGTCCGAACTGGTTCCAACTGCTCCGAACCGCTTCTAACCGATCCGAACCCGTTCTGACCGCTTCTAACCGGTCCGCACCGGTTTCCCCTCCCAGTCCCAGCACCGCGCCTCCGAGGCCGCCCTGCGGGTGCAGCTCTCAGTGCCGGGCGACGCCGTGGTCATCAACAACGCCACGGGGGGCGGGGGAGGGGCGCGGGGGCTGCCCCGCTACGAGCGGATCCCCCCCGGCCCCGGCCCCGGCGCCGGCCCCGGCGAGTACCAGGAACCCACCCGGGCACGGCCCCGACCCCCCCCGCAGCCCCCCGGGGCCGGTAAGAGGGGAGGGGGATGGAGGGTTGGGGGAGGGGTGGGAACACGGGACCCCTCCCCAAAATTTCCCCCCCATTTGGGGTTTTTTTCCTCTTTTTTTCGCTTTTTTCCCTCCCTGGTTTTGGGGTTTTTTTTTTCCCCCCCAGGGAAAACAAAATGGCGGGGGAAAAAAAAGGAAAAAAATGGGTGGGAATTGGGGGGAAAGTGGGAAAATTGAGGCAGGAAAAAGTGGGAGAATAAGGTGGGAAAAGGATGAAAGAAGTTGGGAGGAATTGGGAGAAGTAATGAAAAAAATTGGGGAAAATTGGGGGAGTTGAGGATGAAAAATGGTGGGAAAATAAGGCGGGAAAACGAGGGAAAAAGTTGGAAGAAATGGGGAAAAACAACGAAAAAAATTGGCAAAAATTGGGGGAATTGAGAAAGAAAAAATGCGGGAAAATAAGGTGGGGAAACGATGAAAAAAAATGGAAGAAATCGGGAAAAATAACCAAAAAAATTGACAAAAATTGGGGAAATTGAGGAAGGAAAAAAGCGGGGAAATAAGGTGGGGAAACGATGAAAAAAATTGGAAGAAATTGGGAAAAATAACCAAAAAAATTGGCAAAAATTGGGGAAATTGAGGAAGGAAGAAATGCGGGAAAATAAGGTGGGGAAATGATGAAAAAAATTTGGAAGAAATTGGGAAAAACAACAAAAAAAATTGGCAAAAATTGGGGAAAAAATCGAGACGATTCAGGCAAATCTTCCCCATTTTTTTCTGGATTTTTCCATGTTTTCCCTCCATATTTTTCCTCCTCCTTTTCCCAAAGAAAATGATGAAAAATGGGAAAAAAAGCACAAGAAAATCCCCGATTTTTTTATCCCCCCTTTTTTTTTGTGGTCCGGAACCTCCCCAAAAAACCTCAATCCCGGAGTGAGGAAAAGGCTCGAAATCACCCCAAAAATCCCTTGGGAACGGGGCTGGGAGGGGGGGAATTGATCCAGGGATGGAGGGAGGGAACCCCCCCTGTGACCACGCCCCTCTTTGGCCACGCCCCCCTCCAGCCAACCCGGCCTATCGGCTGCTCCTGGCCACCTACGCCCGACCAATGGGAGGCCTCGCCCGGGCCCCGCCCGACGGCTCCAAGCCAATCAACACGGACGGTAAGGGCGGGGCCACCGGGAGAGGGCCACGCCCACTTTAACCCCGCCCACCTCCACCTCACCTGTGCCCCTCCCCCTCCCAGGTGAACCCGAGATGGGGGCGGGGGCCTACGCCGAGGCTGACGTCACCGGAAGCTCCGCCTATGCCCTGGCTGGCCCCGCCCATGGCCCCGCCCCCGGCCCCGCCCTGCCCTCCTTCCCCCGGCGCCGCCTCCGCTTCCGGGAGAAGCTGGGGGAGGGGCAGTTCGGAGAGGTAAGCCACGCCCACCTGCAGCAAGCCACGCCCCCGGTGGGTGGCCACGCCCCTTCCATCAGGCCACACCCACTGGGGTTTAGCCCCACCCCCAAGGGTCTGGCCCCCGCCCACCTCACTGAGGCCCCCCCCACCTGCTAGTTTGGCCCCGCCCACCCAGGGTTTAACCCCTCCCCTCACTGAGGCCACGCCCCCGTGGTTTAGCCCCGCCCCTTTCTATTGGCCACGCCCCCACGTTGGTCTGACCACGCCCCCTCCCCTCGGCCCCGCCCCCAGGTGCTGCTGTGTGAGGTCATCGCCCCCCACACCCTGGGGCTGGCCCCGCCCCCCGGCTCAGGCCCCGCCCACCCGGCCCCGGGGCGCCCCCTGCTGGTGGCGGTCAAGGTGCTGCGGCCGGATGCCACCAAGAACGCCCGGTATGGACACTGGGAGGGACTGGGAGGGACTGGGAGGGAACTGGGAGGGATTGGGATGGACTGGGGGAGACTGGGAGGGACTGGGAAGGACTGGGAGGGACTGGGACGGAACTGGGAGGGACTGGGAGGGGATTGGGAGGGGACTGGGGGAGACTGGGATGGACTGGGATGGATTGGGATGGACTGGGAGGCACTGGGAGGGACTGGGAGGGACTGGGATGGATTAGGATGGACTGGGAAGGACTGGGCTGGACTGGGAGGGACTGGGAGGCACGGGGAGGGACTGGGAAGGGACTGGGAGGTAACTGGGAGCTACTGGGATGGACTGGGAGGGGATTGGGATGGATTGGGAAGGACTGGGAAGGATTGGGACAGACTGGGATAGACTGGGAGGCACTGGGAGGGACTGGGTGGGGATTGGGACAGACTGGAATTGACTGGGAGGGGATCGGGATGGACTGGGATGGATTGGGATGGACTGGGAAGGACTGGGAAGGACTGGGACAGACTGGGATGGACTGGGAGGGACTGGGTGGGAATTGGGATAGACTGGAATTGACTGGGAGAGGATTGGGATGGACTGGGATGGACTGGGATAGACTGGGCGAGACTGGGATGGACAGGGAGGGACTGGCAAGGACTGGGAAGGACTGGAATGGACTGGGATGGACTGGGATGGACTGGGATAGACTGGGATGGACAGGGAGGGACTGGCAAGGACTGGGATGGACTGGAATGGACTGGGATGGACTGGGATAGACTGGCAAGGACTGGGAAGGACTGGAATGGACTGGAATGGACTGGGATGGACTGGGATAGACTGGGATGGACAGGGAGGGACTGGCAAGGACTGGGAAGGACTGGAATGGACTGGAATGGACTGGGATAGACTGGCAAGGACTGGGAAGGACTGGAATGGACTGGGATGGACTGGGATAGACTGGGATGGACAGGGAGGGATTGGCAAGGACTGGGAAGGACTGGGAGGGACTGGGAAGGACTGGGATGGACTGGGAAGGACCGGGAAGGACTGGGCTGGACTGGGAGGCACTGGAATTGACTGGGAGGAGATTGGGATGGACTGGGAGGAACTGGGCGAGACTGGGATGGACAGGGCAAGACTGGGCCAGACCGGTCTGGACTGGCTGAGACTGGCTGGGGGATCCGGCTGTGTGTGGGCGGGGTTTTGAGCCACGCCCTGTATTTTTGGGGGGTGGGCTGCAGGCGGGATTTCCTGCAGGAGGCGCGGACGCTGGGCCGCCTGCGGGACCCCAACATCGTGCGGCTGCTGGGGGTGTGCGGGGGGCCGGGCCCGCCCTGCATCGTCACCGAGTACATGGAGCACGGCGACCTGCACCAGTTCCTGGGCGGGCCCCGGGGCCACGCCCTCAGGTGGGACACGCCCACAGATGGACACGCCCCCTCCGGCCACGCCCCTTCGAGCCACGCCCGCTCCGAGTTGTTTGCCATCGGTATTTTGGGGGTGCTGGCCCTTTAAGAGAGGCCATGCCCACGTGCTTTAGCCACGCCCCTTCGAGCCACACCCACTCCGAGTCGTTTCTCACCAGTATTTCAGGGGTGCTGGCCCTTTAAGAGCAGCCACGCCCACCTGTGTTAAGCCACACCCATTTGAGCCACACCCACTATGAGTCGTTTCCCGCCATCAGTAATTCTGGGGTGCTGGCCCTTTAAGAGCGGCCATGTCCACCTGTGTTAAGCCACACCCATTTGAGCCACGCCCACTCCCAGTCGTTTCCTGCCATCAGTAGTTCCGGGGTGCTGCCCCTTTAAGAGAGGCCACGCCCACCTGTGTTTAGCCACGCCCCTTCGAGCCACGCCCGCTCCGAGTTGTTTGCCACCATCAGTAGTTCCGGGGTGCTGCCCCTTTAAGAGCGGCGACGCCCACCTGTGTTTAACCACACGCATTGCCTGGCAAGGCCACGCCCCTTCGAGCCACGCCCACTCCGAGTTGTTTCCTGCCATCAGTAATTCCGGGCCACTGGCCCTTTAAGAGAAGCTCCACCCACCAGTGTTAGACCACGCCCATTTTAGCCACGCCCATTCAAGCCACGCCCACTCCGAGTCGTTTCCCTCCGTCAGTAGTTCCGGGGTGCTGGCCCTTTAAGAGAGGCCACACCCACCTGTGTTAAGGCACGCCCCTTCGAGCCATGCCCACTCCGAGTCGTTTCTCACCAGTATTTCAGGGGTGCTGGCCCTTTAAGAGCAGCCACGCCCACCTGTGTTAAGCCACACCCATTTGAGCCACGCCCACTCCGAGTCGTTTCCCGCCATCAGTAATTCCGGGGTGGTGGCCCTTTAAGAGAAGCCACACCCACCAGTGTTAGGCCACGCCTACTCCGAGTCGTTTCCCGCCATCAGTAGTTCCGGGGTGCTGGCCCTTTAAGAGAGGCCACGCCCACCTGTGTTTAGCCACGCCCCTTCGAGCCACGCCCGCTCCGAGTCATTTCCCACCATCAGCATTTCTGGAGCGCTGCCCCTTTAAGAGAGGCCACGCCCACGTGTTTTAGCCACGCCCCTTCGAGCCACGCCCACTCCGAGTCGTTTCCCGCCATCAGTATTTCCGGAGTGCTGCCCCTTTAAGAGAGGCCACACCCACCTGTGTTAGGCCACTCCCATTTGAGCAATGCCCATTCAAGCCACGCCCACTCCTGGCCATTTCTCACCAGTATTTTTGGGGGTGCTGCCCCTTTAAGAGCGGCCACGCCCACCAGTGTTAAGCCACGCCCATTTGAGCCACGCCCATTCAAGCCACGCCCACTCCTAGCCATTTCTCAGCAGTATTTTGGGGGTGCTGGCCCTTTAAGAGAGGCCACGCCCACCAGTGTTAAGCCACGCCCATTTGAGCCACGCCCACGCTGAGTCATTTCCCGCCATCAGCATTTCCGGGGTGCTGCCCCTTTAAGAGAGGCCACGCCCACCTGTGTTAAACCACGCCCCCATTCTGGACACGCTCCCAGATGGCCACGCCCACTTAAACCACGCCCCCCTCGTGGATTTGGGGCGGGAAAGGGGGATTTTGGGGGAAAATGGGGATTTTTTGGGAAAAATGGGGGTTTTTGGGGGAAAAACGGGGATTTTTTGGGGGGAAAATGGGGATTTTTTGGGAAAAATGGTTTTTTTTGGGGGGGGAAATGGGGATTTTGGGGGAAAACCGGGGATTTTTTGGAAAAATGGGGATTTTTTTTTGAAAAACGGGGATTTTTTGGGAGAAACGGATTTTTGGGGGGAAAAACGGGGATTTCTTAGAGGAAAAAAGGGGATTTTTGGGGAGAAAAATGGGGATTTTTTTTGGAAAATGGGGATTTTTTGGGGAAAAACGGGGATTTTTTTGGAGAAACAGGGATTTTGGGGGAAAAATTGGGATTTTTTGGGAGAAACGAGGATTTTTGGGGGAAAAATGGGGATTTTTGGGGGGAAAATGGGGATTTTTTGGGAAAAATGGGGATTTTTTTGGAAAAACGGATTTTTGGGGGAAAATGGGGATTTTGGGGGAAAAATGGGGATTTTTTGGGGGGAAAAATGGGGATTTGGGGTATTAAATGGGATTTGGGGTAGAAAAATGGGATTTCTTGGGGAAAAAGAGGATTTGGGGTGGGAAAAAGGGGAATTTTTTCAGAAAAAAAGGGATTTGGGGGTAGAAAACTGGGATTTTTTCTGGAAAAAAGGGGATTTTTTTGAGGAAAAGAGGATTTGGGGTAGGAAAAATGAGATTTTTTTTTTTCCGGAAAAAAACGGATTTGGGGAGGGAAAAATGGGATTTTTTTTGGAAAAAAGGGATTTGGGAGTAGAGAACGGGGATTTTTTCGGGAAAAACGAGGATTTAGGGGTAGAAAACAGAGATTTATTTTGAAAAATAGGATTTTTTGGGGAAAAAAGGGATTTGGGGATAGAAAACCGGGATTTTTTCGGGAAAAACGAGGATTTAGGGGTAGAAAACCGGGATTTTGGGGGGAAAAACGAGGATTTAGGGGTAGAAAACTGGGATTTTTTTTGAAAAATAGGATTTTTTGGGGAAAAAAGGGATTTAGGGGTAGAAAACCGGGATTTTTTGGGGGGAAAAGGGATTTAGGGTCAGAAAAAAGGGATTTTTTCGGGAAAAACGAGGATTTAGGGGTAGAAAACGGAGATTTTTTTTTAAAAATAGGATTTTTTGGGGAAAAAAGGGATTTAGGGATATAAACCCGGGATTTTTTTTGGGGAAAAGGGATTTAGGGTCAGAAAAATGGGATTTTTTCGGGAAAAACGAGGATTTAGGGGTAGAAAACCGGGATTTTTTCGGGAAAAACGAAGATTTAGGGGTAGAAAACTGGGATTTTTTTTGAAAAATAGGATTTTTTTGGGAAAAAAGGGATTTAGGGGTATAAACCCGGGATTTTTTGGGGGGAAAAGGGATTTAGGGTCAGAAAAATGGGATTTTTTCGGGAAAAACGAGGATTTGGAGTAGAAAACTGGGATTTTTTCGGGAAAAACGAGGATTTAGGGGTAGAAAACCGGGATTTTTTTTGAAAAATAGGATTTTTTTGGGAAAAAAGGGATTTAGGGGTAGAAAACCGGGATTTTTTCGGGAAAAACGAGGATTTAGGGGTAGACAACTGAGATTTTGGGGGGAAAAATAGGATTTTTTCCGGAAAAAAAACGATTTAGGGATAGAAAACCCGGGATTTTTTCCGGAAAAACCCCCTTTAGGGATAGAAACTCGGGATTTTTTCGGGGGAAAAAAAGCCGATTTAAGGGTGGGCAACCACGGGAGTGGCCACTTGCCCCCGCAGCCTCCCCGCCCTGCTCCGCGTGGGAGCCCAGATCGCCTCCGGGATGCGCTTCCTGGCCCGGCTGAACTTCGTGCACCGGGACCTGGCCACGCGGAACTGCCTGGTGGGCGACGGCTTCACCGTCAAGGTGGCCGATTTCGGGATGAGCCGCAACCTCTACGCCGCCGACTATTACCGGGTGCGGGGCCGAGCGCTGCTGCCCATCCGCTGGATGGCCTGGGAGTGCATCCTCATGGTGAGGGGAGGGGAAAAAGGGGATTTGGGGGGAAAAATGGGGATTTTGGGGTTAAAAATGGGATTTGGGGGGTTAAAAATGGGGATTTGGGGGGTTAAAAATGGGGATTTGGGGTCAGGAAATGGGGTTTGGGGTGGGATTGGATGGCCTGGGAGTGCATCCTCATGGTGAGGGGAGGGAAAAATGGGGATTTGGGGGGAAAAATGGGGATTTGGGGGTCAGGAAATGGGGTTTGGGGTGGGATTGGATGGCCTGGGAGTGCATCCTCATGGTGAGGGGAGGGAAAAAGGGGATTTGGGGTGGGATTTGGGGGGAAAAATGGGGATTTGGGGGGAAAAAATGGGATTTGGGGGGAAAAAATGGGGATTTGGGGTCAGGAAATGGGGTTTGGGGGGAAAAAATGGGGATTTTGGAGTCGGGAAATGGGGATTTGGGGTCAGGAAATGGGATTTGGGGTGGGATTTGGGGGAAAAAATGGGGATTTGGGGGTAAAAATGGGATTTGGGGGGAAAAATGGGGATTTTGGGGGTAAAAAATGGGATTTGGGGGTAAAAAATGGGATTTGGGGTCAGGAAATGGGGTTTGGGGTGGGATTGGATGGCCTGGGAGTGCATCCTCATGGTGAGGGGAGGGAAAAAAGGGGGTTTGGGGGGAAAAATGGGATTTGGGTCAGGAAATGGGGTTTGGGGGGAAAAAATGGGGATTTGGGGGTCAGGAAATGGGATTTGGGGGGAAAAAATGGGGATTTTGGAGTCGGGAAATGGGGATTTGGGGGGTTAAAAATGGGGATTTGGGGGTCAGGAAATGGGGTTTGGGGTGGGATTGGATGGCCTGGGAGTGCATCCTCATGGTGAGGGGAGGGAAAAATGGGATTTGGGGTGGGATTTGGGGGGAAAAAATGGGATTTGGGGGGAAAAATGGGGATTTTGGGGTCAGGAAATGGGGTTTGGGGTGGGATTGGATGGCCTGGGAGTGCATCCTCATGGTGAGGGGAGGGAAAAAAGGGGATTTGGGGGGAAAAAATGGGATTTGGGTCAGGAAATGGGGTTTGGGGGGAAAAAATGGGGATTTGGGGGTCAGGAAATGGGATTTGGGGGGAAAAATGGGGATTTGGGGCCGGGAAATGGGGATTTGGGGTGGGAAAGGGGGATTTGGGGTGAGAAACGGGGGATTTGGGGTGGGAAATGGGGATTTGGGACAGGAAATGGGGATTTGGGGGATCTGGGGTGGGAAATGGGGATTTGGGGTGAGATTTGGGGTGAGAAACGGGGGATTTGGGACGGGAAATGGGGATTTGGGGTGAGAAACGGGGGATTTGGGACGGGAAACGAGGGATTTGGGGGATCTGGGGTGGGAAATGGGGATTTTGGGGGATCTGGGGTGGGAAAGGGGGATTTGGGGTGAGGTTTGGGGTGTGAAACGGGGGATTTGGGGTGCGGGAAACCCCCGCAGGGCACGTTCAGCCCGGCCAGCGACGCGTGGGCCTTCGGGGTGACGCTCTGGGAGGTGCTGACGCGCTGCCGGCTCCAGCCCTACGGGACCCTGAGCGACGAGCAGGTGATCGCCAACGCCGGCCACCACTTCCGCAACCTGGGCCACCAGGTGCGCACTGGGGAGGGCAACTGGGAGGGACTGGGAGGGACTGGGAGGGGATTGGGAGGGACTGGGAGGGACTGGGAGGGACTGGGAGGGACTGGGAGGGACTGGGAGGGGATTGGGAGGGGATTGGGAGGGACTGGGAGGGATTGGGAGGGACTGGGAGGGACTGGGAGGGGACTGGGAGGGACTGGGATGGAACTGGGAGGGGACTGGGAGGGAACTGGGAGGGGATTGGGAGTCACAGGGAGCCACTGGGAGGGACTGGAAGGAACTGGGAAGGACTGGGAGGGGATTGGGAGGGACTGGGAGGGACTGGGAGGGGATTGGGAGGGATTGGGAGGCACTGGGAGGGACTGGGAGGGACTGGGAGGGACTGGGAGGGGATTGGGAGGGACTGGGAGGGACTGGGAGGGAACTGGGAGGGACTGGGAGGGAACTGGGAGGGGACTGGGAGGGAACTGGGAGGGGATTGGGAGTCACAGGGAGCCACTGGGAGGGACTGGAAGGAACTGGGAAGGACTGGGAGGGGATTGGGAGGGACTGGGAGGGACTGGGAGGGGATTGGGAGGGATTGGGAGGCACTGGGAGGGACTGGGAGGGACTGGGAGGGACTGGGAGGGGATTGGGAGGGACTGGGAGGGACTGGGAGGGAACTGGGAGGGACTGGGAGGGAACTGGGAGGGGACTGGGAGGGGACTGGGAGGGACTGGGAGGGACTGGGAGGGACTGGGAGGGATTGGGAGGGATTGGGAGGGATTGGGAGGCACTGGGAGGGACTGGGAGGGACTGGAGGGGACTGGGAGGAACTGGGAGGGGATTGGGAGGGACTGGGAGGGACTGGGAGGGACTGGGAATCACTGGGAGGAGATTGGGAGCCACTGCAAGGGGACTGGGAGCCACTGGGAGGGACTGGGAGGAACTGGGAGGGGATTGGGAGGGACTGGGAGGGGTCCCTGGGAGCGGGTTATGGGGGCTCAGTCCCTCCCAGTCCCTCCCAGTCCCTCCCAGTCCCTCCCAGTCCCTCCCAGTTCCCTCCCAGTCCCTCCCAGTCCCTCCCAGTCCCTCCCAGTTCCCTCCCAGTGCTCCCAGTAAAGCCCAGTTTCCCCAGGAGTACCTGCCCTGCCCTCCCGGCTGCCCCCCGGCCCTGCACCGGCTGATGCTGAACTGCTGGGCCCGAGAGGCGGCCGAGCGGCCGAGCTTCGGCCACCTGCACCGGGCACTGAGTGACCACTCGGCCTGGAGTGACCACTCGGCCTGGAGTGACCACTCGGCCTGGAGTGACCATCAGCATCCTCATCATCCTCACTGACCGCCCTTCGGCCACCTGAGTGACCACTCGGCCGAGTGACCACTCTCCCCTTCCTCCCCCCCCCCTTCCCTTCCTAATTAATGAGGGGGGATTCATTAATTAATTACCCGCGATGGGGGCGGGGCTTGCCGAGGGTGGGGGAGGGGCTCAGGAGCATTTTGGGGCTGAAATGGAGCTTTTTTTTTAACGTTTAATATATTTCGAATTTGGGGTTTTTGGGGGGTCTCTGTTTGTTTTTGGGTTTTTTTTTTTTTGGGGGGGGGGTCCCCAAATTGTCTCTTTTTCCCCTCAAAAATTTCCGGGTTTTGCCTCAAAATGTTGTTTTTACCACCAAAAAAAAAACCCCGCTGGAACTTCCCGGAAAGCAGCGGTTTTACCCCAAAAAAATCGCTTTTTTCCTCCCCAAAAATCATCCCAGATCCGCCCAAAAACCTCAGATTTTTTCCTCCTCAGAACACCCCGATTTTAGGCAAATCCACTCGTTTTCCTCGGAAATACAACTTTTTTCTCCCGGAACCCTCTTTTTTCCTCAAAAATTCACTTTTTTTCAATAAAATCACCCTTTTTCCCCAAAAAATCCTTTTTTTTCTCTTCAAACCATTCTTTTCCCCTGAAAATCCCTTTTTTATGAAAAATCCCCTTTTTCATGAAAAATCCCCTTTTTTCCCCTCAGAAACTCCTTGGGGTGCCCCGAATCCCAAAGTTTGTGGTCCTTGGGATTGGGACTTTTGGAGGTTTTTTTGGGAGCCTTTTTTAGGCTTTTTTTGGAGCTTTTTTGGGCTCTGTTATTGGGTTTTTTGGGTGGATTTTCCGCGGTTTTCGTATTCCCCCCTTCACCCGTCCCTGGTGTCACCAGCCGGGCTCACAACAGCCGACGTCGGCGTTTATTGTCACTGTCGCGATACAGCTCGGCCAAGCAGCAGCACGCGGGGGGCTTCGTTGCCATGGCGACGGGAGCAGGCCGCAGGCTTCGTTGCCATGGCAATGGGAGCAGGCCGCAGGCTTTAGGAGTACGCAGGCCGCGGGCTTCGTTGCCATGGCAACGGGAGCAGGCCACAGGCTTCGTTGCCACGGCGACAGGAGTAGGCTGCAGGCTTCGTTGCCATGGCGACGGGAGCAGGCCGCAGGCTTTAGGAGTATGCAGGCCGCGGGCTTCGTTGCCACGGTGACAGGAGCAGGCCGCAGGCTTCGTTGCCACGGTAACGGAAACAGGCCGCAGGCTTTAGGAGTACACAGGCCACAGGCTTCGTTGCCACGGCGACAGGAGTAGGCCGCAGGCTTCGTTGCCATGGCAATGGAAACAGGCCGCAGGCTTTAGGAGTACACAGGCCACAGGCTCCGTTGCCACAGTGACGGGAACAGGCTGCAGGCTTCGTTGCCGTGGCGACTTGAGCAGGCCTTTAGAGCAGGTAGGCTCCCCAGGCTTCGTTGCCACGGCAACAAGAGCAGGCCTCAAGCCTTGGGAGTACACAGGCCACAGGCTTCGTTACTGTGGCAACAGGAGCAGGCCTCAGGAGTACACAGGCCGCAGGCTTCGTTACCATAGCAACAGGAGCAGGCCACAGGCTGCCAACTGTTGCCATGGTGACAGTCACAGGCCTCAGGAGTACACAGGCCGCAGGCTTCGTTGTCGTGGTGACAGAAGCAGGCCTTGGGAGTAGACAGGCCGCAGGCTTCGTTGCCGCGGCGACAGCAGCAGGCCTCAGGCTCTGGGAGTACACAGGCTGCAGGCTTCGTTGCCACGGCAACAAGAACAGGCCGCAGGCTTCGGCCTACTCCATCCTATGCCATTTTTCGCCCCCTCCCCCCCAAATTCGCCCCCTCCCCATCCCCCCAACCCCCCCCCTTCAAAGCAGCTTTGCCCCCCCTCCCCCCCCCCCAAATACTGCCACGGCTTTGGCCCCCCACCCCCGTCCAGTCCAAACTGGGCCTGGCCCAGTCCAAACTGGGCCAGCTCCGGTTGACCCAATACTGACAAAATCCCCCCCCCACCCCCACCCTTCCGGTTATAAAAAGCCCTTAATTAGGCTAAAAAAACCCTCGTTAGGGATAATTAAAAACCCCTCCCCCCCCCCCCCCCCCCGGTACTAAAAAAGCTACAAAATGGGGTGAAAAGACCCCCCCCCAGACCCCGCCAGGGTGGGAAGAATGTCCTGGACCACCCCTCCCCCACCCCAAGAGCGCTTTGGGGGGGTCTGGGGGGGGGGTCTCTGTCCGAGTGTCCATCCCTGTCCTGCCCCTCCGGGGGGGTCCCACAAGGCCGGAGCCCCTCCCCCATCGCCGGCGCTGGGGGGTCCTGGGGGGTCCCGGGGGGGTCCCGGGGGGGCTGGGCCGGGGTTACCGACGGCAGGACTCGTCTGGGGGGGGAGGGGAGAAATGGGGTGGGGGTGAGGGGGGTACGGGGTGAGAGAGCCCCGATTTTCCCTGGAATTGTCCCCAAATCCATCAATAGCCCCCCAAAATCCCCCTGAACCCCCCCCCCCAAAGCTGCCTAAACCACCCCAAATCCCCCCCCAATATCCCACAAAGCCCCCAAATCCCCCCTAAACCACCCCAAATCCCCCCCCAATATCCCACAAAGCCCCCAAATCCCCCCTAAACCACCCCAAATCCCCCCCCAATATCCCACAAAGCCCCCAAATCCCCCCTAAACCACCCCAAATCCCCCCCCAATATCCCACAAAGCCCCCAAATCCCCCCTAAACCACCCCAAATCCCCCCCCAATATCCCACAAAGCCCCCAAATCCCCCCTAAACCACCCCAAATTCCCCCAATAGCCCCCCCCCAGACCCCTTCCAGGACCCACCAGGACCCCAAATCCCCCCAAAATCCCCCCAAATCCCCCAAATATCCCCCTCAAACCCCTTCCCAAGACCCCCTAGGACCCCAAATCCCCCCAAAATCCCTTCCCAAGACCCTCTAGGACCCCAAAACCCCCCAAATCCCCCCAAAATCCCCCCCAAACCCCTTCCAAGACCCCCTAGGACCCCCAAAACCCCCAAAATCCCCCCAAAATCCCCCCCAAACCCCTTCCAAGACCCCCTAGGACCCCCGAAACCCCCAAAATCCCCCCCCAAATCCCCCCAAAATCCCCCCCAAACCCCTTCCAAGACCCCCTAGGACCCCAAAAGCTCCCAAATCCCCTCCAAACCACCCCAAATCCCCCCTAAATCCCCCCAAAATCCCTTCCCAAGACCCTCTAGGACCCCCAAATCCCCCCCAAATCCCCCCAAAATCCCTCCCAAACCCCTTCCCAAGACCCCCTAGGACCCCCAAATCCCCCCCAAACCCCCCCAAACCCCCCCCAAACCCCTTCCCAAGACCCCCTAGGACCCCCAAATCCCCCCCAACCCCCCCCAAACCCCCCCAAAATCCCCCCAAACCCCTTCCCAAGACCCCCTAGGACCCCCAAATCCCCCCCAAATCCCCCCAAAATCCCCCCCAAGCCCCTTCCCAAGACCCCCTAGGACCCCCAAATCCCCCCCAAACCCCTTCCAAGACCCCCTAGGACCCCCAAATCCCCCCCAAATCCCCCAAATCCCCCCAAAATCCCCCCCAAGCCCCTTCCCAAGACCCCCTAGGACCCCCAAATCCCCCCCAAACCCCTTCCCAAGACCCCCTAGGACCCCCAAATCCCCCCCAAATCCCCCCAAACCCCCCCCCCAAACCCACCGACGAGGAGGGCGCGGCCCCGCAGCCCCCCCGGCAGCCCCCGCACGGGGGGAGGGGGCTCCTCTTCCTCCTCCTCCTCCTCCTCCTCCTCGGGAGGGTCCTGGCGGCGCTCGGGGGGTCCCGGGGGGGTCCCGGGGGGGTCCTCGGGGGGTCCCCAGGCCGCCAGCGCCGCCCCCTCGGACGGGTACGAGAAGGTTCTCTCCAGGTCCCGCTCGCTGAACCAGATCTTCAGCTGGGGGGGCACGGGGGGCGTTGGGGGGGCACGGGGGGGGACATTGGGGGGCTTGGGGACATTGGGGGGCTTGGGGATAAAGGGGGGGTTTGGGGATAAAGGGGGGGCTTGGGGGGGACATTGAGGGGACATTGGGGGGCTTGGGGACATTGGGGGGCTTGGGGATAAAGGGGGGACATTGGGGGGACATTGAGGGGACATTGGGGGGCTTGGGGACATTGGGGGGCTCGGGGGGGGTTGGGGACATTGGGGACCTTGGGGGGACATTGGGGGGCACTGGGGGGGCTTGGGGGGCTTGGGGATAAAGGGGGGTTTGGGGACATTGGGGGGGCTTGGGGGGCTCAGGGGGGTTTGGGGGGCTTGGGGATAAAGGGGGGGCTTGGGGGGGACATTGGGGGGCTTGGGGACATTGGGGGGGCTTGGGGATAAAGGGGGGGCTTGGGGACATTGGGGGGACACTGAGGACATTGGGGGGGCTTGGGGGGGACATTGGGGGGCTCGGGGGGGTTGGGGACATTGGGGAGCTTGGGGACATTGGGGGGCACTGGGGGGGCTTGGGGGGCTCGGGGATAAAGGGGGGGCTTAGGGGGGACATTGGGGGCTTGGGGACATTGGGGGGGCTTGGGGGGGACATTGGGGGGCTCGGGGGGGTTGGGGACATTGGGGGGACACTGAGGGGACATTGGGGGGTTTGGGGACATTGGGGTCTCGGGGGGGTTTGGGGACATTGGGGGGCACTGGGGGGGCTTGGGGATAAAGGGGGGTTTTGGGGACATTGGGGGGGCTCGGGGACATTGCGGGGACATTGGGGGACATTGGGGGGCTTGGGGATAAAGGGGGGGCTTGGGGGGGACATTGGGGGCTTGGGGACATTGGGGGGGCTTGGGGATAAAGGGGGGGTTTGGGGACATTGGGGGACATTGGGGGGTTTGGGGACATTGGGGGCTTGGGGGGCTTGGGGACACTGAGGGGGTTTGGGGACATTGGGGACCTTGGGGGGACATTGGGGGGCACTGGGGGGGCTTGGGGACATTGGGGTCTCGGGGGGGTTTGGGGACATTGGGGGAATTTTGGGGGACATTGAGGGGACATTGAGGGGACATTGGGGGAATTTTGGGGGGACATCGGGGGGGATTTTGGGGGGGACATTGAGAGGACATTGGGGGGATTTTGGGGGGACACTGAGGGGATTTTGGGGGGACACTGAGGGGATTTTGGGGGGACATTGGGGGGGACATTGAGGGGATTTTGGGGGACACTGAGGGGATTTTGGGGGGACATTGGGGGGACATTGGGGGGACACTGAGGGGATTTTGGGGGGGACATTGAGGGGATTTTGGGGGGACATTGGGGGGATTTTGGGGACTTCGGGGACTTTGGGGACACCCTGGGGACATCCTGTGCCCCCTCCCCCCCTCCCCCCCGCCATGGTAATTAACGGTAATTAATCCCTGCCCCCACCCCCGGCTTTAATTGTAATTAATGGGGGGGGGGTGGGGAGGGGGAATTGGGAATTTTGGGGGGTGGGAATTTGGGGATTTTGGGGGGAGTTTTGGGAGGGGGGGAGGGGGATGGGGAGGGGGGGGGAGGGGCCGCTCGCGGCCACCGCGGGAGCCACTTCCTGCCCCTCCCCCACCCGCGGTTCCTGTTTTTTTGGGGGGGGTGGGGGGGGGGAGGGGGAGCCCGGAGGATTCTGGGTAACGCCCGAGGGGGGGGAGGGGAGGGGTGGGGTGACCCCCCCCCCTTGTCCCTGTCCCCAAATCGGGGGGGGGAGGGGAGGGGAGGGACAGAGGGGGACAGGGAGGGGACAGAGGGGACACCCAGGTGACCCTTGGGGACACAGAGGGGACAGGGAGGTGACCCTGGTGACCTTTGGGGACACAGGAGGGTGACCCTGGTGACCTTTGGGGACACAGGGGACAGGGAGGTGACCCTGGTGACCCTTGGGGACACAGGGAGGTGACCCTGGTGACCTTTGGGGACAGGGAGGTGACCCTGGTGACCTTTGGGGACCCAGGAGGGTGACCCTGGTGACCCTCGGGGACAGGGAAGTGACCCCGGTGACCCTTGGGGACAGGGAGGTGACCCAGGTGACCCTTGGGGACACAGGGGACAGGGAGGTGGCCCAGGGACAGGGAGGGGACCCAGGTGACCCTCAGGGACCCTGGTGGACAGGGAGGTGACCCTGGGGACCTGGGGGACAGGGGGGTGACCCTGGTGACCCTCGGGGACACAGGGGGGTGACCCTGGTGGCCCTTGGGGACAGGGAGGTGACCCTGGTGACCCTTGGGGACAGGGAGGTGACCCTGGTGACCCTTGGGGACACAGGGGACAGGGAGGTGACCCTGGTGACCCTTGGGGACAGGGAGGTGACCCTGGTGACCCTTGGGGACACAGGGGACAGGGAGGTGACCCTGGTGACCCTTGGGGACAGGGAAGTGACCCTGGTGACCCTTGGGGACACAGGGAGGTGACCCTGGTGACCTTTGGGGACAGAGGGGTGACCCTGGTGACCCTTGGGGACACAGGGGACAGGGAGGTGGCCCAGGGACAGGGAGGGGACCCAGGTGACCCTCAGGGACCCTGGTGGACAGGGAGGTGACCCTGGGGACCTGGGGGACACAGGGGACAGGGAGGTGACCCTGGTGACCCTTGGGGACAGGGAGGTGACCCTGGTGACCCTCAGGGACCTGGGGGACAGGCAGGTGACCCAGGGGGACAGGGAGGTGACCCTGGTGACCCTTGGGGACACAGGGGACAGGGAGGTGACCCTGGTGACCCTTGGGGACACAGGGAGGTGACCCTGGTGACCTTTGGGGACCCAGGAGGGTGGCCCAGGTGACCCTTGGGGACCCAGGAGGGTGACCCTGGTGACCCTCGGGGACAGGGAAGTGACCCCGGTGACCCTTGGGGACAGGGAGGTGACCCTGGTGACCCTCGGGGACACAGGGGACAGGGAGGTGGCCCAGGGACAGGGAGGGGACCCAGGTGACCCTCAGGGACCCTGGTGGACAGGGAGGTGACCCTGGGGACCTGGGGGACACAGGGGACAGGGAAGTGACCCTGGTGACCCTTGGGGACAGGGAGGTGACCCTGGTGACCCTCAGGGACCTGGGGGACAGGCAGGTGACCCAGGGGGACAGGGAGGTGACCCTGGTGACCCAGGTGACCCTCAGGACACAGGGGACAGGAAGGGGACCCAGGTGACCCCAGGTGACCCCAGGTGGACAGGGAGGTGACCCAGAGAGGAGCCTCGGGGACACAAAAGAGACCCGAGAGGACCAAAAACGCGGGGACACGAGGACGGGGGGGGGACAGAGGTGACAGGGAGGTGACACAGGTGACACACAGGTGACACAGATGGCACAGGTGACACAGGTGACACAGGTGACACACAGGTGACAGAGGTGACACAGGTGACACACAGGTGACACAGAAGTGACACAGATAGCACAGGTGACACAGGTGACACACAGGTGACACACAAGTGACACACAAGTGACACAGATGGCACAGGTGACATACAGATGGCACACAGGTGACACAAGTGACACACAGGTGACACACAGGTGACACAGGTGACCCAGAAGTGACACAGGTGACACACAGGTGACACACAGGTGACACAGGTGACACACAAGTGACACAGGTGACACACAGGTGCCACACAGGTGACACAGGTGACACACAAGTGACACAGGTGACACACAGGTGCCACGCGGGTACCTTCTTGCGGTGGGGGTCACTCTTGGCCAGGCAGGAGCGGGACAGGGCCAGGTAGCCCCCGATCACCTGGATCTGCTCGGCCGTGGGGTAGCGCTTCTTGGGGGGTCCCGGGGGGGGCTCGGGGGGCGACCCCGAGGCGGCGACATCGCCACCGACCTCGGCGACAGCGGCGGCGACAGCGGCGGTCCCGCGCCGGGGCCGCACCGTGATGGTGTTGCCGCTCCGGCGCTGCAGGGCAGGGTGGGGACACGGGGGGGGACACGGAGGGTCCCGGCGGGGCGACCCCCCCCGCATGGCCACGGGGCCAGCGGCTCCGGACAGAGGGACAGCGGCTCCGGACACGGGGACAGCGGCTCCGGACACGGGGACAGCGCCGCTGGACACGGGGACAGCGGCTCCGGACACGGGGACAGCGGCTCCGGACAGAGGGACAGCGGCTGCGGACAGAGGGCCAGCGGCTCCGGACACGGGGCCAGCGGCTCCGGACAGAGGGCCAGCGGCTCCGGACTGAGGGCCAGCGGCTCCGGACACGGGGCCAGCCACCAGCCCCACCCCCCCCGGCGGCGCCAGCGCGGCCCCGCCCCCGGAGCGCGGAGGTGGCACCGAGGGGGGAGGGGGAGGCGACAGCGGCGACGAGGGAGGGGCGCTGGTGGTCAGCGAGGGGGTCCCGGCGGTCTTGGGTGGCCCCGTGGGCTCGTGGCCGTTCGCTGTCCCTCGCCCCGCCCCCCCCGTTGTCGCCGGTCCTCCCCGTCCTTCGGCCGCCGTCCAGGTCTTGACCATCCCCTTGACCGTCCCCTGGCACTCAGCTGGCCCCACACCAGTGGTCACTCCGTGGCCCTTGACTGGCCCGAGGGTTTCGGCCACTCCCTGGCACTCAGCTGGCCCCACACCAGTGGTCACTCCCTGGCCCTTGACTGTCCCTTGGCTCCCAGCTGGCCCCACACCAGTGGTCACTCCCTGGCCCTTGGCTGGCCCGAAGGTCTCGGCCATTCCCTGGCCCTCCACTGACCCCACACCAGTGGTCACTCCCTGTCCCTTGACCATCCCGAGGCTCTCGGCCACTCCCTGGCCCTCCACTGACCCCCCACCAGTGGTCACCCCGTGGCCTCCGGCCGTCCCTTGTCCCTCCGCTGTCCCCACGCCCTTGGGGACACCCTTGACCGGCCTCAGACCCTTGCTCGGCCCTTGGCCCTCCACGGCCACGCGCTGACCCTCGGCCACCCCCGGACCGGCCACCAACGCCCGGCCCTCGACCGGCCCGGGGCTCTCGGCCACCCCCCGTCCCTCTGCCGGCCCTTGGCCCTCCGCTGGCCCCACACCCTTGACCACCCCACGGGTCACCACCGTCCCCACGCCCTTGGCTGACCCTTGACCCTCCGCTGGCCCCGCGGTGGCCACCGAGCCCCGGCCCTCGTCCCCTCCCCGGGGACCCTCGGAGCTCCCGGGGCCGAAGCGGCTCCGCAGGCGGCTGACCCGACCCCGGGGGGGATTTTCGGGGTCTTGGGGGGGATTTTTGGGGTCCTGCAGGGGATTTTCGGGGTCCTGCGGGGGATTTTCGGCGTCTCCAAGGTGATTTTGGGAGTCCCGGGCGGGATTTTGGGGATCTCGGAGATCCCGGGGGCCGTTTTCGGCATCTCGCGGAGAATTTTGGGGAGGATTTTTGGCATCTCCAGAGGGAATTTGGGGGTCCCGGGGGGGATTTTGGGGGTCCCGGGGGGGATTTTTGGCATCTCCAGGGGGGATTTGGGGGTCTTGGGGTGGATTTTTGGGGTCTCGGGGGGCATTTTCGGGCTCCCAGGGGGCATTTTTGGGCTCCCGGGGGGCATTTTCGGGCTCCCGGGGTGGATTTTTGGGGTGCCGGGGATGATTTTCGGGGTCCCGGGGATGATTTTTGAGGTCCCAGGGATGATTTTTGGCATCCCGGGGCACATTTTTAGGATCCCAGGGGGGATTTTCGGGGTCCCGGGGTGGATTTTCAGCATCCCGGGGTGGATTTTCAGCATCCCGGGGTGGATTTTTGAGGTCGCGGGGATGATTTTTGACCTCCCAATGGGCATTTTGAGAATCCCGGGCAGGATTTTCGGGACGGCCGCCCTCCTCCATCCCCGGCGCCGGCACCAGGGACCCCCCAGAAACCCCAGGCCCGGATGGGACCCCCGGGAAGGTGCTCGGGACCCCCGGGCCGGCTCGGGCTCGGCGCCGTTCCAGCAGCTCCCGCTTCCAGGGGGGCACCTGGGCCGCCCGGTCCCGCTGCTCCCGCTCCCGGCGCCGCGCGGCCTCCTCGTCCCGGCGCCGGCGCTCCAGCAGCTGCAGCTTCCAGCCCGGAACCGCCATCCCTGGGGGGCACCAGCGGGGTCCTGGGGGGGCGAGGAGGGGGTTTGGGGGGAGCTGGGATGGGATTTGGGGGAACTGGGGGAGCTGGGATGGGGTTGGGGGAACTGGGATGGGGTTTGGGGGGAGCTGGGATGGGATTTGGGGGAGCTGGGATGGGGTTTGGGGGGAGCTGGGAGGGGTTTGGGGGAGCTGGGGGAGCTGGGATGGGGTTTGGGGGAGCTGGGGGGGGTTTGGGGGAGCTGGGATGGGATTTGGGGGAGCTGGGGGAGCTGGGATGGGATTTGGGGGAGCGAGGAGGGGGTTTGGGGGGAGCTGGGATGGGGTTTGGGGAACTGGGATGGGGTTTGGGGGAGCTGGGATGGGATTTGGGGGAGCTGGGATGGGGTTTGGGGGAGCTGGGGGGGGTTTGGGGAACTGGGATGGGGTTTGGGGGAGCTGGGAGGGGGTTTGGGGGAGCTGGGATGGGGTTGGGGGGAACTGGGATGGGGTTGGGGGGAACTGGGAAGGGGTTTGGGGGAACTGGGATGGGGTTTGGGGGAACTGGGATGGGGTTGGGGGAGCTGGGATGGGGTTTGGGGGAGCTGGGATGGGGTTTGGGGGAACTGGGATGGGATTGGGGGGAACTGGGATGGGGTTGGGGGAACTGGGATGGGGTTTGGGGGAACTGGGAGGGGGTTTGGGGGGGTGAGGAGGGGGTTTGGGGGAACTGGGATGGGGTTTGGGGGAACTGGGATGGGGTTGGGGGAACTGGGATGGGGTTTGGGGGGTCAGGGAGGGGTTTGGGGGAGCTGGGATGGGGTTTGGGGGAACTGGGATGGGTTTGGGGAACTGGGAGGGGGTTTGGGGGGGAACTGGGGGAGGCTTGGGGGAACTGGGATGGGGTTGGGGGGGAACTGGGGGAGCTGGGATGGGGTTTGGGGGAGCTGGGATGGGGTTGGGGGAACTGGGATGGGGTTTGGGGGAACTGGGATGGGGTTTGGGGGAACTGGGATGGGGTTTGGGGAACTGGGATGGGGTTTGGGGGAACTGGGATGGGGTTTGGGGGAACTGGGATAGGGTTTGGGGGGCGAGGAGGGGTTTTGGGGGAGCTGGGATGGGATTGGGGGAACTGGGATGGGGTTTGGGGAAACTGGGATGGGGTTGGGGGAACTGGGGGGGGTTTGGGGGAACTGGGATGGGGTTGGGGGAGCTGGGATGGGGTTGGGGGAACTGGGATGGGGTTGGGGGAGCTGGGATGGGGTTGGGGAATTGGGATGGGGTTTGGGGGAACTGGGATGGGGTTGGGGGAACTGGGATGGGGTTTGGGGGAGCTGGGGGGGGTTTGGGGGAACTGGGAGGGGTTTGGGGAACTGGGATGGGGTTTGGGGGAGCTGGGATGGGATTTGGGGGAACTGGGATGGGATTTGGGGGAACTGGGATGGGATTTGGGGGAGCTGGGATGGGGTTGGGGAATTGGGATGGGGTTTGGGGGAACTGGGATGGGATTTGGGGGAGCTGGGATGGGGTTGGGGGAGCTGGGATGGGGTTTGGGGGAGCTGGGATGGGGTTTGGGGGAACTGGGATGGGGTTGGGGGAACTGGGATGGGGTTTGGGGGAGCTGGGGGGGGTTTGGGGGAACTGGGATGGGGTTTGGGGAACTGGGATGGGGTTTGGGGGTCAGGGAGGGGTTTGGGGGAGCTGGGATGGGATTGGGGGAACTGGGATGGGGTTGGGGGGAACTGGGATGGGGTTGGGGGGAACTGGGAGGGGGTTGGCGGAACTGGGATGGGGTTTGGGGGAACTGGGATGGGGTTGGGGGAACTGGGATGGGGTTTGGGGGGTCAGGGAGGGGTTTGGGGGGCGAGGAGGGGGTTTGGGGGAACTGGGAGGGGGTTGGGGGAACTGGGGGGGGTTGGGGGAACTGGGATGGGGTTGGGGGGAACTGGGAGGGGGTTGGGGGAACTGGGGGGGGTTGGGGGAACTGGGATGGGGTTGGGGGGAACTGGGAGGGGTTTAGGGATGATGGAGGAACTTGGGATGGGGTTTGGGGGTCAGGGAGGGGTTTGGGGGAGCTGGGATGGGGTTTGGGGAACTGGGATGGGGTTTGGGGAACTGGGATGGGGTTGGGGGGAACTGGGATGGGGTTTGGGGGAACTGGGATGGGGTTTGGGGAACTGGGATGGGGTTGGGGGGGAACTGGGGGAACTGGGAGGGGTTTGGGGAACTGGGATGGGGTTTGGGGGTCAGGGAGGGGTTTGGGGGAACTGGGATGGGGTTGGGGGAACTGGGATGGGGTTGGGGGGGAACTGGGGGAACTGGGAGGGGTTTGGGATCGGTGTTGGGACATTGGAGCCACCCGGGATGGGGACAGGAACCACCAGGGGCCACCAGGGATGGGTCAGGGGCCACCAGGGACCACCAGGGACCACCAGGGGCCACCAGGACAGGACAGGGGCCACCAGAAAGGGGTCCGGGACCACCAGGGGCCACCCGAGGCCACCAAGGATGGGTCCGGGACCACCCGAGGCCACCAAGGATGGGTCCGGGACCACCCGGGGCCACCCCGGAAGCAGCCGAAGGTCCCCGAAATGCCCCCAAAATCCCGGCAATTTCGGGATCCCCAAAAACCCGGGCGGGGCTCCCCTCGCTGCTGGGGGGGAGGGGCGGGATCCCCAAAATTCCCGGGGGGGGGTCCCAAAACCGCCCGAAATCGCCCCAAAACCGCAGCCCCAGCGCCGGGGGGGGGGGGGGGGGGGATGTCCCTGGGAACTCCCCCGCCCCCAATTTGGGGAGGGGTCGTGGGGGGCACCCCCAGGGACCCCTCCCCTCCCCCCCCCGGGAGCCGCGGGGTGGGGCCGGGTGGGGGAGGGGAAGGTGCGGAGCCTTTGTGGAAGGAAAGGGCGGGAAAAGGGGGGGGGGGAGGGGGAGGGGAAATCCCGGGGTCTCCCCCCCACCCCCCCCAACACCTCGAGGGACCCCTCCCCCCCCTTGGGAAGGTGGGGGAGGGGTCCCCAAAAACTCACCCGGAGCGCGGGAGGGACCCGGAGGCGGCGGCGGGGGGGGGGGGGAGGGGAGGGGAAGGGGGGAGGGGGGGGGGGAGGGGGAGGAAAAGCGGCTTTTCCTGGGGGGGGTGGGGGGAGGGGCGGGGAGGGTGGGGGAGGGGGAGGGGCAGCCCCGCCCCCTTTGTTTTGGGGGGTGGGGAGGGGAATTTGGGGGGTTTTGAGGGGGAAATTTGGGGGTTTTGGGGGTGTTCGGGGGGTGGGGGAGGGGCGGGAGCCCCGCCCCTGAATTTTGGGGGGTGGGGGGTGGGGGAGGGGCTGGGCTTTTGTGTGCGGGGAGGGGGAGGGGCTTGGGGGGGAGGGGCCTCGGGGGGGTTTCTGGAGGGTGGCCCCAAAATTCCCTCCAAATCTCAGGAATTCTCCCCAAATTTCCCGTCCCGGGACCCTCCCGATCCCAAATTTCCCTGAATTTCCCCAAATCCCCCCAAATTTCCCCCAAATTTCTCCCAGATTTCCCTTCTCGGGACCCTGAATCCCAAATCCCCCCAAAATCTCCCCAAATTCCCCTTCCTGAGACCCCCCCTGATCCCAAATCTCCCCAAATTTCCCCCAAATCCCCCCAAATTTCCCCAATTTCCCCCAAATTTCCCTTCTCGGGACCTTGAATCCCAAATCCCCCCAAAATCCCCCCAAAATCCCACAAATTTCCCTTCCCGGGACCCCCTCGACCCCAAATTTCCCTGAATTTCCCCAAATTTCCCCCAAATTTCCCTTCCCGGGACCCCCTCGACCCCAAATTTCCCTTCCCGGGACCCCCTCGACCCCAAATTTCCCTCAAATTTCCCCAAATCCCCCCAAATTTCCCCCAAATTTCTCCCAGATTTCCCTTCTCGGGACCCTGAATCCCAAATCCCCCCAAAATCTCCCCAAATTCCCCTTCCTGAGACCCCCCTGATCCCAAATCTCCCCAAATTTCCCCCAAATCCCCCCAAATTTCCCCAATTTTCCCCAAATTTCCCTTCTCGGGACCCTGAATCCCAAATCCCCCCAAAATCCCCCCAAAATCCCCCCAAAATCCCCCCAAATTTCCCCCAAATTTCCCTTCCCGGGACCCCCCCGATCCCAAATTTCCCCAAATTTCCCCCAAATTTCTCCCAGATTTCCCTTCCTGGGACCCTGAATCCCAAATCCCCCCAAAATCTCCCCAAATTCCCCTTCCTGAGACCCCCCTGATCCCAAATCTCCCCAAATTTCCCCCAAATCCCCCCAAATTTCCCCAATTTCCCCCAAATTTCCCTTCTCGGGACCCTGAATCCCAAATCCCCTCCAAAATCCCCCCAAATTTCCCCCAAATTTCCCTTCCCGGGACCCCCCCGATCCCAAATTTCCCCAAATTTCCCCAAATCTCCCCCAAATTTCTCCCAGATTTCCCTTCCTGGGACCCTGAATCCCAAATCCCCCCAAAATCTCCCCAAATTCCCCTTCCTGAGACCCCCCCTGATCCCAAATCTCCCCAAATTTCCCCAATTTCCCCCAAAATTCCCTTCTCGGGACCCTGAATCCCAAATCTCCTCCAAATCCCCCCCAAATCTCCCCAAATTTCTCCCAAATTTCCCTTCCCGGGACCCCCTCGATCCCAAATTTCCCTCAAATTTCCCCAAATCCCCCCAAATTTCCCCCAAATTTCTCCCAGATTTCCCTTCCTGGGACCCTGAATCCCAAATCCCCCCAAAATCTCCCCAAATTCCCCTTCCTGAGACCCCCCCTGATCCCAAATCTCCCCAAATTTCCCCCAAATCCCCCCAAATTCCCACAAATTTCCCTTCCCGGGACCCCCTCGACCCCAAATTTCCCTGAATTTCCCCAAATTTCCCCCAAATTTCCCTTCCCGGGACCCCCCCAACCCAAATCCCCCCAAATCTCCCCAAAATCTCCCCCAATTTCCCCCCAAATTCCTTTTCCCAGGACTCCCCCGACCCCAAATTTTCCCCAAATTCCCCCAAATTTTCCCCAAATTCCACTTCCCGGGACCCTGAATCCCAAATCCCCCCAAAATCTCCCCAAATTCCCCCAAATTTCCCTTCCTGGCACCCTGAGTCCCAAATCCTCCCAAATCTCCCCAAATTTTCCCCAAATTCTCCCAAATTTTCCCTGAATTCCCCAAATTCCCCCCAGATTTCCCTTCTTGGGACCCTGAGTCCCAAATCCCCCCAAAATCTCCCTAAATTTTCCCCAAATTCCCCCAAATTTTCCCCAAATTCCCCCAAATTTCCCCCTAATTTCCCCAAAATTCCCTTCCTGGGACCCCAAAATCTCCCCAAATCCCCCCAAATCTCCCCAAATTTTCCCCAAATTCTCCCAAATTTTCCCTGAATTCCCCAAATTCCCCCCAGATTTCCCTTCTTGGGACCCTGAGTCCCAAATCCCCCCAAAATCTCCCTAAATTTTCCCCAAATTCCCCCAAATTTTCCCCGAATTCCCCCTAATTTCCCCAAAATTCCCTTCCTGGGACCCCAAAATCTCCCCAAATTCCCCCAAATCTCCCCAAATTTCCCCCAAAATCTCCCCAAATTCCCCCAAATTTCCCATCCTGGGACCCTGAATCCCAAATCCCCCCAAGTTTTCCCCAAATTCCCCCGAATTCCCCCCAAATCCCCGGGATCCGCTCGGGGGGGAGGGGTCAGGGTGGGGGAGGGGCGGTGCCCGTGTCGCCCCTCCCCCACCCCTTCAATCGGCGCCTTCCGGGGGGGCCCCTCCCCCACCCGGCCTGGGGGGAGGGGTCGGGCCCAGCTCGGCCTCGGCCGCGCCCAAAGCCTGACCCCTGACCCCTGACCCCTGACCCCTGACCCCGGCCGGAGAGCTGACCCCTGACCCCTGACCCCGGCCGGAGAGCTGACCCCTGACCCCTGACCCCTGACCCCGGCCGGAGAGCTGACCCCTGACCTCTGACCCCGGCCGGAGAGCTGACCCCTGACCTCTGACCCCTGACCCCGGCCGGAGAGCTGACCCCTGACCCCTGACCCCGGCCGGAGAGCTGACCCCTGACCCCTGACCCCTGATCCCGGCCGGAGAGCTGACCCCTGACCCCTGACCCTGATCCCGGCCGGAGAGGTGACCCCTGACCCCTGACCTCTGACACCTGACCCTGCCCCCAGCCGGATCCCTGACCCTGACCCCTGACCCTGGCCAGAGAGGTGACCCCTGACCCCTGATCCTGGCCAGAGAGGTGACCCCTGACCCTTGATCCCAGCCGGAGAGCTGACCCCTGACCCCAGCCAGACCCCTGACCTCTGACCCCGGCCAGACTGGTGACCCCTGACCCCGGCTGGACCGCTGACCTCTGACCTCTGACCCCAACCCCTGACCCCTGACCCTCACCCTGATCCCGGCCAGGTGAGCCCTGACAGCCCCAAAACAGACCCAGCTGGGATCCAGGTGTGCCCAGGTGCCCCCAGGTGTCCCCAGGTTTGTCCCAGGTGTCCCAGCCCCCCCACGTGTGTCCCCAGGTGTGCCCAGGTGTCCCAGGTGTCCCCCACGTGTGTCCCAGGTGTGTCCCTACCCCCCCAGGTGTGTCCCAGGTGTCCCAGCCCCCCCACAGGTGTCCCCAGGTGTCCCCAGGTGCCCCCCAGGTGTGTCCCCCCAGCCCCCCCAGTCCCCCCAGGTGTCCCCAGGTGTGTCCCCAGGTGTCCCAGGTGCCCCCCCACGTGTGTCCCAGCCCCCCCAGGTGTGTCCCAGGTGTGTCCCAGGTCTGTCCCAGGTGTGTCCCCGCTGCCCCCCAGGTGCCCCCAGGTGTGTCCCCAGGTGTCCCCAGGTGTCCCCCAGGTGTGTCCCCAACCCCCCCAGGTGTGTCCCAGCCCCCCCAGTCCCCCCAGGTGTGTCCCAGGTGTGTCCCCAGCCCCCCCAGCCCCCCCAGGTGTGTCCCAGCCCCCCCAGGTGCCCCCCAGGTGCCCCCCCAGGTGTGTCCCAGGTGTGTCCCAGGTGTGTCCCAGGTGTGTCCCCGCTGCCCCCCAGGTGCCCCCCAGCCCCCCCAGGTGTCCCAGGTGCATCCCAGGTGTGCCCAGGTGTGTCCCAGGTGTGTCCCAGGTGTGTCCCAGCCCCCCCAGGTGCCCCCAGGTGCCCCCCAGGTGCCCCCCAGGTGTGTCCCAGGTGTGTCCCAGGTGCCCCCCAGGTGCCCCCCAGGTGTGCCCAGGTGTGTCCCAGGTGTGTCCCAGCCCCCCCAGGTGTGTCCCAGGTGCATCCCAGGTGTCCCAGGTGTGTCCCCAGGTGTCCCCAGGTGTCCCCCAGGTGTGTCCCCAGGTGTCCCCCAGGTGTGTCCCCAACCCCCCCAGGTGTGTCCCAGCCCCCCCAGCCCCCCCAGGTGTGTCCCAGGTGCATCCCAGGTGTGCCCAGGTGTCCCCCAGGTGCATCCCAGGTGTGCCCAGGTGTGTCCCAGGTGTGTCCCCGCTGCCCCTCCCCCGCCCCAAGCGGGTCAATCGCGGTGACTCAGAGGATTTTGGGGGCGGCCCCCGCCCCTCCCCCCCCCGGCCGGGCTATTTCAGGTGGCCCCGGGCCCCTCCCGGCCCCTCCCGGCCCCTCCCGGCCCCTCGCGCTCCCTCCCGGCCCCGATGGCTCCGGCCCGGCCCCGGCGGCCCCCGGTGCTGCTGCTGCTGCTGCTGCTGCTGCCCCGTGAGACTGGGAGCACTGGGAGGGACTGGGAGGGACACTGGGAGAGACTGGGAGAGACTGGGAGAGACTGGGAGGGACACTGGGAGAGACTGGGAGGGACACTGGGAGAGACTGGGAGCACTGGGAGAGACTGGGAGAGAGACTGGGAGCACTGGGAGAGAGACTGGGAGCGACTGGGAGAGACTGGGAGAGACACTGGGAGCACTGGGAGGGACTGGGAGAGAGACTGGGAGCACTGGGAGAGAGACTGGGAGAGACTGGGAGAGAGACTGGGAGCACTGGGAGAGAGACTGGGAGCACTGGGAGAGACTGGGAGAGACACTGGGAGCACTGGGAGGGACTGGGAGAGAGACTGGGAGCACTGGGAGAGAGACTGGGAGAGACTGGGAGAGAGACTGGGAGCACTGGGAGAGAGACTGGGAGCACTGGGAGAGACTGGGAGAGACACTGGGAGGGACTGGGAGCACTGGGAGAGACTGGGAGAGAGACTGGGAGCACTGGGAGGGACTGGGATGGAGACTGGGAGAGACTGGGAGGGACTGGGATGGAGACTGGGAGAGACTGGGAGGGACTGGGAGAGACTGGGAGCACTGGGAGAGAGACTGGGAGAGACTGGGAGAGAGACTGGGAGAGACTGGGAGAGACTGGGAGCACTGGGAGAGACACTGGGAGGGACTGGGAGAGACACTGGGAGAGAGACTGGGAGCACTGGGAGAGAGACTGGGAGAGAGACTGGGAGCACTGGGAGAGAGACTGGGAGAGACTGGGAGAGAGACTGGGAGAGACTGGGAGAGACTGGGAGCACTGGGAGAGACACTGGGAGGGACTGGGAGAGACACTGGGAGAGAGACTGGGAGCACTGGGAGAGAGACTGGGAGAGAGACTGGGAGCACTGGGAGAGAGACTGGGAGAGACTGGGAGAGAGACTGGGAGAGACTGGGAGAGACTGGGAGCACTGGGAGAGACACTGGGAGAGAGACTGGGAGCACTGGGAGAGAGACTGGGAGAGAGACTGGGAGCACTGGGAGAGAGACTGGGAGAGAGACTGGGAGAGACTGGGAGAGAGACTGGGAGAGACTGGGAGAGACTGGGAGCACTGGGAGAGACACTGGGAGGGACTGGGAGAGACACTGGGAGAGAGACTGGGAGCACTGGGAGAGAGACTGGGAGAGAGACTGGGAGCACTGGGAGAGAGACTGGGAGCACTGGGAGAGACTGGGAGAGACACTGGGAGCACTGGGAGAGAGACTGGGAGCACTGGGAGAGACTGGGAGAGAGACTGGGAGCACTGGGATGGGCACTGGGAGAGACTGGGAGAGACACCGGGAGCACTGGGAGGGACTGGGAGAGAGACTGGGAGCACTGGGAGAGACTGGGAGAGAGACTGGGAGCACTGGGATGGGCACTGGGAGAGACTGGGAGAGACACTGGGAGCACTGGGAGAGACTGGGAGAGAGACTGGGAGCACTGGGAGAGAGACTGGGAGCACTGGGAGAGAGACTGGGAGCACTGGGAGACACTGGGAGCACTGGGAGAGACTGGGAGAGAGATTGGGAGAGACTGGGATGGAGACTGGGAGCACTGGGAGCACTGGGAGGGAGATTGGGAGCACTGGGAGAGACTGGGATGGAGACTGGGGGCACTGGGAGCGACTGGAAGAGAGACTGGGAGAGACTGGGATGGAGACTGGGATGGGCATCAGGAGCACTGGGAGAGACTGGGATGGAGACTGGGAGAGACTGGGAGCACTGGGAGAGACTGGGAGAGACTGGGATGGGCACTGGGAGCACTGGGATGGGCACTGGGATGGAGACTGGGGGGACTGGGAGAGACTGGGGGCACTGGGATGGGCACTGGGAGCATTGGGAGAGACTGGGGCAACTGGGATGGAGACTGGGGGAACTGGGAGCATTGGGAGCACTGGGAATGGCGACTGGGAGGGACTGGGAATGGATTCTCCTTCTCGGTCAGGGCACTGGGATGGACTGGGAAGGACTGGGAGGGACTGGGATGAGGTCAGGGAGGGAAGCTGTGGGACGTGAACTGGGACAGGAACTGGGAGGGACTGGGATGGACTGGGATAGACCGGGATGGACTGGGATAGACCGGGATGGACCGAGATAGACTGGGATAGACTGGGATGGACTGGGCGGGACTGGAAGGGACTGGGATGGGGTCAGGGAGGGAAGCTGTGGGACGTGAACTGGGACAGGAACTGGGACAGGAACTGGGAGGGACTGGGATGGACTGGGATAGACCGGGATGGACTGGGATAGACTGGGATGGACCGAGATAGACTGGGATGGACTGGGAAGGACTGGGAGGGACTGGGATGAGGTCAGGGAGGGAAGCTGTGGGACGTGAACTGGGACAGGAACTGGGATAGACCGGGATAGACTGGGATAGACCGGGATAGACTGGGATAGACTGGGATGGACTGGGATAGACTGGGATAGACTGGGATGGACTGGGATAGACTGGGAGGGACTGGGATGAGGTCAGGGAGGGAAGCTGTGGGACGTGAACTGGGACAGGAACTGGGAGGGACTGGGAGGGACTGGGATGGACTGGGATAGACCGGGATAGACTGGGATGGACCAAGATGGACTAGGATAGACTGGGATGGACTGGGTGGGACTGGGAGGGACTGGGATGAGGTCAGGGAGGGAAGCTGTGGGACGTGAACTGGGACAGGAACTGGGAGGGACTGGGAGGGACTGGGAATGACGGATATGGAATCTGGGTGGGGCTGGGATGACTGGGATGAACTGGGACGGGAACTGGGAGGGACTGGGATAGACTGGGAATGACGGATACAGAATGTGGGTGGGGCTGGGATGAACTGGGACAGGAAGTGGGAGGGACTGGGATGAACTGGGACAAACTGGGATGAACTGAGATGGGCTGGGAGGAACTGGGATGGGAACCGGGATAAACTGGGTTGAGCTGGGATAAACTGGCATGAACTGAGATGGGAACTGGGATGAACTGGGACAAACTGGGATGAACTGGGATGGGAAGTGGGAGGGACTGGGCTGAACTGGGCTGAACTGGGCTGAACCGGGCTGAACTGGGATGAACTGGGATAGGAACTGGGATGAACCGAGATGGGAACTGGGCTGAACTGGGCTGAACTGGGATAAGCTGGGATGAACTGGGATGAACCAAGATGGGAACTGGGATAAACTGGGCTGAACCGAGATGGGAACTGGGATGAACTGGGCTGAACTGGGATGGGAACTGGGAGGGACTGGGCTGAACTGGGCTGAACCGGGCTGAACCGGGATGAACTGGGATGAACTGGGATAAACTGGGATGAACCAAGATGGGAACTGGGATGAGCTGGGACAAACTGGGATGGGAACTGGGATGAACTGGGTTGACCTGGGATAAACTAGGATGAACCGAGATGGGAACTGGGCTGAACTGGGATGGGAAGTGGGAGGGACTGGGCTGAACTGGGCTGAACCGGGATGACCTGAGATGAACTGGGATGAACCGAGATGGGAACTGGGCTGAACTGGGCTGAACTGGGATAAGCTGGGATGAACTGGGATGGGAGCTGGGATGAACCGAGATGGGAACTGGGATAAACTGGGATGAACCGAGATGGGAACTGGGATGAGCTGGGACAAACTGGGATGAACCAAGATGGGAGCTGGGCTGAACTGGGATAAGCTGGGATGAACTGGGATGAACCGAGATGGGAACTGGAATAAGCTGGGATGAACCGAGATGGGAACTGGGATAAACTGGGCTGAACCGAGATGGGAACTGGGCTGAACTGGGCTGAACTGGGATGGGAACTGGGAGGGACTGGGCTGAACCGGGCTGAACCGGGATGAACTGGGATGAACTGGGATAAGCTGGGATGAACTGGGATGGGAGCTGGGATGAACCGAGATGGGAACTGGGATGAGCTGGGACAAACTGGGATGAACCAAGATGGGAACTGGGCTGAACTGGGCTGAACTGGGATAAGCTGGGATGAACCGAGATGGGAACTGGGATAAACTGGGATGAACCAAGATGGGAACCGGGATGAGCTGGGACAAACTGGGATGAACCAACATGGGAACTGGGCTGAACCGGGCTGAACTGGGATAAGCTGGGATGAACCGAGATGGGAACCGGGATGAGCTGGGACAAACTGGGATGGGAACTGGGTTGACCTGGGATAAACTGGGCTGAACCGAGATGGGAACTGGGCTGAACTGGGATGGGAAGTGGGAGGGACTGGGCTGAACTGGGCTGAACTGGGCTGAACTGGGCGCCCCCTGACCCCTCCCCTCCCCCCCAGCCGCCTCCGGGCTCTGCGGCTCCCCCGGCTCCGGCTCCGGCCCCGCGCTGGCCCCGCTCACGGCCGGGGTCGATCCCTGCAAGGATCCCCCCGGATTCCTGAGCCCCCAGCTGGGATCCGCCGGGAATTCGGGATCCTACGGAGGCGGATCAGGATCCTATGGAAAGGGATCCTCTGGAAATTCGGGATCCTACGGATCAGGATCCTCTGGAAATTCGGGATCCTACGGATCGGGATCCTACGGGAATTCGGGCTCCTACGGAGGCGGATCGGGGTCCTACGGATCAGGATCCTCTGGAAATTCGGGATCTCCCGGGAATTCGGGGTCCTACGGGAATTCGGGCTCCTACGGAGGCGGATCGGGGTCCTACGGATCGGGATCCCCTGGGAATTCGGGATCCTACGGAGGCGGATCAGGATCCTATGGATCGGGATCCTATGGGAATTCGGGGTCCTACGGGAATTCAGGATCGTACGGAGGCGGATCGGGATCCTACGGATCGGGATCCTACGGATCGGGGTCCTACGGGAATTCGGGATCCCCTGGGAATTCGGGATCGTACGGAGGCGGATCGGGGTCCTACGGATCAGGATCCCCTGGGAATTCAGGATCCTACGGGAATTCGGGATCCTACGGAGGCGGATCAGGATCCTATGGATCAGGATCCCCTGGGAATTCGGGATCGTACGGAGGCGGATCAGGGTCCTACGGATTGGGATCCAGCTCAGGGTCCTACGGATCCGGATCGGGCAGGCCTGGATCCGGATCTGGATCAGGATCTGGAAGACCCGGGTCTGGATCTGGATCCGGATCTGGATCAGGATCTGGAAGACCCGGGTCTGGATCTGGATCCGGATCAGGCAGACCTGGATCCCAAGGGGGAATTGGATTGGGATCGGGCAAACCTGGATCTGGATCTGGATCGGGATCGGGCAGACCCGGATCTGGATCTGGATCGGGATCGGGCAGACCCGGATCTGGATCCGGATTGGGATCAGGCAAACCTGGATCTGGATCCGGATCCGGACTGGGCAAACCTGGATCCCAAGGGGGAATTGGATCCGGATCAGGCAGACCTGGATCGGGATCGGGCAAACCCGGATCCGGATCTGGATCCCAGGGAGCGGGAAGTGGATCCCAAGGGGGAGGCGGATCCGGCTCCTACGGGGGCCTGGATTCCTACGGGGGATCCTCGGGATCCTACGGGGATGATGCGGGATCCTACGGAAGTTCGGGATCCTACGGAAGTTCGGGATCCTACGGAGGGGGTTCGGGATCCTACGGAGGGGGTCCAGGATCCTCTGGAGGGTCTGGATCCTATGGGAGTAGTTCAGGATCCTATGGGGGCAGACCGGGATCCTATGGAGGTTCGGGATCCCATGGAGGGTCGGGATCTTATGGGGGTGGTTCGGGATCCCATGGAGGGGGTTCGGGATCCCCCGGGGGGGGTTCGGGATCCTACGGAGGGTTGGGATCCTACGGGGGCAGTTCGGGATCCTACGGAGGGGGATCAGGATCCCATGGAGGGTCAGGATCCTACGGAGGCAGACCGGGATCCTACGGAGGGTTGGGATCTTATGGGGGTGGTTCGGGATCCTATGGAGGGTTGGGATCCTATGGAGATTCAGGATCCTACGGGGGTAGTTCGGGATCCTATGGAGGGGGTCCAGGATCCTCTGGAAGTTCGGGATCCTACGGAGGGGGATCAGGATCCCATGGAGGGTCAGGATCCTACGGGGGCAGACCGGGATCCTATGGAGGGTTGGGATCCTATGGAGGGGGTTCGGGATCCCCCGGGGGTGGTTCGGGATCCTATGGAGGGTTGGGATCCTATGGAGGGGGATCAGGATCCTACGGGGGCAGACCGGGATCCTATGGAGGTTCGGGATCTTATGGGGGTGGTTCAGGATCCTATGGAGGGTTGGGATCCTACGGAAGCGGTTCGGGATCCCCCGGGGGCGGTTCGGGATCCTATGGAGGGGGATCAGGATCCTATGGAGGCGGTTCGGGATCCTATGGAGGGTTGGGATCCTACGGGGGCAGTTCGGGATCCCCCGGGGGCGGTTCGGGATCCTACGGAGGCGGTTCGGGATCCTATGGAGGGTTGGGATCTTATGGGGGTGGTTCAGGATCCTATGGAGGTGGTTCAGGATCCTACGGAGGCGGTTCAGGATCCTACGGAGGGTTGGGATCCTATGGAGGCGGTTCGGGATCCCCCGGGGGGATTTCGGGATCCTACGGGGGGATTTCGGGATCCCCCGGGCTCCGGCAGCGCCCCGGCTACAAGAACCCCGGGATCCCCTTCGTGCCGGGGCTGCGCGACCCCGCCCGCATCGGGGGGCGCTTCCCGATCCGCCGCGGGCCGGGATCCGCCCCGGGATCTGCTCCCGGATATTCCCAGGGATCCGCTCCGGGATCCGCCCCGGGATCCGCTCCCGGATATTCCCAGGGATCCGCTCCGGGATCCGCTCCCGGATATTCCCAGGGATCCGCTCCGGGATCTGCTCCGGGATCCGCCCCGGGATCCGCTCCCGGATATTCCCAGGGATCCACTCCGGGATCTGCTCCGGGATCCGCTCCCGGATACTCCCAGGGATCCACTCCGGGATCCGCTCCCGGATCTTCCCAGGGATCCGCTCCGGGATCCGCTCCGGGATATTCCCAGGGATCCGGGGCGGGGGATGGGTGCGGGGGGTGCCGGAAATAAAGGGGGGGGGGAGGGGAGGGGTCCCGGGCTCCCAACGGATCCCGAAGGATCCCAAGAGATCCCAAATAAAAGTCTCGGATTCGGATCCGGCGCCGCCGCTGGTCCTGGCACTGGGGGGGACTGGGGACAACTGGGAGTGGGATGGGGGCACTGGGGGGACTGGGATGGGGGCACTGGGGGCACTGGGAATGGAACGGGGACACTGGGGGGACTGGGATGGGGGCACTGGGGGCACTGGGAATGGAATGGGGACACTGGGGGCACTGGGGACACTGGGGGGACTGGGGGCACTGGGCTGGGGACACTGGGGACACTGGGATGGGGACACTGGGAATGGAATGGGGACACTGGGATGGGGACACTGGGGGGACACTGGGAGGACTGGGATGGGCACACTGGGGACAACTGGGAATGGAATGGGGACAACTGGGATGGGGACACTGGGGACAACTGGGAATGGAATGGGGACAACTGGGAATGGAATGGGGACACTGGGGACAACTGGGGGCACTGGGGACAACTGGGGGACTGGGGACACTGGGATGGGGACACTGGGAATGAAATGAGGACACTGGGGGCAACTGGGAATGGAATGGGGACACTGGGGGGACTGGGATGGGGACACTGGGAATGAAATGGGGACAACTGGGAATGGAATGGGGACACTGGGCTGGGGACAACTGGGAATGGGGGCACTGGGGACACTGGGAATGGAATGGGGACACTGGGGGCACTGGGGACACTGGGGGTAACTGGGAATGGAATGGGGACACTGGGGGGACACTGGGGGGACTGGATGGGCACACTGGGGACACTGGGAATGGAATGGGGACAACTGGGAATGGAATGGGGACACGGGACAACTGGGGGCACTGGGGACAACTGGGGGGACTGGGCTGGGGACACTGGGGGCACTGGGATGGGGACACTGGGGGCACTGGGGACACTGGGATGGGGACACTGGGGACACTGGGGATGAAACGGGGACAACTGGGAATGGGATGGGGACACTGGGGGGACTGGGGACACTGGGGACGACAACTGGGACAACTGGGATGGAGACACTGGGAATGAAATGGGGACACTGGGGGGGCACTGGGGGATACTGGGGGCACTGGGGGACACTGAGGACACTGGGGGATACTGGGGGGATACTGGGGACACTGGGGGCACTCTCGGCCCCACCCCAGCCCCTCCCCCCCTCCCCCCCAAACCAGTGCTCCCAGTACGGCCCCGCCTCCCCTCCTAACCCCAAACCAGTGCTCCCAGTATGGCCCCGCCTCCCCTCCAAACCCCAAACCAGTGCTCCCAGTGCTCCCAGTACGGCCCCGCCTCCCCCCCTAACCCCAAACCAGTGCTCCCAGTATGGCCCCGCCTCCCCTCCAAACCCCAAACCAGTGCTCCCAGTGCTCCCAGTACGGCCCCGCCTCCCCCCCTAACCCCAAACCAGTGCTCCCAGTACGGCCCCGCCTCCCCTCCAAACCCCAAACCAGTGCTCCCAGTACGGCCCCGCCTCCCCTCCAAACCCCAAACCAGTGCTCCCAGTGCTCCCAGTACGGCCCCGCCTCCCCTCCAAACCCCAAACCAGTGCTCCCAGTACGGCCCCGCCTCCCCTCCAAACCCCAAACCAGTGCTCCCAGTACGGCCCCGCCTCCCCCCCTAACCCCAAACCAGTGCTCCCAGTACGGCCCCGCCTCCCCTCCAAACCCCAAACCAGTGCTCCCAGTGCTCCCAGTATGGCCCCGCCTCCCCTCCAAACCCCAAACCAGTGCTCCCAGTGCTCCCAGTATGGCCGGTTCCGAGGCCGGGACCCTCCCAAATTTGGGATTCCCGGGGGGGTCCCGGGGGGGTCCCCAAAACTTCTCCCCCCCCCCCCGCGCAGGGAATGCCGGGAACTGAGTCACGGCCCCTCCCCCCACCCCCCCCGGAGGCTTTAAGGGACGGGGGGGCCCCTCCCAGTGCTCCCAGTGCCCTCCCAGTGCTCCCCCAGTGCCCTCCCAGTGCGGTGCAGGAGGGACCAGGCAGCGCTGCCAGGTACTGGGGGGGGACTGGGAGCAAACTGGGGGGTACTGGGAGGGACTGGGAAGAACTGGGGAGGTACTGGGAGGGACTGGGGGGTCGCTGGAGGCACTGGGGGAGACTGGGAGCAAACTGGGGGGCACTGGGAGGGACTGGGAGGAACTGGGGAGGTACTGGGAGGGACTGGGGGGGCACTGGGGGGGACTGGGAGCAAACTGGGGGGCACTGGGAGCAAACTGGGGGGCACTGGGAGCAAACTGGGAGGGACTGGGGTGTACTGGGGAGGACTGGGAGGGAGTAGGAAGCACTGGGAGCAAACTGGGGGGGCACTGGGGAGGACTGGAGGGCACTGGGAGGGACTGGGGGGAACTCGAGGGCACTGGGAGCAAACTGGGAGGCACTGGGAGCAAACTGGGAGGGACTGGGGGGCACTGGGAGCAAACTGGGGGGCACTGGGAGGCACTGGGGGGACTGGGGGGCACTGGGAGCGAACTGGGAAGGACGGGGGGGTACTGGGAGAGCACTGGGAGGACTGGCGGGGTGCTGGGAGGCACTGGGAGTGAACTGGGGGGCACTGGGAGTGAACTGGGGGGCACTGGGAGGGCACTGGGAGGCACTGGGAGCAAACTGGGAGCGAACTGGGGGGCACTGGGAGCGAACTGGGGGGGACTGGGAGGGACTGGGGGGGTGCTGGGAGGCACTGGGAGCGAACTGGGGGGCACTGGGAGCGAACTGTGGGGTACTGGGGGGGGCACTGGGAGGACTTGGAGGGACTGGGAGCAAACTGGGAGGCACTGGGGGGGACTGGGGGGCACTGGGAGTGAACTGGGAGGGATTGGGGGGCACTGGGAGCAATCTGGGGGGCACTGGGAGCAAACTGGGAGGGACTGGGGGGCACTGGGAGAGCACTGGGAGGACAGCAGGGGTGCTGGGAGGCACTGGGGGGACTGGGGGGCAAACTGGGAGGGACTGGGGGGCACTGGGAGCAAACTGGGAGGGACTGGGAGGGGACTGGGAGGCTCACTGGTTCTCACTGGGGGGGGTCACTGGTGCTCACTGGTGCTCACTGGGTGCTCACTGGTTCTCACTGGTGCTCACTGGTTCTCACTGGGTTCTCACTGGGTTCTCACTGGTGCTCACTGGTGCTCACTGGGTTCTCACTGGTTCTCACTGGGTTCTCACTGGGTTCTCACTGGTGCTCACTGGTTCTCACTGGTTCTCACTGGGTTCTCACTGGTGCTCACTGGGTTCTCACTGGTTCTCACTGGTTCTCACTGGTGCTCACTGGGGGGGTCACTGGTTCTCACTGGTTCTCACTGGGTTCTCACTGGTGCTCACTGGTTCTCACTGGTGCTCACTGGTGCTCACTGGTTCTCACTGGGTGCTCACTGGGTGCTCACTGGGTGCTCACTGGTTCTCACTGGTTCTCACTGGTTCTCACTGGGTGCTCACTGGGTGCTCACTGGGTGCTCACTGGGTTCTCACTGGGTTCTCACTGGGTGCTCACTGGTTCTCACTGGGTTCTCACTGGGTGCTCACTGGGTGCTCACTGGGTTCTCACTGGGTTCTCACTGGGTGCTCACTGGGTTCTCACTGGGTTCTCACTGGGTGCTCACTGGGTGCTCACTGGGTTCTCACTGGTGCTCACTGGTGCTCACTGGGTGCTCACTGGGTGCTCACTGGGTGCTCACTGGGTTCTCACTGGGTTCTCACTGGGTGCTCACTGGGTTCTCACTGGTGCTCACTGGTGCTCACTGGGTGCTCACTGGGTTCTCACTGGTTCTCACTGGTTCTCACTGGTGCTCACTGGGGGGGTCACTGGTTCTCACTGGGTTCTCACTGGTGCTCACTGGGTTCTCACTGGTGCTCACTGGGTTCTCACTGGTTCTCACTGGTGCTCACTGGGGGAGTCACTGGTTCTCACTGGTGCTCACTGGGTTCTCACTGGTTCTCACTGGGGGAGTCACTGGTTCTCACTGGTGCTCACTGGTTCTCACTGGTGCTCACTGGGGGGGTCACTGGTTCTCACTGGTGCTCACTGGTGCTCACTGGTTCTCCCTCCCCTCCCCCCCAGCCATGGCCGAACGCCGCCGCCCCTCCCCCCCCCAGGCCCCGCCGGGCCCCCCCCGGGCCGAGCCCCTCCCCCCCCCGGGGCTCCCCCTGGCCCCGTGGCCGCCCCTGCCCGCCTGGCCCGGCGGCGACAGCGGCGACAGCGGCGACAGCGGCGACAGCGGCGACAGCGACAAGGCCCCGCCCCCCGCGACAGCGGCGACAGCGGCGACACCGGGGGGGGCCGAGGGGCGGGGGGGCACCCGCTGAGCCCCGCGCGATCTCGGCCCGCCTGAGGGGGCGGCGATAGCAGCGATTTATCGGCGATAGCAGCGATTTATCGGCGACATTCCGCCCTTTTTCTGCGGGTGTTTTTCTTAATTTGCGGCGCTTTCGGGCCCTCCCCCGTCCGTCACCATGGCAACGCCGTCGCTCGCCGATGACGTCACCGCGCGCTCCCTGCCGGGGGTCCGCCTGTATCCCACAATGCCCCGCGGTGCTGTGAGGGGAGGGGGGGGGTGTGGGTGGTCTGCGGCCGGGTCCGCCTGTATCCCACAATGCCCCGCGGTGCTGTGAGGGGAGGGGGGTGTGGGTGGTCTGCGGCCGGGTCCGCCTGTATCCCACAATGCCCCGCGGTGCCGTGAGGGGAGGGGGGTGTGGGTGGTCTGCGGCCGGGTCCGCCTGTATCCCACAATGCCCCGCGCGCGCCCCTCGCTCCCCCCCCCCCCGGCCCTGTCCGCTGCCCGTGCCGCCCCCAGGCCCAGGCCCGGCGCTGCCCGCGGTAACGGCGGGGAGGGGGAGGGGAGGCCCGGGAGGGGCCCGGGAGGGGCCCGGGGGGGGCGGGGAGAGGCCAAGGGGGATGGGGGGGGAGGGGGGGGGCTCCCGGCGGGACCAATCGGGGGGCGCGGGGGAGGCGGGAGGGGAGGGGGGGGGGCGGTAATGGCGGCGGGAGAGCGCGCGCGGGACGGGGGGGGGCGCGCGCGGTGACGTCACAGCGCGGCCTTGTCTCCCCCCCCCTCCCCCCCCCCTCCCAGCAGGTGCAGCCACGTGACTCCCGGAGAGCCCCACCCCCACCCTCACACCCCCTCACCAGTGCTCCCAGTAACGCCCAGTAACGCCCCCCCTGGGCTCCCAGTGCTCCCAGTGACCCCTCCCAGTGCTCCCAGTAACTCCCAGTAACCCTCCCAGTGCTCCCAATAACCCCCCCCGGGCTCCCAGTGCTCCCAGTGACCCCTCCCAGTGCTCCCAGTAACTCCCAGGAGCGCCCCCCCTGGGCTCCCAGTGCTCCCAGTGACCCCTCCCAGTGCTCCCAGTAACTCCCAATAACCCCCCCCCGGGCTCCCAGTGCTCCCAGTCCTGCTGGTGACCCTCCCAGTGCTCCCAGTGACCCCTCCCAGTGCTCCCAGTCCTGCTGGTGACCCTCTCAGTGTTCCCAGCGCTCCCTCCCAGTGCCTCCCAGTCCCTCTTCCCGTCACTCCCAGTACCCGTGTCCCCGCTCCCAGTCCCTCCCAGTGCCCGCCAGTCCCCACGTCTGCCTTCCCAGTGCCTCCCAGTTGCTCCCAGTCTCTCTACTCTCACTCCCAGTCCCTCCCAGTACGCTTCCAGTCCCTCCCAGTGCCCTCCAGCCCCCATAACCCCACTCCCAGTTGCTCCTAGTCCACTCCCAGTCTCTCCCAGCGCCTCCCAGTCTCTCTAGTCTCACTCCCAGTGCCTTCCCAGTGCCCTCCCAGTGCCCTCCCAGTGCCCTCCCAGTGCTTTCCAGCCCCTCTACCCTCACTCCCAGTCCCTCCCAGTTCCCTCCACTCTCTCTAATCCCACTCCCAGTTGCTCCCAGTCCCTCCCAGCGCCCCTCAGCCCCCATAATCCCACTCCCAGTCCATCCCAGTCCATCCCAGTGCCCTCCCAGTGCCTTCCAGCCCCCATAAACCTGCTCCCAGTGCCTCCCAGTGCTCTCCAGCCCCCATAACCCCACTCCCAGTCCCTCTAAGCTCCCTCCCAGTTGCTCCCAGTCCCTCCCAGTGCCCTCCCAGCGCCCCCCAGCCCCTCTAACCCCACTCCCAGTTGCTCCCAGCGCTCCCCAGCCCCCATAACCCCGCTCCCAGTGCCTCCCAGTCGCTCCCAGTGCCTCCCAGTCGCTCCCAGTGCCTCCCAGTCCCTCTACTTCCACTCCCAGTCGCTCCCAGTCACTCTCAGTCCCTCTACTCTCACTCCCAGTGCCCTCCCAGTGCCCTCCCAGTTGCTCCCAGTCCCTCCTAGTGCCTCCCAGTCCCTCTACTCTCACTCCCAGTCACTCCCAGTCCCTCCCAGTGCCTCCCAGTGCCCTCCCAGTTGCTCCCAGTCCCTCTATCCTCACTCCCAGTCCCTCCCAGTGCCCCATAGCCCCTCTAACCCCGCTCCCAGTCACTCCCAGTCCCTCTAACCCCACTTCCAGTCCCTCCCAGTCCCTCCCAGTCTCTCTACTCTCACTCCCAGTCCCTCCCAGTCCCTCCTAGCGCCTCCCAGTCCCTGTACTCTCACTCCCAGTTGCTCCCAGTCGCTCCCAGCCCCTCTAACCCTATTCCCAGTCCCTCCCAGTCCCTCCCAGCCCCTCTAACCCCGCTCCCAGTCGCTCCCAGTCCCCTCCCAGTCGCTCCCACTCCCTCTAACCCCACTCCCAGTCCCTCCCACTCCCTCTAACCCCACTCCCAGTCGCTCCCACTCCCTCTAACCCCACTCCCAGTCCCTCCCAGTCCCACTCCCAGTCGCTCCCAGCCCCTCTAACCCCCCTCCCAGTCCCTCCCAGCCCCTCTAACCCCCCTCCCAGTCCCTCCCAGTCCCTCCCAGTCCCTCCCACCATGTCGTCGTGCGCCGAGGTGCTGCGTTTCCAGCTGCCGGGCCACGAGGCGGCGGCGCTGCGCTCCATGACGCGCCTGCGGGCCGAGGAGCGCTTCTGCGACGTCACCATCGTGGCGCGGAGCCTGCGCTTCCGCGGCCACCGCGTCATCCTGGCCGCCTGCTCGCCCTTCCTGCGCGACCAGTTCCTGCTCAACCCGGCGGCCGAGCTGCGCGTCTCGCTGGCCCACAGCGCCCGCGTGCTGGCCGACCTGCTGCTCTCGTGCTACACGGGCGCGCTCGAGTTCGCCGGCCGCGACCTCGTCAACTACCTGACGGCCGCCAGCTACCTGCAGATGGAGCACGTGGTGGAGCGCTGCCGCGGCGCCCTGGCGCGCTTCATCCAGCCGCCGCCCGCCGCCGCCGTGCCCGCGCCGCTGCCCAAGCCCGAGGAGGACGAGGAGGACGAGGAGGAGGAGGACGCGGCGCCCGACGTTTGTATCGTCAAGGTGGAGCCGGCGGCGGTGGCGGCGGCGGCGCCGCGGAGGAGGAGGGGCACGCGCGGGTGGCCGGCGGTGGCCGCCGCGGGGGAAACGGCGGCGGCGGCGGCGCAAGGAGGAGGAGGAGGAGGAGGAGGAGCGGGGGCGGTGGTAGCCCAGGAGGCTCCGTGCCCGCCGCAGTTGGGGGTGGTCAAGGCGTGTTACAGCCTGGCCGAGGACGCCGAGGGCGAGGGGTTGCTCATTTTCCCCGGCGTCGGCGGCGGCGGCGGAGGCGGCAACGGCGAGGAAGCGACGGGCGGCGCGGGCGCCGTGAGCTCGTCGGCCCCGACGGCCGGCGCGCCGTCGTCTTCCTCGTCGTCGTCGTCGTCGTCGTTCTCCTCCTCCTCCTCCTCGCGCTGCGGGAAGTGCGGCGAAGCCTTCCAGGGCGTGGAGAAGCTGGTGTTCCACATGCGCGCCCAACACTTCGTGTTCATGTGCCCGCGCTGCGGCAAGCAGTTCAACCACAGCAGCAACCTGAACCGGCACATGAACGTGCACCGCGGCGTGAAGTCGCACGGCTGCGGCGTGTGCGGCAAGAGCTTCACGCAGAAATCCACGCTGCACGACCACCTGAACCTGCACAGCGGCGCGCGGCCCTACCGCTGCTCCTACTGCGACGTGCGCTTCGCCCACAAGCCGGCCATCCGCCGCCACCTCAAGGAGCAGCACGGCAAAACCACGGCGCAGAACGTGCTGGAAGCCGGAGGCGCCGAGGGAGGGGTGTTGCTGCGCTGACCGCCGAGGGGGGAGGGCCTGGCGTGGCCCAGGGGGGACCCCCGGGGTCAGGGGGGCGGTGGGGGGGATGAGCCCTCGGAGAGCTGGGTCCTCTCCCGGTGGAGAGGGGAGGGGGTTTGTGGGGAGGGGGTGATGGGTGGGGGGATGGGGAGTGAGCCCCTGAGGGGGTTTGGGTAGCCCGGGTGGGGTTGGAGGTGGTGGAAGGGAGGGGGAGGGGTTGGTTGGTGGGGGTGTGGAGGTGTGGGGGGGGGTGGAGTGAGGAGGGGAGGGGTCTGGAATGGTGGGGGAGGACATGAAAGTGATGGAAATGACCCCAAAATGGTGGGGGAGGAGCTTGAAATGGTGGGGGAGGAGCTCAAAGTGATGGAAATGACCCCGAAATGGTGGGGGAGGAGCTCAAAGTGACGGAAATGACCCCAAAATGGTGGGGGAGGAGCTCAAAGTGATGGAAATGACCCCAAAATGGTGAGGGAGGAGCTCAAAGTGATGGAAATGACCCCAAAATGGTGGGGGAGGAGCTCAAAGTGATGGAAGTGACCCCAAAATGGTGGGGGAGGAGCTCAAAACAATGGGGAAGGACCCCAAAATGGTGGGGGAGGAGCTCAAAACAATGGGGAAGGACCCCAAAATGGTGGGGGAGGAGCTCAAAACAATGGGGAAGGACCCCAAAATGGTGGGGGAGGAGCTCAAAGTGACGGAAATGACCCCAAAATGGTGGGGGAGGAGCTCAAAGTGATGGAAATGACCCCAAAAATGGTGGGGAAGGACCTCAAAGTGACGGAAATGACCCCAAAATGGTGGGGGAGGAGCTCAAAGTGATGGAAACGACCCCAAAACGATGGGGAAGGACCTCGAAACTATAGAAATGACCCCAAAGTGATGGGGAACAACTCCAAAGTGGTGGAAACGGCGCCGAAATGATGGGGAAGGACCCCAAAGTGATGGGAACAACCCCAAAATGGTGGGGAAGGACCTCGAAACATTGGGGAAGGACCCCAAAGTGATGGAAACGACCCTAAAACAGTGGAAAAGGATCTTGAAACGATGGGGAAGGACCCGAAAGTGATGGAAACGACCCCAAAACGACGGGGAAGGACCTGAAAGTGATGGGAATGACCCCAAAACGACAGGGAAGGACCCCAAAGTGATGGGGAAGGACCTCGAAACAATGGAGAAGGACCCAAAAGTGATGGAAATGATCCCAAAGTGATGGGAACGACCTCAAAGTGATGGAAATGACCCCGAAACGATGGGGAAGGACCCCGAAGTGGTGGGAATGACCCCAAAGTGATGGGAACGACCCCAAAGTGATGGGAACGACCCCGAAACGATGGGAAAGGACCCCAAACTGATAGGGAATGATCCCAAAGTGATGAAAACAACCCCAAAACGATGGGAAGGACCCCGAAATGATGGTGAATGACCCCAAAGTGATGGGGAATGACCCCAAAACGATGGGGAAGGACCTTGAAACGATGGGGAAGGACCCCGAAGTGATGGGGAACGACCCCAAAACGATCCCAAAGTGATGGGAACGACCTCAAAGTGGTGGAAATGACCCCAAAACGATGGGGAGCGACCCCAAAGCGATGGGAACGACCCCGAAACGATGGGGAACAACCCCAAAGTGATGAAAACAACCCCAAAATGATGGGAACGACCCCAAAGTGATGGGGAATGACCCCAAAACGATGGGAACGACCTCAAAGTGATGGAAACGACCCCAAAACGATGGGGAAGGAGCCCAAAGTGATGGGGAAGGACCCTGAAAATCCCGAAGTGATGGGAAGGACCTCAAGTGATGGAAACGACCCCAAAACGATGGAAATCACCCCAAAACGATGGGGAAGGACCCAGAAACAATCCCAAAGTGATGGGAATTACCTCAAAGTGATGGAAACGACCCCAAAGTGACGGGGAACGACCCAAAACGATGGAAGCGACCTCGAAGTGATGGAAATGACCCCAAAACAATGGAAATGACCCCAAAACGATGGAAATGACCCCAAAACGATGGGGAAGGACCCCAAAGTGATGGAAAAGACCCCAAAGTGATGGAAATGACCCCAAAACGGTGGGGAAGGACCCCAAAGTGATGGAAATGACCCCAAAGTGATGGAAATGACCCCAAAACGGTGGGGAAGGACCCCAAAGTGATGGAAATGACCCCAAAGTGATGGAAATTACCCCAAAACGATGGGGAAGGACCCCAAAGTGATGGAAACGACCCCAAAACGATGGAAACGCCCCCGAAACGATGGGGAAGGACCTGAAAACGATAGAAACGACCCCAAAACGATGGAAACGCCCCCAAAACGATGGAAATGACCCCAAAACGATGGGGAAGGACCCCAAAGTGATGGAAATGACCCCAAAACGGTGGGGAAGGACCCCAAAGTGATGGAAACGACCCCAAAACGATGGAAACGCCCCCAAAACGATGGGGAAGGACCTGCAAACGATAGAAACGACCCCAAAACGATGGAAACGCCCCCAAAACGATGGAAATGACCCCAAAACGATGGCGAAGGACCCCAAAGTGATGGAAATGACCCCAAAACGATGGGGAAGGACCCCAAAGTGATGGAAACGACCCCAAAACGATGGAAACGCCCCCAAAACGATGGGGAAGGACCTGAAAACGATAGAAACGACCCCAAAACGATGGAAACGCCCCCAAAACGATGGAAATGACCCCAAAATGGAGGAGCAGATGGGACCCTCCCCACCCCCCCTCCTCCCATCCCCCCCCTCCCCCCCACCATGGATTTGGGGGGTCCCCTTGGTGGACAATGGGGTGACCCCTCCCCCCCCTCAGGAGCAGGACGGACCCCCCCGGACAATTTTGGGGGGACACAAAAGGGGGGGGGATGGGGACCCCCGAATTTTGGGGGGGGGGGGGGGGGTCGTCGCCCCATCCCCCACCTCCCCCATAGGTTTGGGGGGGGGGGGGTCCCCGGGGACCCCCTTAGGTTGTAGCGATGGGGGGGGGAGGGGTCTCTGTAGCGTGTGGGGGAGGGGAGGTTTTTGGGGGGGGTGGGGGAGGGGCAGCCAAGAATTTGGGTGTTTTTTGGGGGTGGGGGAGGGGGGGAGTAGGGGGTAGAGAGGAGAAGGATTTTTTTTGGGGGGGGGGTGATACGTGAAACCCTTTTTTTGGGTGGGGGGGGGAGGGAGGGAGGGAGGGAGGGAGGGGGTGGGACCCCCCCAAAAGCGCAGATTTTTTGGAAGTTTTTATTATTTTTTTTTTTTTTTTCTTTTGTAATAAAAGGATTTTAAAGGAAAAAAAAGGAAAATTGCCAAAAAAAAAAAAAGCGGTGAAAGCGTCTGCGGGTGTTTATTTATTTATAGCCGGGGGTGGTTTTTGGGTGAAAAAGCAGCGATTTGGGGGAGTTTGGAGGGGTCCCGAACCCCCAAAAAACCGGGCCCCCCCCCCAAAAACCACGGAGGGGCGTGGCTTAAGCATAGAGTGGGCGTGGCTTAAGCGAGGGGGCGTGGTTTGACCACGGAGGGGCGTGGCTTAAGCGAGGGGGCGGGGCCAAGGCTGGGAGCACAAAGCGCGAGGCGGTGGGCGGAGCTTTGCCCATAAAAGGCTTGGTCACGCCCCCTTTTCGGGGGGGGCGGCAGCGTCGTGACGTCACCGCGCGCGCGGCGCGCTCGGCAGCGATGGAGGCGGCGGGAGGCGCCGAGGTCTGAGGGGAGGGGGTGGGGGGGCAGCGGGAACCGAAGCGGTTTTTGAGGAGATTTTGGGGTGTTTTGAGGGGTTTTTGGGGGTCCCGAGGAACGGGGGAGGGGGATTCTTTGGCGGGAGGGGGTTTTCCCTTCACGCCTCGCTCCGCCCCTCCCCCTCCTTTCCCCTCAGGAGCCTCCCGGTGGGACCCTCGTGGTGGAGGCGGCGGGAGAGGCCGGTGAGTGACCCCCCCACAGCCCTCAGACCACCCTGACCCCCCCACACCCCTCAGACCACCCTGACCCCCCCCCACACCCCTCAGACCACCCTGACCCCCCCCCACACCCCTCAGACCACCCCTCAGACCACCCTGACCCCCCCCCCCACACCCCTCAGACCACCCCTCAGACCACCCTGACCCCCCCCACACCCCTCAGACCACCCCTCAGACCACCCTGACCCCCCCCACACCCCTCAGACCACCCTGACCCCCCCACAGCCCTCAGACCACCCTGACCCCCCCACACCCCTCACACCACCCTGACCCCCCCACAGCCCTCAGACCACCCTGACCCCCCCCACACCCCTCAGACCACCCTGACCCCCCCACACCCCTCAGACCACCCTGACCCCCCCCACACCCCTCAGACCACCCCTCAGACCACCCTGACCCCCCCCACACCCCTCAGACCACCCCTCAGACCACCCTGACCCCCCCCACACCCCTCAGACCACCCCTCAGACCACCCTGACCCCCCCACACCCCTCAGACCATCCTGACCCCCCCACACCCCTCAGACCATCCTGACCCCCCCACACCCCTCAGACCACCCTGACCCCCCCCCACACCCCTCAGACCACCCTGACCCCCCCCACACCCCTCAGACCACCCTGACCCCCCCCACACCCCTCAGACCACCCCTCAGACCACCCTGACCGCTCCCCCCCACACCCCTCAGACCATCCTGACCCCCCCACACCCCTCAGACCACCCTGACCCCCCCCCACACCCCTCAGACCACCCTGACCCCCCCACACCCCTCAGACCACCCTGACCCCCCCCACACCCCTCAGACCACCCTGACCCCCCCCACACCCCTCAGACCACCCTGACCCCCCCCCCACACCCCTCAGACCACCCCACCCTCTTCAAATCCCCTCCCCCCCTGTGACCCCCCCGTTTTTTTGTTCCCCTCCCCCCCCCCAGGGCTCCCCCCGGGCAGCCCCTCCCCCCGCGCCCCCTCCCCTCAGGCCGGGACCCCCCCCACGGGCGGCGGGGGGGCCCCCCCGGATGAGGAGCACGGGGGGGGCGGCGGCCCCGGCGATGGGGAGGGGGCGCAGGGACCCCCCCCCGGCGGCGGCACCGGCACCAAGGGGCTGCCAGGTGAGGGGGGGGGGGCGTTTTTTGGGGGTGGGGGGGGCTCAGGGTGGCCTCAGGAGGGTTTTGGGGGGAGGGGGAGGGGATTGAGAGGGATCTGGATGCATTGGGGGGGGGGTCTCATGTATTTGGGGGAGGGTCTGGGAGGGGTGATTTGTGGGTGGGGGGGGGTCTGAGCTGGTTTTTTTTGGGGAGGGGGTGTCTCACATCTTTCCCCCCCCCCCCTCGCCTCTTCCAGGCCACGCCACCAAGACCCTGCCGGGCTCCCCAGGGCGGGGTGGGGGGGCTTTGGGGGGAGGGGCTGGGGGTCCCAACCTCACCCCCACGCCCCCCCTGGCCCCCCCCAGCCGTGCCAAGATGTCCCTGACGGGGGCAGGGGGCAAAACCCCCCCGGGCCAAAGCTTGGCCCTGCGCCTGCTCAGCCTGCCGGGGGCGGGGGGCTCGGGGGGCCGCCCCCAGGTAGCCCCCGATCCTCCCCCCACACCCCAGGCACCCCCAGAGCCCCCCCCGGTGGCCCCCGAGCCCCCCCTGGCTCACCCCAAGGTGCACCGGGCACGCAAGACCATGGCCAAGCCCAGCAATGGACAGGTGGGCGCGGGATTTGGGGAGGGGGCTTGGTGTGGGACCCCCCCCTCTCCACCCTGAGGGGTTTGGGGGGTCCCTCCTGGGCTTGTTTCTCCCGTCCCCCCCCCCACCCCTCGTGTGGCCCCCCCCAGGTCCCTGAGAAGCCGCGGATGTCGGAGATGCTGCACTTCAGGGTGTCCGAGGAGCTGTGCGGCATCGGGCAGCACGGTCAGAGGGGGTTTGGGGGGGTCCTGGGGGGGTTTGGGGGCACCTGGAAGGTTCTGGAGGGGTCCTGGGGGGGTTTGGGGGGCACCTGGAAGGTTCTGGAGGGGTCCTGGGGGGGTTTGGGGGGCACCTGGAAGGTTCTGGAGGGGGATTTGGGGGTGCCTGGAAGGTCCTGGAGGGAATTTGGGGGGGTCCTGGGGGAGCTTGGGGTTATTTGGAAGATCCTGGGGGGGTTCTGGGGGGGGTTTGGGGGCACTTGGAAGGTTCTGGAGGGGTCCTGGGGGGGGGTTGGGGGCACCTGGAAGGTTCTGGAGGGAATTTGGGGGGGTCCTGGGGGGTTTGGGGGTACCTGGAAGGTTCTGGAGGGGTCCTGGGGGGGTTGGGGGCACCTGGAAGGTTCTGGGGGGGTCCTGGGGGGTCCCAGGGGTGGGCATGGGGAGTCTGGGGGGGCTCAGGGGGTCCCAGGGGTGGGCACGGGGGGCTTTGGGGAGGGCTCTGAAGCACGTTGGGTGTCCAGGGCTGCAATTCTGGGTCTGGGGTCTCCCTGACCCCCCCTCTGCCCCCCCCAGACCCCCCCAAGCGCCCCAAGCTGGACTTCGGCCCCGAGGGGCTCCACAAGCGGCTGCAGCGGCCCAGCCCCCGTGCCAGCACCGAGGTACCGGGGACCCCCGGGACCCCCCCCAAACCCCCCGGGACCCCCAAACCCCCCGGGACCCTCTGGGATCCCCCCTGGGATCCCCCCTGGGATCCCCCCAGGACCCCCCTGGGACCCCCAAACCCCCGTGGGACCCCCCTGGGACCCCTCCCTGGGACCCCCCTGGGACCCCCAAATGCCCCCTGGGACCCCCAAACGCCCCCCAACCTCCGTTGGGACCCCCCAGGGACCCCCAAACGCCCCCCAACCCCCCCTGGGACCCCCCAGGGACCCCCAAACGCCCCCCAACCCCCCGTGTGCCCCCCAGATCACGGTGACGGAGGAAATGGCCGCCCCCCCCCGCGACTGGGACTCGGAGGGGGGAGGGGGCTTCTCGCTGTTCTACGACGGCTTCAGCGTGGATGGGCACGGGGACTCGGACAGCAAGGTGGGACTGGGAGCACTGGGAGGGACTGGGAGCACTGGGAGGGACTGGGAGCACGGGGACTCGGACAGCAAGGTGGGACTGGGAGCACTGGGAGGGACTGGGAGCACGGGGACTCGGACAGCAAGGTGGGACTGGGAGCACTGGGAGGGACTGGGAGCACTGGGAGGGACTGGGAGCACGGGGACTCGGACAGCAAGGTGGGACTGGGAGCACTGGGAGGGACTGGGAGGGACTGGGAGGGACTGGGAGGGACTGGGGGCACTGGGAGGGACTGGGAGCACGGGGACTCGGACAGCAAGGTGGGACTGGGAGCACTGGGAGGGACTGGGAGGGACTGGGAGCACGGGGACTCGGACAGCAAGGTGGGACTGGGAGCACTGGGAGGGACTGGGAGCACTGGGAGGGACTGGGAGCACGGGGACTCGGACAGCAAGGTGGGACTGGGAGCACTGGGAGGGACTGGGAGCACGGGGACTCGGACAGCAAGGTGGGACTGGGAGCACTGGGAGGGACTGGGAGCACTGGGAGGGACTGGGAGCACGGGGACTCGGACAGCAAGGTGGGACTGGGAGCACTGGGAGGGACTGGGAGGGACTGGGAGGGACTGGGAGGGACTGGGGGCACTGGGAGGGACTGGGAGCACGGGGACTCGGACAGCAAGGTGGGACTGGGAGCACTGGGAGGGACTGGGAGGGACTGGGAGCACGGGGACTCGGACAGCAAGGTGGGACTGGGAGCACTGGGAGGGACTGGGAGCACTGGGAGGGACTGGGAGCACGGGGACTCGGACAGCAAGGTGGGACTGGGAGCACTGGGAGGGACTGGGAGCACGGGGACTCGGACAGCAAGGTGGGACTGGGAGCACTGGGAGGGACTGGGAGCACTGGGAGGGACTGGGAGCACGGGGACTCGGACAGCAAGGTGGGACTGGGAGCACTGGGAGGGACTGGGAGGGACTGGGAGGGACTGGGAGGGACTGGGGGCACTGGGAGGGACTGGGAGCACGGGGACTCGGACAGCAAGGTGGGACTGGGAGCACTGGGAGGGACTGGGAGGGACTGGGAGCACGGGGACTCGGACAGCAAGGTGGGACTGGGAGCACTGGGAGGGACTGGGAGCACGGGGACTCGGACAGCAAGGTGGGACTGGGAGCACTGGGAGGGACTGGGGGCACTGGGAGGGACTGGGAGGGACTGGGAGCACGGGGACTCGGACAGCAAAGTGGGACTGGGAGCACTGGGAGGGACTGGGAGCACTGGGAGGGACTGGGAGGGACTGGGGGCACTGGGAGGGACTGGGAGCACAGGGACTTGGACAGCAAGGTGGGACTGGGAGCACTGGGAGGGACTGGGAGCACTGGGAGGGACTGGGAGCACGGGGACTCGGACAGCAAGGTGGGACTGGGAGCACTGGGAGGGACTGGGAGGGACTGGGAGCACTGGGAGGGACTGGGAGGGACTGGGAGCACTGGGAGGGACTGGGGGCACTGAGGGACACTGGGAGGGAACTGGGGGACCCTGGGGGTACTGGTGGGACTGGGAGGGAAGTGGGAGCACTGGGAGTGAACTGGGAGGGACTGGGAGCATTGGGAGTGAACTGGGAGGGAACTGGGAGCACTGGGAGTGAACTGGGAGCACTGGGAGGGACTGGGAGGAACTGGGAGCACTGGGAGTGAACTGGGAGCACTGGGAGGGACTGGGGGCACTGGGAGGGACTGGCAGGGACTGGAGGGACTGGGAGCACTGGGAGGGACTGGGAGGGACTGGGAGAGACACTGGGAGCACTGGGAGAGACTGGGAGGGACTGGGAGCACTGGGAGGGACTGGGGGCACTGAGGGACACTGGGAGGGAACTGGGGGACCCTGGGGGCACTGGTGGGACTGGGAGGGAACTGGTGGGACTGGGAGGGAACTGGGGGTCCCCGGGGGGTCTCCACCGCCCCCCCCAGCCCAGTTTGACCCCGCCCAGTCTGAGGGGGAGGTGCCGGGCGAGGCTCTGAGCGAGGAGGAGGAGGAGGAGGAGGAAGAGGAGGAAGAGGAGGAGGAGGAGGACGAGGAAGAGGAGGAGGAAGATGAGGAAGAGGAGGAGGAAGAGGACGAGGAGGAGTCCGGGAACGCCTCGGATCGGGTGAGGAGGGGTCCGGGGGGGTCCGGGGAGGATTTTGGGGGGTCCCTGACCCCCCCATGGCACCCCCAGAACGCGTCAGGGGGCTTTGGGGAGGGTCTGGGGGGGATTTTGGGGGTCCAGGGGGGGATTTTGGGGGTCCAGGGGGGTTTGGGGAGGGTCTGGGGGGGGATTTTGGGGGTCCAGGGGGGTTTGGGGAGGGTCTGGGGGGGGATTTTGGGGGTTCAGGGGGTGTGGGGAGGGTCCGGGGGGGATTTTGGGGGTCCAGGGGGGTTTGGGGAGGGTCTGGGGGGGATTTTGGGGGTCCAGGGGGGAATTTTGGGGGTCCAGGGTGGGATTTTGGGGGTCCAGGGTGGGATTTTGAGGGTCCAGGGTGGGATTTTGGGGCTCCAGGTGGGATTTTGAGGGTCCAGGGGGGTTTTTGGGGCTCCAGGGTGGGATTTTGGGGCTCCAGGGTGGGATTTTGGGGCTCCTGGGGGGGATTTTGGGGCTCCAGGGTGGGATTTTGAGGGTCCAGGGGGGATTTTGGGGCTCCAGGGTGGGATTTTGAGGGTCCAGGGTGGGGATTTTGGGGCTCCGGGGTGGGATTTTGGGGCTCCAGGGGGGATTTTGGGGCTCCAGGGTGGGATTTTGAGGGTCCAGGGTGGGATTTTGGGGCTCCAGGGTGGGATTTTGGGGGTCCAGGGGGTGTGGGGAGGGTCCAGGGTGGGATTTTGGGGTTCAGGTGGGATTTTGAGGGTCCAGGGTGGGATTTTGAGGGTCCAGAGTGGGATTTTGGGGCTCCAGGTGGGATTTTGAGGGTCCAGGGTGGCATTTTGGGGCTCCAGGGTGGGATTTTGAGGGTCCAGGGTGGGATTTTGGGGGTCCAGGGTGGGATTTTGGGGCTCCAGGGTGGGATTTTGGGGGTCCAGGGTGGGATTTTGGGGGCTCCAGGGTGGGATTTTGGGGCTCCAGGGGGGGATTTTGGGTTTCAGGTGGGATTTTGGGGGTCCAGGGGGGAATTTTGGGGCTCCAGGGGGGATTTTGGCGGTCCAGGGTGGGATTTTGGGGGTCCGGGGTGGGATTTTGGGGGTCCGGGGTGGGATTTTGAGGGTCCAGGGGGTGTGGGGAGGGTCCAGGGTGGGATTTTGGGGCTCCAGGGGGGGATTTTGGGTTTCAGGTGGGATTTTGGGGCTCCAGGGGGGTTTTTGGGGCTCCAGGGTGGGATTTTGGGGCTCCAGGGTGGGATTTTGAGGGTCCAGGGGGTGTGGGGAGGGTCCAGGGTGGGATTTTGAGAGTCCAGGGTGGGATTTTGGGGCTCCAGGGTGGGATTTTGGGGGTCCGGGGTGGGATTTTGGGGGTCCGGGGTGGGATTTTGAGGGTCCAGGGAGTGTGGGGAGGGTCCAGGGTGGGATTTTGGGGCTCCAGGGGGGGATTTTGGGGCTCCAGGGTGGGATTTTGGGGTTCAGGTGGGATTATGAGGGTCCAGGGTGGGATTTTGAGGGTCCAGGGTGGGATTTTGGGGCTCCAGGTGGGATTTTGAGGGTCCAGGGTGGGATTTGGGGGTCCAGGTGGGATTTTGAGGGTCCGGGGTGGGATTTTGGGGGTCCAGGGTGGGATTTTGGGGCTCCAGGTGGGATTTTGGGGCTCCGGGGTGGGATTTTGGGGCTCCAGGGTGGGATTTTGAGGGTCCAGGGTGGGATTTTGGGGGTCCAGGGGGGATTTTGGGGCTCCAGGTGGGATTTTGAGGGTCCAGGGTGGGATTTTGAGGGTCCAGGGTGGGATTTGGGGGTCCAGGTGGGATTTTGAGGGTCCGGGGTGGGATTTTGGGGCTCCAGGTGGGATTTTGAGGGTCCAGGGTGGGATTTTGGGGCTCCAGGGTGGGATTTTGGGGCTCCAGGGTGGGATTTTGAGGGTCCAGGGTTGGATTTTGGCGGTCCAGGTGGGATTTTGAGGGTCCAGGGTGGTTTTTGGGGCTCCAGGGTGAGATTTTGAGGGTCCAGGGTGGGATTTTGGGGGTCCAGGGTGGGATTTTGGCGGTCCAGGTGGGATTTTGGGGCTCCAGGGTGGGTTTTTGGGGCTCCAGGGGGGTTTTTGGGGCTCCAGGGTGGGATTTTGGCGGTCCAGGTGGGATTTTGGGGCTCCAGGGTGGGATTTTGGGGCTCCAGGGTGGGATTTTGGGGCTCCTGGGGGGGATTTTGGGGCTCCAGGGTGAGATTTTGAGGGTCCCGGGGGGATTTTGGGGCTCCAGGGTGGGATTTTGAGGGTCCAGGGTGGGGATTTTGGGGCTCCGGGGTGGGATTTTGGGGCTCCAGGGTGGGATTTTGAGGGTCCAGGGTGGGATTTTGAGGGTCCAGGGTGGGATTTTGGGGCTCCAGGGTGGGATTTTGGGGGTCCAGGGGGTGTGGGGAGGGTCCAGGGTGGGATTTTGGGGTTCAGGTGGGATTTTGAGGGTCCAGGGTGGGATTTTGGGGCTCCAGGGTGGGATTTTGAGGCTCCAGGGTGGGACTTTGGGGCTCCAGGGTGGGATTTTGAGGGTCCAGGGTGGCATTTTGGGGCTCCAGGGTGGGATTTTGAGGGTCCAGGGTGGGATTTTGAGGGTCCAGGGTGGCATTTTGGGGCTCCAGGGTGGGATTTTGAGGGTCCAGGGTGGGATTTTGGGGGTCCAGGGTGGGATTTTGGGGCTCCAGGGGGGTTTTTGGGGCTCCAGGGTGGGATTTTGGGGCTTCGGGGTGGGTTTTTGGGGCTCCAGGGTGGGTTTTTGGGGCTCCAGGGTGGGATTTTGGGGCTCCAGGGTGGGATTTTGGGGGTCCCTGACCCCCCCGGCCCCCCCAGAGCGCGTCGAGCGCCCGGCGCAGGGCGAGGCGGCGCTGGAAGGAGAGCCCCTGGCTGAAACCCGCCCGCAAGAGGAAGAGGAAGGAGCCCCGCGGCAAGGACAGGGGTGGGGAGGCTGAATTGGGGAGGGGGCGGCGCTGGGGGGGTGGGGAGGGGAAATTTGGGGGGATTTGGGGCGTTTGGGGTGAGGGATTTGGGGAGTTTGGGGGTTGGAATTGGGTTTGGGGGTGATGGATTTGGGGGGGTTTGGGGGTTGGAATTGGGTTTGGGGCGATGAATTTGGGGAGTTTGGGGGGTTTGGGATGAGAAATTTGGGGAGTTTGGGGGGGTTTGGGTGAGGGATTTGGGGAGTTTGGGGGTTGGAATTGGGTTTGGGGGTGATAAATTTGGGGAGTTTGGGGGGTTTGGGGTGATAAATTTGGGGAGTTTGGGGATTGGAATTGGGTTTGGGGTGATGAATTTGGGGGGTTTGGGGGTTGGAATTGGGTTTGGGGCGATGAATTTGGGGAGTTTGGGGGGTTTGGGATGAGAAATTTGGGGAGTTTGGGGGGGTTTGGGTGATGAATTTGGGGAGTTTGGGGGGGTTTGGGTGATGAATTTGGGGAGTTTGGGGGAGTTTGGGGGGGTTTGGGTGATGAATTTGGGGAGTTTGGGGGGGTTTGGGCTGAGGAATTTGGGGAGTTTGGGTTTGGGGTGATAAATTTGGGGAGTTTGGGGGGTTGGGGGTGATAAATTTGGGGCGTTTGGGGGTTGGAATTGGGTTTGGGGCGATGAATTTGGGGAGTTTGGGGGGTTTGGGGGTTGGAAATGGGGGGATTTGGGGGGAGTTGGAATTGGGGAGTTTGGGGGGTTTGGGCTGAGGAATTTGGGGAGTTTGGGGGGTTTGGGTGATGAATTGGGGGAGTTTGGGGGGGTTTGGGTGAGGAATTGGGGGGTTTGGGGTGAGAAATTTGGGGAGTTTGGGGGGGTTTGGGTGAGGAATTGGGGGGTTTGGGGTGATAAATTTGGGGGGGGTTGGGGTGAGGAATTTGGGGGGGTTTGGGGGTTGGAATTGGGTTTGGGGTGCGAAATTTGGGGAGTTTGGGGGGTTTGGGGTGATGAATTTGGGGAGTTTGGGGGAGTTTGGGGGGTTTGGGTGATGAATTTGGGGAGTTTGGGGGGTTTGGGTGAGGAATTGGGGGGGTTGGGGGGTTTGGGGTGAGAAATTTGGGGAGTTTGGGGGGGTTTGGGGTGAGGGATTTGGGGAATTTGAGGTGAGAAATTTGGGGGGAGTTTGGGGTATTGGGGAGTTGGGGGGTTTGGGGGGGGTTTGGGGGTGATGAATTTGGGGAGTTGGGGGGTTGGAATTGGGTTTGGGATGATGAATTTGGGGAGTTTGGGGGGTTTGGGGAGTTGGGGGGTTTGGGGGGAGGAATTTGGGGAGTTTGGGGGGATTTGGGGTGAGGAATTTGGGGAGGAGGTTGGAATTGGGGAGTTTGGGGCGGTTTGGGGACTGAAATTTGGGGGGGTTGGGGTGAGAAATTTGGGGGGTTTGTGGGGGGGTTTGGGGTGAGAAATTTGGGGAGTTTGGGGGTTGGAATTGGGGAGTTTGGGGGGTTTGGGGTGAGAAATTTGGGGAGGTTGGGGGATTGAGGAATTGGGGGTTTTGGGGGTGATAAATTTGGGGAGTTTGGGAGGGTTTGGGGTGATAAATTTGGGGAGTTTGGGGGTTGGAATTGGGTTTGGGGTGGTAAATTTGGGGAGTTTGAGGAGTTGGGGGGTTTGGGGGGGGTTTGGGGGTGATGAATTTGGGGAGTTTGGAGTGAGAAATTTGGGGAGTTTGGGGTGAGGAGTTTGGGGATTTTGGGGGCTGGAATTTGGGGAGGGGATTGAGGAGTTGGGGGGTTCAGGCAGGGGTTTTGGGGCTGATTTGGGGAGTTTGGGGTGAGAAATTTGGGAGTTTGGGGTGAGGAATTTGGGGATTTTGGGGTGAGGAATTTGGGGGATTTTGGGGTGAGGAATTTGGGGAGTTTGGGGATTGGAATTAGGGGGTTTGGGGGGGTGGAATTGGGGGTTTTGGGGGTTGGAATTGGGGGGCTTGGGGGGTTTTTGGGGGGATTTGGGGGTGATAAATTTGGGGAGTTTCGGGGTGATAAATTGGGGAGTTCGGGGGGTGGAATTGGGGACTGGAATTTGGGGAGGGGGGGTTGGAATTGGGGGGTTTGGGGTGAGGAATTTGGGGATTTTGGGGGTTGGAATTGGGGGGTTCTGGGGGGTTCTGGGACTGAAATTTGGGGGAGGGGATCAAGGAGTTGGGGAGTTTGGGGAGGGGGTTTGGGGGTTGGAATTTGGGGAGGGGGATCGAGGAATTGGGGAGTTTGGGGGGGGCTTTGGGGGGTGACAAATTTGGGGAATTTGGGGGTTGGAATTGGGGGGTTTGGGGGTGGTAAATTTGGGGAGGGGGATCGAGGAGTTGGGGCCTTTGGGGAGGGGTTCGGGGGCGATAAATTTGGGCGATTTTTGGGTTGGAATCGGGGGCTTTGGGGAGGGGTTTGGGGGCGATAAATTTGGGGAATTTTTGGGTTGGAATCGGGGGCTTTGGGGAGGGGTTCGGGGGCGATAAATTTGGGGAATTTTTGGGTTGGAATCGGGGGCTTTGGGGAGGGGTTCGGGGGCGATAAATTTGGGGGATTCAAATATTGAAATTTGGGGAGGGAGCCCCCCTGGAGGTGGGGGAGGGGTGCTCGGGGTGGGACATTTTGGGGTGGGGGTCCCATTTTGGGGGTCCCTGACCCCCCCTGTGCCCCCCCCAGGCCCCGGTGCCCCCCCCATGGGACCCCCCAGCGAATACACCGAGGTGCCCCTGGGCTGCCTGCAGCTGCCGGGGGGAGGGGCCCTGAGCCCCCAGCCCCCAGGTGAGCACAGCTGGACACACAGCTGGACACACAGCTGGACACACAGCTGGACACACAGCTGGACACGGACACACAGCTGGACACACAGCCGGACACACAGCTGGACACACAGCTGGACACGGACACACAGCTGGACACACAGCTGGACACACAGCTGGACACACAGCTGGACACGGACACACAGCTGGACACGGACACACAGCTGGACACACAGCTGGACACAGGCACACAGCTGGACACACAGCTGGACACACAGCTGGACACACAGCCGGACATGGACACACAGCTGGACACACAGCCGGACACACAGCCGGACACACCGCTGGACACACAGCTGGACACAGACACACAGCTGGACACACAGCTGGACACAGACACACAGCTGGACACACAGCTGGACATGGACACACAGCTGGACATGGACACACAGCTGGACACACAGCCGGACACACAGCCGGACACGGACACACAGCTGGACACACAGCTGGACACACAGCTGGACATGGATACACAGCTGGACATGGACACACAGCCGGACACACAGCTGGACACGGACACACAGCTGGACACACAGCTGGACATGGACACACAGCTGGACACACAGCCGGACACACAGCTGGACACGGACACACAGCTGGACACACAGCTGGACACACAGCTGGACATGGATACACAGCTGGACATGGACACACAGCCGGACACACAGCTGGACATGGACACACAGCTGGACACGGACACACAGCTGGACACACAGCTGGACATGGACACACCCCTGGACACACAGCCGGACATGGACACACCCCTGGACACACAGCCGGACACACAGCTGGACATGGACACACAGCTGGACACACAGCTGGACATGGACACGCAGCTGGACACACAGCTGGACATGGATACACAGCTGGACACACAGCTGGACATGGACACACAGCCGGACACACAGCCGGACACACAGCTGGAAATGGACACACAGCTGGACATGGACACACAGCTGGACACACAGCTGGACATGGACACACCCCTGGACACACAGCCGGACATGGACACACCCCTGGACACACAGCCGGACACACAGCTGGAAATGGACACACAGCTGGACACACAGCTGGACACGGACACACAGCTGGACACACAGCTGGACACACAGCTGGACATGGATACACAGCTGGACATGGACACACAGCTGGACATGGACACACAGCTGGACACGGACACACAGCTGGACACACAGCTGGACACACAGCTGGACACGGACACACAGCCGGACATGGACACACAGCTGGACATGGACACACAGCTGGACACACAGCTGGACATGGACACACAGCTGGACACACAGCTGGACACACAGCTGGACACGGACACACAGCTGGACATGGACACACAGCTGGACATGGACACACAGCTGGACACACAGCTGGACATGGACACACAGCTGGACACACAGCCGGACACACAGCCGGACACGGACACACAGCTGGACATGGACACACAGCTGGACATGGACACACAGCTGGACACACAGCTGGACACGGACACACAGCTGGACACGGACACACAGCTGGACACGGACACACAGCCGGACACACAGCTGGACATGGACACACCCCTGGACACACAGCTGGACACACAGCTGGACATGGACACACAGCTGGACATGGACACACCCCTGGACACACAGCTGGACACACAGCCGGACACACAGCCGGACATGGACACACAGCTGGACATGGACACACCCCTGGACACACAGCTGGACACACAGCCGGACATGGACACACAGCTGGACACACAGCTGGACACACAGCTGGACATGGACACACAGCTGGACATGGACACACAGCTGGACACACAGCTGGACACGGACACACAGCTGGACACACAGCTGGACACACAGCTGGACATGGACACACCCCTGGACACACAGCCGGACATGGACACACCCCTGGACACACAGCCGGACACACAGCTGGACATGGACACACCCCTGGACACACAGCCGGACACACAGCTGGACATGGACACACAGCTGGACACACAGCTGGACATGGATACACAGCTGGACACACAGCTGGACATGGACACACCCCTGGACACACAGCCGGACACACAGCTGGACACGGACACACAGCTGGACACACAGCCGGACACGGACACACAGCTGGACACACAGCTGGACACACAGCCGGACATGGACACACAGCTGGACACACAGCTGGACACGGACACACAGCTGGACACACAGCCGGACACACAGCCGGACATGGACACACAGCTGGACACACAGCTGGACATGGACACACAGCTGGACACACAGCTGGACACACAGCTGGACACGGACACACAGCTGGACATGGACACACCCCTGGACACACAGCTGGACACACAGCTGGACATGGACACACAGCTGGACATGGACACACAGCTGGACACACAGCTGGACATGGACACACAGCTGGACACGGACACACAGCTGGACATGGACACACAGCTGGACACACAGCTGGACACACAGCTGGACATGGACACACAGCCGGACATGGACACACAGCTGGACACACAGCTGGACATGGACACACAGCTGGACACACAGCTGGACACACAGCTGGACACGGACACACAGCTGGACACGGACACACAGCCGGACACGGACACACAGCCGGACACGGACACACAGCTGGACATGGACACACAGCTGGACACACAGCTGGACATGGACACACAGCTGGACACGGACACACAGCTGGACACACAGCTGGACACGGACACACAGCTGGACACGGACACACAGCTGGACACGGACACACAGCCGGACACACAGCTGGACATGGACACACAGCTGGACACACAGCCGGACACACAGCCGGACATGGACACACAGCCGGACACACAGCTGGACACACCCCTGGACACACAGCTGGACACGGACACACAGCTGGACACACAGCCGGACACACAGCCGGACATGGACACACAGCTGGACACACAGCCGGACACACAGCCGGACACACCGCTGGACACACAGCTGGACACAGACACACAGCTGGACATGGACACACAGCTGGACATGGACACACAGCTGGACACACAGCCGGACACACAGCCGGACACGGACACACAGCTGGACACACAGCTGGACACACAGCTGGACATGGATACACAGCTGGACATGGACACACAGCCGGACACACAGCTGGACACGGACACACAGCTGGACACACAGCTGGACACACAGCTGGACATGGACACACAGCCGGACACACAGCCGGACACACAGCTGGACACGGACACACAGCTGGACATGGACACACAGCTGGACACACAGCCGGACACACAGCTGGACACGGACACACAGCTGGACACACAGCTGGACATGGACACACCCCTGGACACACAGCCGGACATGGACACACCCCTGGACACACAGCCGGACACACAGCTGGACATGGACACACAGCTGGACATGGACACACAGCTGGACACACAGCTGGACATGGACACACCCCTGGACACACAGCCGGACACACAGCTGGACACGGACACACAGCTGGACACACAGCTGGACATGGACACACAGCTGGACACACAGCTGGACATGGACACACAGCCGGACACACAGCCGGACACACAGCTGGACACGGACACACAGCTGGACACACAGCTGGACACACAGCTGGACATGGATACACAGCTGGACATGGACACACAGCCGGACACACAGCCGGACATGGACACACCCCTGGACACGGACACACAGCTGGACACACAGCTGGACATGGACACACCCCTGGACACACAGCCGGACATGGACACACCCCTGGACACACAGCCGGACACACAGCTGGACATGGACACGCAGCTGGACACACAGCTGGACATGGATACACAGCTGGACACACAGCTGGACATGGACACACCCCTGGACACACAGCCGGACACACAGCTGGACATGGACACACAGCTGGACACACAGCTGGACACGGACACACAGCTGGACACACAGCTGGACACGGACACACAGCTGGACACACAGCTGGACACACAGCCGGACATGGACACACAGCTGGACACACAGCTGGACATGGACACACAGCTGGACACACAGCTGGACACGGACACACAGCTGGACACGGACACACAGCTGGACATGGACACACAGCTGGACATGGACACACAGCTGGACACACAGCTGGACATGGACACACAGCTGGACATGGACACACAGCCGGACACACAGCTGGACATGGACACACAGCTGGACATGGACACACAGCTGGACACACAGCTGGACACGGACACACAGCTGGACATGGACACACAGCTGGACATGGACACACAGCTGGACACACAGCTGGACATGGACACACAGCTGGACATGGACACACAGCTGGACATGGACACACAGCTGGACACACAGCTGGACATGGACACACAGCTGGACATGGACACACAGCTGGACACACAGCTGGACACGGACACACAGCTGGACACGGACACACAGCTGGACACGGACACACAGCCGGACACACAGCTGGACATGGACACACCCCTGGACACACAGCTGGACACACAGCTGGACATGGACACACAGCTGGACATGGACACACCCCTGGACACACAGCTGGACACACAGCCGGACACACAGCCGGACATGGACACACAGCTGGACATGGACACACCCCTGGACACACAGCTGGACACACAGCTGGACACACAGCCGGACATGGACACACAGCTGGACACACAGCTGGACATGGACACACAGCTGGACACACAGCTGGACACACAGCTGGACATGGACACACAGCTGGACATGGACACACAGCTGGACACACAGCTGGACACGGACACACAGCTGGACACACAGCTGGACACACAGCTGGACATGGACACACCCCTGGACACACAGCCGGACATGGACACACCCCTGGACACACAGCCGGACACACAGCTGGACATGGACACACAGCTGGACACACAGCTGGACATGGATACACAGCTGGACACACAGCTGGACATGGACACACCCCTGGACATACAGCCGGACACACAGCTGGACACGGACACACAGCTGGACACACAGCTGGACACGGACACACAGCTGGACACGGACACACAGCTGGACACACAGCCGGACACGGACACACAGCTGGACACACAGCTGGACACACAGCCGGACATGGACACACAGCTGGACATGGACACACAGCCGGACACACAGCCGGACATGGACACACAGCTGGACACACAGCTGGACATGGACACACAGCTGGACACGGACACACAGCTGGACATGGACACACAGCTGGACACACAGCTGGACACACAGCTGGACATGGACACACAGCTGGACATGGACACACAGCTGGACACACAGCTGGACACACAGCTGGACATGGACACACAGCCGGACATGGACACACAGCTGGACACACAGCTGGACATGGACACACAGCTGGACACACAGCTGGACACACAGCTGGACACGGACACACAGCTGGACACGGACACACAGCCGGACACGGACACACAGCCGGACATGGACACACAGCTGGACATGGACACACAGCTGGACACACAGCTGGACATGGACACACAGCTGGACACACAGCTGGACATGGACACACAGCTGGACACGGACACACAGCTGGACACACAGCTGGACACGGACACACAGCTGGACACGGACACACAGCTGGACACGGACACACAGCCGGACACACAGCTGGACATGGACACACCCCTGGACACACAGCCGGACACACAGCTGGACATGGACACACAGCTGGACATGGACACACAGCTGGACACACAGCTGGACACACAGCTGGACATGGACACACAGCTGGACATGGACACACAGCTGGACACACAGCTGGACACGGACACACAGCTGGACACACAGCTGGACACACAGCTGGACACGGACACACAGCTGGACACACAGCTGGACACACAGCTGGACACAGGCACACAGCTGGACATGGACACACAGCTGGACACACAGCTGGACACGGACACACAGCTGGACACACAGCTGGACACACAGCTGGACATGGACACACCCCTGGACACACAGCCGGACATGGACACACCCCTGGACACACAGCTGGACACACAGCTGGACATGGACACACCCCTGGACACACAGCTGGACATGGACACACAGCTGGACACACAGCTGGACATGGACACACCCCTGGACACACAGCCGGACACACAGCTGGACACGGACACACAGCTGGACACACAGCCGGACACGGACACACAGCTGGACACACAGCTGGACACGGACACACAGCTGGACACGGACACACAGCTGGACACGGACACACAGCCGGACACACAGCTGGACATGGACACACCCCTGGACACACAGCTGGACACACAGCTGGACATGGACACACAGCTGGACATGGACACCCCCCTGGACACACAGCTGGACACACAGCCGGACACACAGCCGGACATGGACACACAGCTGGACATGGACACACCCCTGGACACACAGCTGGACACACAGCCGGACATGGACACACAGCTGGACACACAGCTGGACATGGACACACAGCTGGACACACAGCTGGACACACAGCTGGACATGGACACACAGCTGGACATGGACACACAGCTGGACACACAGCTGGACACGGACACACAGCTGGACACACAGCTGGACACACAGCTGGACATGGACACACCCCTGGACACACAGCCGGACATGGACACACCCCTGGACACACAGCCGGACACACAGCTGGACATGGACACACCCCTGGACACACAGCCGGACACACAGCTGGACATGGACACACAGCTGGACACACAGCTGGACATGGACACACAGCTGGACACACAGCTGGACATGGATACACAGCTGGACACACAGCTGGACATGGACACACCCCTGGACACACAGCCGGACACACAGCTGGACACGGACACACAGCTGGACACACAGCCGGACACGGACACACAGCTGGACACACAGCTGGACACACAGCCGGACATGGACACACAGCTGGACACACAGCTGGACACGGACACACAGCTGGACACACAGCCGGACACACAGCCGGACATGGACACACAGCTGGACACACAGCTGGACATGGACACACAGCTGGACACACAGCTGGACACACAGCTGGACACGGACACACAGCTGGACATGGACACACCCCTGGACACACAGCTGGACACACAGCTGGACATGGACACACAGCTGGACATGGACACACAGCTGGACACACAGCTGGACATGGACACACAGCTGGACACGGACACACAGCTGGACATGGACACACAGCTGGACACACAGCTGGACACACAGCTGGACATGGACACACAGCCGGACATGGACACACAGCTGGACACACAGCTGGACATGGACACACAGCTGGACACACAGCTGGACACACAGCTGGACACGGACACACAGCCGGACACGGACACACAGCCGGACACGGACACACAGCCGGACACGGACACACAGCTGGACATGGACACACAGCTGGACACACAGCTGGACATGGACACACAGCTGGACACGGACACACAGCTGGACACACAGCTGGACACGGACACACAGCTGGACACGGACACACAGCTGGACACGGACACACAGCCGGACACACAGCTGGACATGGACACACAGCTGGACACACAGCCGGACACACAGCCGGACATGGACACACAGCCGGACACACAGCTGGACACACCCCTGGACACACAGCTGGACACGGACACACAGCTGGACACACAGCCGGACACACAGCCGGACATGGACACACAGCTGGACACACAGCCGGACACACAGCCGGACACACCGCTGGACACACAGCTGGACACAGACACACAGCTGGACATGGACACACAGCTGGACATGGACACACAGCTGGACACACAGCCGGACACACAGCCGGACACGGACACACAGCTGGACACACAGCTGGACACACAGCTGGACATGGATACACAGCTGGACATGGACACACAGCCGGACACACAGCTGGACACGGACACACAGCTGGACACACAGCTGGACACACAGCTGGACATGGACACACAGCCGGACACACAGCCGGACACACAGCTGGACACGGACACACAGCTGGACACACAGCTGGACATGGACACACCCCTGGACACACAGCCGGACATGGACACACCCCTGGACACACAGCCGGACACACAGCTGGACATGGACACACAGCTGGACATGGACACACAGCTGGACACACAGCTGGACATGGACACACCCCTGGACACACAGCCGGACACACAGCTGGACACGGACACACAGCTGGACACACAGCTGGACATGGACACACAGCTGGACACACAGCTGGACATGGACACACCCCTGGACATACAGCCGGACACACAGCTGGACATGGACACACAGCTGGACATGGACACACAGCTGGACACACAGCTGGACATGGACACACCCCTGGACACACAGCCGGACATGGACACACCCCTGGACACACAGCCGGACACACAGCCGGACACACAGCTGGACACGGACACACAGCTGGACACACAGCTGGACATGGATACACAGCTGGACATGGACACACAGCCGGACACACAGCTGGACATGGACACACAGCTGGACACGGACACACAGCTGGACACACAGCTGGACATGGACACACCCCTGGACACACAGCCGGACATGGACACACCCCTGGACACACAGCCGGACACACAGCTGGACATGGACACGCAGCTGGACACACAGCTGGACATGGATACACAGCTGGACACACAGCTGGACATGGACACACCCCTGGACACACAGCCGGACACACAGCTGGACATGGACACACAGCTGGACACACAGCTGGACACGGACACACAGCTGGACACACAGCTGGACACACAGCTGGACATGGATACACAGCTGGACATGGACACACAGCTGGACATGGACACACAGCTGGACACACAGCTGGACACGGACACACAGCTGGACACACAGCTGGACACACAGCCGGACATGGACACACAGCTGGACACACAGCTGGACATGGACACACAGCTGGACACACAGCTGGACACGGACACACAGCTGGACACGGACACACAGCTGGACATGGACACACAGCTGGACATGGACACACAGCTGGACACACAGCTGGACATGGACACACAGCTGGACACACAGCTGGACACACAGCTGGACACGGACACACAGCTGGACACGGACACACAGCCGGACACGGACACACAGCCGGACATGGACACACAGCTGGACATGGACACACAGCTGGACACACAGCTGGACATGGACACACAGCTGGACACACAGCTGGACATGGACACACAGCTGGACATGGACACACAGCTGGACATGGACACACAGCTGGACACACAGCTGGACATGGACACACAGCTGGACATGGACACACAGCTGGACACACAGCTGGACACGGACACACAGCTGGACACGGACACACAGCTGGACACGGACACACAGCCGGACACACAGCTGGACATGGACACACCCCTGGACACACAGCTGGACACACAGCTGGACATGGACACACAGCTGGACATGGACACACCCCTGGACACACAGCTGGACACACAGCCGGACACACAGCCGGACATGGACACACAGCTGGACATGGACACACCCCTGGACACACAGCTGGACACACAGCTGGACACACAGCCGGACATGGACACACAGCTGGACACACAGCTGGACATGGACACACAGCTGGACACACAGCTGGACACACAGCTGGACATGGACACACAGCTGGACATGGACACACAGCTGGACACACAGCTGGACACGGACACACAGCTGGACACACAGCTGGACACACAGCTGGACATGGACACACCCCTGGACACACAGCCGGACATGGACACACCCCTGGACACACAGCCGGACACACAGCTGGACATGGACACACAGCTGGACACACAGCTGGACATGGATACACAGCTGGACACACAGCTGGACATGGACACACCCCTGGACATACAGCCGGACACACAGCTGGACACGGACACACAGCTGGACACACAGCCGGACACGGACACACAGCTGGACACACAGCTGGACACACAGCCGGACATGGACACACAGCTGGACATGGACACACAGCCGGACACACAGCCGGACATGGACACACAGCTGGACACACAGCTGGACATGGACACACAGCTGGACACGGACACACAGCTGGACATGGACACACAGCTGGACACACAGCTGGACACACAGCTGGACATGGACACACAGCTGGACATGGACACACAGCTGGACACACAGCTGGACACACAGCTGGACATGGACACACAGCCGGACATGGACACACAGCTGGACACACAGCTGGACATGGACACACAGCTGGACACACAGCTGGACACACAGCTGGACACGGACACACAGCTGGACACGGACACACAGCCGGACACGGACACACAGCCGGACATGGACACACAGCTGGACATGGACACACAGCTGGACACACAGCTGGACATGGACACACAGCTGGACACGGACACACAGCTGGACACACAGCTGGACACGGACACACAGCTGGACACGGACACACAGCCGGACACACAGCTGGACATGGACACACCCCTGGACACACAGCCGGACACACAGCTGGACATGGACACACAGCTGGACATGGACACACAGCTGGACACACAGCTGGACACACAGCTGGACATGGACACACAGCTGGACATGGACACACAGCTGGACACACAGCTGGACACGGACACACAGCTGGACACACAGCTGGACACACAGCTGGACACGGACACACAGCTGGACACACAGCTGGACACACAGCTGGACACAGGCACACAGCTGGACATGGACACACAGCTGGACACACAGCTGGACACGGACACACAGCTGGACACACAGCTGGACACACAGCTGGACATGGACACACCCCTGGACACACAGCCGGACATGGACACACCCCTGGACACACAGCTGGACACACAGCTGGACATGGACACACCCCTGGACACACAGCTGGACATGGACACACAGCTGGACACACAGCTGGACATGGACACACCCCTGGACACACAGCCGGACACACAGCTGGACACGGACACACAGCTGGACACACAGCCGGACACGGACACACAGCTGGACACACAGCTGGACACACAGCCGGACATGGACACACAGCTGGACACACAGCCGGACACACAGCCGGAGATGGACACACAGCTGGACACACAGCCGGACACACAGCTGGACATGGACACACAGCTGGACACACAGCTGGACACACAGCTGGACACGGACACACAGCTGGACATGGACACACAGCTGGACATGGACACACAGCTGGACACACAGCTGGACATGGACACACAGCTGGACACGGACACACAGCTGGACACACAGCTGGACACACAGCTGGACACACAGCTGGACACGGACACACAGCTGGACACACAGCTGGACATGGACACACAGCCGGACATGGACACACAGCTGGACACACAGCTGGACATGGACACACAGCTGGACACGGACACACAGCTGGACATGGACACACAGCTGGACATGGACACACAGCTGGACACACAGCTGGACATGGACACACAGCTGGACACGGACACACAGCTGGACACGGACACACAGCTGGACACACAGCTGGACATGGACACACAGCTGGACACACAGCTGGACATGGACACACAGCTGGACACGGACACACAGCTGGACACACAGCTGGACACACAGCTGGACACACAGCTGGACACGGACACACAGCTGGACACACAGCTGGACATGGACACACAGCCGGACATGGACACACAGCTGGACACACACAGCTGGACACACACAGCTGGACACACAGCTGGACACACAGCTGGACATGGACACACAGCTGGACATGGACACACAGCTGGACACACAGCTGGACACACAGCTGGACACACAGCTGGACACGGACACACAGCTGGACACACAGCTGGACATGGACACACAGCCGGACATGGACACACAGCTGGACACACAGCTGGACACACACAGCTGGACACACAGCTGGACACACAGCTGGACATGGACACACAGCTGGACATGGACACACAGCTGGACACACAGCTGGACACGGACACACAGCTGGACATGGACACACAGCTGGACACACACAGCTGGACACACACAGCTGGACACACAGCTGGACACACAGCTGGACACGCTCAGCGCACCTGGACACGCCCATCTGACCACACCCTCACTGACCACACCCCACTGAGCCCTCCCTGACCCCTCTGCTGACCCCTCCCTGACCCCTGACCCCTCCCTGACCCCTCACTGACCCCTTGCTGACCCCTCCTTGACCCCTGACCCCGCAGGTCCGGCGGAGGCCGAGCGCTTCGAGGAGCTGCCGCTGTGCTCGTGCCGCATGGAGGCGCCCAAGGTGGAGCGGGGCAGCGGCGAGCGCGGGCTCTGCATGGCCACCGAGAGCGTGGATGGGCAGGTGAGGGCACTGGGAGGCACTGGGAGGCACTGGGGATACTGGGAGGCACTGGGAGGCACTGGGAGGCACTGGGAGGGACTGGGAGGGACTGGGAGGCACTGGGAGGGACTGGGGGCAGCGGCGAGCGGGGGCTCTGCATGGCCACCGAGAGCGTGGATGGGCAGGTGAGGGCACTGGGAGGCACTGGGAGGCACTGGGGATACTGGGAGGCACTGGGAGGCACTGGGAGGCACTGGGAGGGACTGGGAGGGACTGGGAGGCACTGGGAGGGACTGGGGGCAGCGGCGAGCGGGGGCTCTGCATGGCCACCGAGAGCGTGGATGGGCAGGTGAGGGCACTGGGAGGCACTGGGAGGCACTGGGAGGGAACTGGGAGGCACTGGGAGGGACTGGGAGGCACTGGGGACACTGGGGGGGCACTGGGGGCACCAGGAGGGTGTGGGGGGTCCTGCCCCACCCCATACTGCCCCAAACTGCCCCAAACTGCCCCAAACTGCCCCAAACTGCCCCAAACTGCTCCAAACTGCCCCGAAATGCCCCGAAATGCCCCGAAATGCCCTGAAATGCCCCAAACTTTCCCGAACTGCCCCAAACTGCCCCGAGCTGCCCCGAACTGCCCCGAGCTGTCCCAAACTGCCCCGAACTGCCCCGAGCTGCCCCAAACTGCCCCGAACTGCCCCGAACTGCCCCGAACTGCCCCAAACTGCCCCGAACTGCCCCGAACTGTCCCCAAATGTCCCAAACTGCCCCGAACTGCCCCAAACTGCCCCGAAATTGTCCCTGAACTGCCCCGAACTGCCCCAAACTGTCCCAAACTGCCCCGAACTGCCCTGAACTGCCCCAAACTGCCCCGAACTGCCCCAAACTTTCCCAAACTTTCCCAAACTGCCCCAAACTGCCCCGAACTGTCCCAAACTGCCCTGAACTGCCCCAAACTGCCCTGAACTGCCCCAAACTGCCCCGAACTGCCCCAAACTGCCCCAAACTGCCCCAAACTGTCCTGAACTGCCCCGAACTGCCCCGAACTGTCCCAAACTGCCCCAAACTGTCCCAAACTTTCCCGAACTGCCCCGAACTGTCCCAAACTTTCCCGAGCTGCCCCGAACTGCCCCGAGCTGTCCCAAACTGCCCCAAACTGCCCCAAACTGCCCCAAACCGCCCCGAGCTGGCCCGAGCTGGCCCGAGCGGTGCCCGCGTGTCCCCGCAGCTGAGCGGCTGCGGCAGCAGCATCCTGAAGCGCGAGACCATGCGGCCCTCGAGCCGCGTGCCCCTGATGGTGCTGTGCGAGAGCCACCGCGCCCGCATGGTCAAGCACCAGTGCTGCCCCGGCTGCGGCCACTTCTGCACCGCCGTGAGTGGGGGCAGGGCTGGGGGAGGGCTGGGGGGGGTGGAAGGGTGAAAAACGCCAAAAATCCCCAAAAAATCCCGAAAATCGCCAAAAAAAACCCCCAAAAAACCAGAAAATCCTAAAAAAAACCCCCCAAAGTCGCCATAAAAACCCGCAAAAAATCGCCATAAACCCTAAAAAAACTCCCCAAAATTGCCATAATCCCTCAAAATCCCCCCAAAAAAAACCCCAAAAAACCAGAAAATCCTAAAAAAAAAAAAAAACCAAAAAACCCCAAAATTACCATAAAAAACCCCAAAAATCGCCATAAACCCAAAAAAACTCCCCAAATTTGCCATAATCCCTGAAAATCCTAAAAAATCCCCAAAAAATCCCCCAAAAATCCCCGAAAATCCCAAAGGCCGCGTGGTCAAGCACCAGTGCTGCCCCGGCTGCGGCCACTTCTGCACCGCCGTGAGTGGGGGCAGGGCTGGGGGAGGGCTGGGGGGGGTGGAAGGGTGAAAAACGCCAAAAATCCCCAAAAATCCTAAAAAAACCCCATAAAAATCCCAAAAAACCCCCTCAAAATCGCCATAAAAACCCCCAAAAAATCGCCATAATTACCATAAAAAACCCCCAAAAATCGTCATAAACCCAAAAAAACTCCCCAAAATTGCCATAATCCCTGAAAATTCCAAAAAAAAACCCCAAAAAACCCAGAAAATCCTAAAAAAAAACACCCAAAAAACCCCCCCAAAATCGCCATAAAAACCCCCAAAAAATGGCCATAAACCCTAAAAAACCCCAAAAATTGCCATAATCCCTGAAAATCCCCCCAAAAAACCCCCAAAAACCCAGAAAATCCAAAAAAAAACCCCAAAAAAACCCCAAAATCACCATAAAAACCCGCAAAAATCACCATAAACCCTAAAAAACTCCCAAAATTTGCCATAATCCCTGAAAATCCCCAAAAAATCCCCCAAAAATCCCCGAAAATCCCAAAGGCCGCGTGGTCAAGCACCAGTGCTGCCCCGGCTGCGGCCACTTCTGCACCGCCGTGAGTGGGGGCAGGGCTGGGGGAGGGCTGGGGGGGGTGGAAGGGTGAAAAACGCCAAAAATCCCCAAAAATCCTAAAAAAACCCCATAAAAATCCCAAAAAACCCCCTCAAAATCGCCATTAAAACCCCCAAAAAATCGCCATAAAAACCCCCAAAAAATCGCCAAAAACCCCAAAAAATCCCCCCAAAATCGCCATAAAAACCCCCAAAAATCGCCATAAACCCTAAAAAACCCCAAAAAATTGCCATAAACCCTGAAAATCCCCAAAAAATCCCCAAAAAATCCCCGGAAATCCCAAAGGCCGCATGGTCAAGCACCAGTGCTGCCCCGGCTGCGGCCACTTCTGCACCGCCGTGAGTGGGGGCAGGGCTGGGGGAGGGCTGGGGGGGGTGGAAGGGTGAAAAACGCCAAAAATCCCCAAAAATCCTAAAAAAACCCCATAAAAATCCCAAAAAAAACCCCCTCAAAATCGCCATAAAAACCCCCAAAAAATCGCCATAATTACCATAAAAATCCCCCAAAAATCGCCATAAACCCTAAAAAACCCCAAAAATTGCCATAAACCCTGAAAATCCAAAAAAAACCCCCCAAAAACCCAGAAAATCCAAAAAAAAACCCCCCAAAAAAACCCAAAAAAAACCCCCAAAATCGCCATAAAAACCCCCAAAAAATCGCCATAAACGCAAAAAAAAACCCCAAAATCGCCATAAAAACCCACAAAAATCGCCATAAACCCTAAAAAACCCCAAAAATTGCCATAATCCCTGAAAATCCCCCAAAAAAACCCCCAAAAACCCAGAAAATCCAAAAAAAAACCCCAAAAAAACCCCAAAATTACCATAAAAAACCCCAAAAATCGCCATAAACCCAAAAAAACTCCCCAAATTTGCCATAATCCCTGAAAATCCTAAAAAATTCCCAAAAAATCCCCCAAAAATCCCCGAAAATCCCAAAGGCCGCATGGTCAAGCACCAGTGCTGCCCCGGCTGCGGCCACTTCTGCACCGCCGTGAGTGGGGGCAGGGCTGGGGGAGGGCTGGGGGGGGTGGAAGGGTGAAAAACGCCAAAAATCCCAAAAAAATCCCGAAAATTGCCAAAAAAAACCCCGAAAAACCAGAAAATCCCAAAAAAACCCCCCCAAAATCGCCATAAAAACCCGCAAAAAATCGCCATAAACCCAAAAAAAACTCCCCAAAAATTGCCATAATCCCTGAAAATCCCCAAAAAACCCCCCCCCAAAAAACAGAAAATCCTAAAAAAAAACCCCCCAAAAACCCCAAAATTACCATAAAAATCCCCCAAAAATCGCCATAAACCCTAAAAAAACCCCCAAAAATTGCCATAATCCCTGAAAATTCCAAAAAAAAACCCCCAAAAAACCAGAAAATCCTAAAAAAAAAACCCCAAAAAAACCCCAAAATCGCCATAAAAACCCGCAAAAATCGCCATAAACCCCAAAAAAACCCCCCAAAATCACCATAAAAACCCACAAAAATTGCCATAAACCCAAAAAAACTCCCCAAAATTGCCATAATCCCTGAAAATCCCAAAAAAAACCCCCCAAAACCCAGAAAATCCTAAAAAAAAACCCCAAAAAAACCCCAAAATCGCCATAAAAACCCGCAAAAAATCGCCAAAAACCCCAAAAAATCCCCCCAAAATCGCCATAAAAACCCACAAAAATCGCCATAAACCCTAAAAAACCCCAAAAATTGCCATAATCCCTGAAAATCCCCCAAAAAAACCCCCAAAAACCCAGAAAATCCAAAAAAAAACCCCAAAAAAACCCCAAAATTACCATAAAAAACCCCAAAAATCGCCATAAACCCAAAAAAACTCCCCAAATTTGCCATAATCCCTGAAAATCCTAAAAAATTCCCAAAAAATCCCCCAAAAATCCCCGAAAATCCCAAAGGCCGCGTGGTCAAGCACCAGTGCTGCCCCGGCTGCAGCCACTTCTGCACCGCCGTGAGTGGGGGCAGGGCTGGGGGAGGGCTGGGGGGGTGGAAGGGTGAAAAACGCCAAAAATCCCAAAAAAATCCCGAAAATTGCCAAAAAAAACCCCGAAAAACCAGAAAATCCTAAAAAAACCCCCCCAAAATCGCCATAAAAACCCCAAAAATTGCCATAAACCCTAAAAAACCCCAAAAATTGCCATAATCCCTCAAAATCCCCCCAAAAAAACCCCCAAAAAACCAGAAAATCCTAAAAAAAAAAAAACCCAAAAAACCCCCCAAAATCGCCATAAAATCCCCCAAAAATCGCCATAAACCCTAAAAAAACCCCCAAAAATTGCCATAAACCCTGAAAATCCCAAAAAAACCCCCCCAAAAACCCAGAAAATAAAAAAAAAAACCCCAAAAAAACCCCAAAATTACCATAAAAAACCCCCAAAAAATCGCCATAAACCCCAAAAAAACCCCCCAAATTTGCCATAATCCCTGAAAATCCTAAAAAATCCCCAAAAAATCCCCCAAAAATCCCCGAAAATCCCAAAGGCCGCATGGTCAAGCACCAGTGCTGCCCCGGCTGCAGCCACTTCTGCACCGCCGTGAGTGGGGGCAGGGCTGGGGGAGGGCTGGGGGGGTGGAAGGGTGAAAAACGCCAAAAATCCCCAAAAATCCTAAAAAAAACCCATAAAAACGCCAAAAAAAACCCCCTCAAAATCGCCATTAAAACCCCCAAAAAATCGCCATAATTACCATAAAAATCCCCCAAAAATCGCCATAAACCCTAAAAAACCCCAAAAATTGCCATAAACCCTGAAAATTCCAAAAAAACCCCCAAAAAAGCAGAAAATAAAAAAAAAAACCAAAAAAACCCCCAAAATCACCATAAAAACCCGCAAAAAATCGCCATAAACCCTAAAAAAACCCAAAAATTGCCATAATCCCTGAAAATCCCAAAAAAACCCCCCCAAAAACCCAGAAAATAAATAAAAAAAACTCCAAAAAACCCAAAAAAACCCCCCTCAAAATCGCCATAAAACCCCCCAAGAATCGCCATAAACCCCAAAAAAACCCCCCAAAATCGCCGTAAAAACCCGCAAAAATCGCCATAAACCCTAAAAAACTCCCAAAATTTGCCATAATCCCTGAAAAGCCCAAAAAAAACTCCCAAAAAAGCAGAAAATCCCAAAAAAAACCCCCCAAAAAACCCCCCCAAATCACCATAAATCCCACAAAAATCACCATAAACCCTAAAAAACCCCAAAAATTGCCATAATCCCTGAAAATTCCAAAAAAAACCCCCCAAAAAACCAGAAAATCCTAAAAAAAAAACCCCAAAAAACCCCCAAAATCGCCATAAAAACCCCCAAAAATCGCCATAAACCCCAAAAAAACCCCCCAAAATCGCCATAAAAACCCGCAAAAATCGCCATAAACCCTAAAAAACCCCAAAAATTGCCATAATCCCTGAAAACTCCAAAAAAAACCCCCCCAAAAAACCAAAAAGTCCTAAAAAAAAACCCCTAAAAAACCCCCAAAATCGCCATGAAAACCCACAAAAAATCGCCATAAACCCCAAAAAAACCCCCCAAAATCGCCGTAAAAACCCGCAAAAATTGCCATAAACCCTAAAAAACCCCAAAAATTGCCATAATCCCTGAAAATCCCAAAAACCCCCCCAAAACCAGAAAATCCTAAAAAAAACCCCCCAAAATCGCCATAAAAACCCCCAAAAATCGCCAAAAACGCAAAAAAACCCCCCAAAATCGCCATAAAAACCCACAAAAATCACCATAAACCCTAAAAAACCCCAAAAATTGCCATAATCCCTGAAAATTCCAAAAAAAAACCCCAAAAAACCCAGAAAATCCTAAAAAAAAAAAACCAAAAAACCCCCCAAAATCGCCATAAAAACCCCCAAAAATCGCCATAAACCCTAAAAAACCCCCAAAAATTGCCATAAACCCTGAAAATTCCAAAAAAACCCCCCCAAAAAACCAGAAAATCCTAAAAAAAAAAAAAACCAAAAAAACCCCAAAATCGCCATAAAAACCCCCAAAAATTGCCATAAACCCTGAAAATCCCAAAAAATCGCCATAATCCCTGAAAATTCCAAAAAAAACCCCCAAAAACCCAGAAAATCCTAAAAAAAAACCCAAAAAACCCCCAAAATCGCCATAAAAACCCCCAAAAATCGCCATAAACCCTAAAAAACCCCCCAAAATCGCCATAATCCCTGAAAATCCCAAAAAAAAACCCCCAAAACCCCAGAAAATCCAAAAAAAACCCCCAAAAAAACCCCAAAATTACCATAAAAAACCCCCAAAAAATCGCCATAAACCCCAAAAAAACCCCCCAAATTTGCCATAATCCCTGAAAATCCTAAAAAATCCCCAAAAAATCCCCCAAAAATCCCCGAAAATCCCAAAGGCCGCATGGTCAAGCACCAGTGCTGCCCCGGCTGCAGCCACTTCTGCACCGCCGTGAGTGGGGGCAGGGCTGGGGGAGGGCTGGGGGGGGTGGAAGGGTGAAAAACGCCAAAAATCCCCAAAAATCCTAAAAAAAACCCATAAAAACGCCAAAAAAAACCCCCTCAAAATCGCCATTAAAACCCCCAAAAAATCGCCATAATTACCATAAAAATCCCCCAAAAATCGCCATAAACCCTAAAAAACCCCAAAAATTGCCATAATCCCTCAAAATCCCCCCAAAAAAAACCCCAAAAAACCAGAAAATCCTAAAAAAAAAAAAAAACCAAAAAACCCCAAAATTACCATAAAAAACCCCAAAAATCGCCATAAACCCAAAAAAACTCCCCAAATTTGCCATAATCCCTGAAAATCCTAAAAAATCCCCAAAAAATCCCCCAAAAATCCCCGAAAATCCCAAAGGCCGCGTGGTCAAGCACCAGTGCTGCCCCGGCTGCAGCCACTTCTGCACCGCCGTGAGTGGGGGCAGGGCTGGGGGAGGGCTGGGGGGGGTGGAAGGGTGAAAAACGCCAAAAATCCCCAAAAATCCTAAAAAAACCCCATAAAAATCCCAAAAAAACCCCCAAAATCGCCATAAAAACCCGCAAAAATCACCATTAACCCTAAAAAACTCCCAAAATTTGCCATAATCCCTGAAAATCCCAAAAAACCCCCCCCAAAAAAACAGAAAATCCTAAAAAAAAACCCCCAAAAAACCCCAAAATTACCATAAAAATCCCCCAAAAATCGCCATAAACCCTAAAAAAACCCCCAAAATTTGCCATAATCCCTCAAAATCCCCCAAAAAAACCCCCCAAAACCCCAGAAAATAAATAAAAAAAACCCCAAAAACCCAAAAAAACCCCCCTCAAAATTGCCATAAAAACCCCCAAGAATCGCCATAAACCCCAAAAAAACCCCCCAAAATCGCCGTAAAAACCCGCAAAAATCACCATAAACCCTAAAAAACCCCAAAAATTGCCATAATCCCTGAAAATTCCAAAAAAAACCCCCCCAAAAAACCAAAAAGTCCTAAAAAAAAACCCCTAAAAAACCCCCAAAATCGCCATGAAAACCCACAAAAAATCGCCAAAAACCCCAAAAAAACCCCCCAAAATCGCCATAAAAACCCGCAAAAATCGCCATAAACCCTAAAAAACCTCAAAAAATCGCCATAATCCCTGAAAATCCCCAAAAAATCCCCAAAAAATCCCCCAAAAATCCCCGAAAATCCCAAAGGCCGCGTGGTCAAGCACCAGTGCTGCCCCGGCTGCGGCCACTTCTGCACCGCCGTGAGTGGGGGCAGGGCTGGGGGAGGGCTGGGGGGGGTGGAAGGGTGAAAAACGCCAAAAATCCCCAAAAATCCTAAAAAAACCCCATAAAAATCCCAAAAAACCCCCTCAAAATCGCCATTAAAACCCCCAAAAAATCGCCAAAAACGCAAAAAAAAACCCCAAAATCACCATAATCCCTGAAAATCCCCCAAAAAAAACCCCAAAAACCCAGAAAATCCTAAAAAAAAACCCCAAAAAACCCCCCCAAAATCACCATAAAAACCCCCAAAAAATCGCCATAAACCCTAAAAAAACCGCCCAAAATCGCCATAAAAACCCCCAAAAATTGCCATAAACCCTAAAAACCCCCAAAAATTGCCATAAACCCTGAAAATCCCAAAAAAACCCCCCAAAAAACCCAGAAAATCCTAAAAAAAAAAACCCAAAAAACCCCCCCAAAATCGCCATAAAACCCTGCAAAAATCGCCATAAACCCTAAAAAACCCCAAAAATTGCCATAATCCCTGAAAATCCTCCAAAAAAACCCCCAAAAACCCAGAAAATCCAAAAAAAAACCCCAAAAAAACCCCAAAATTACCATAAAAAACCCCCAAAAAATCGCCATAAACCCCAAAAAAACTCCCCAAATTTGCCATAATCCCTGAAAATCCTAAAAAATTCCCAAAAAATCCCCCAAAAATCCCCGAAAATCCCAAAGGCCGCGTGGTCAAGCACCAGTGCTGCCCCGGCTGCGGCCACTTCTGCACCGCCGTGAGTGGGGGCAGGGCTGGGGGAGGGCTGGGGGGGTGGAAGGGTGAAAAACGCCAAAAATCCCCAAAAATCCTAAAAAAACCCCATAAAAATCCCAAAAAAAACCCCCTCAAAATCGCCATTAAAACCCCCAAAAACTCGCCAAAAACGCAAAAAAAACCCCCAAAATCGCCATAAAAACCCCCAAAAAATCGCCATAATTACCATAAAAATCCCCCAAAAATCGCCATAAACCCTAAAAAACCCCAAAAATTGCCATAATCCCTGAAAATCCCAAAAACCCCCCCAAAAAAAACAAAATAAAAAAAAAACCAAAAAAACCCCCAAAATCACCATAAAAACCCACAAAAAATCGCCATAAACCCTAAAAAAACCCCCCAAAATCACCATAAAAACCCGCAAAAATCGCCATAAACCCTAAAAAACCCCCAAAAATTGCAATAAACCCTGAAAATTCCAAAAAAAACCCCAAAAAACCAGAAAATCCTAAAAAAACCCCCCCAAAATCGCCATAAAAACCCCCAAAAAATCGCCATAAACGCAAAAAAAACCCCCAAAATCGCCATAAAAACCCACAAAAATCACCATAAACCCTGAAAAACCCCCAAAAATTGCCATAAACCCTGAAAATCCCAAAAAAAACCCCCAAAAAACCCAGAAAATCCAAAAAAAACCCCCAAAAAAACCCCAAAAAACCCCCCAAAATCGCCATAAAAACCCCCAAAAAATTGCCATAAACCCTAAAAAAAACCCCCAAAATCACCATAAAAACCCACAAAAATCACCATAAACCCTGAAAAACCCCCAAAAATTGCCATAAACCCTGAAAATCCAAAAAAAAAACCCCAAAAACCCAGAAAATCCTAAAAAAAAAACCCCCCCAAAAACCCCCCAAATCGCCATAAAAACCCGCAAAAATCGCCATAAACCCTAAAAAACCCCAAAAAATTGCCATAAACCCTGAAAATCCCAAAAAAACCCTCCAAAAAACCCAGAAAATCCAAAAAAAACCCCCAAAAAAACCCCAAAAAAACCCCCAAAATCGCCATAAAAACCCCCAAAAATCGCCATTAACCCTAAAACCCCCCCCAAAATTGCCATCAAACCCCAAAAAATCCCCCAAAACCCTCGAAAATCCAAAAAAAAACCCCCCAAAACCCCAAAATCCTAAAAAGAAACCCCAAAAAAACCCCTTAAATCCTAAAAAAATCCCGAAAAAGCCCCAAAAATCCCAAAAACTCCCTGAAAAATCCTTAAAAAAACCCCCAAAATCCCCTGAAAATCCTAAAGAAAAAAACCCCCCAAAAAACCCCGAAAATCCTAAAAACCCCCTGAAAAAGCCCAAAAAAACCCCGAAAATCCCTAAAAACCCGTGAAAATCTTAAAAAAAACCCCAGAACACCCCGAAAATCCTAAAAGAACCCCCCCAAAAAACCAAAAAAAACCCGAAAATCCCCAAAAAACCCCTGAAAATCCTAAAAAACCCCAGAAAACCCCGAAAATCCCATCAAAAAACCTCAAAAATCCTAAAAAAAAGCAAAAAAACCTCCCAAAATCCTAAAAAAACCTCCAAAAATCCCCAGAAACCCCCCCAAAATCGCCATAAACCCTAAAAAACCCCCAAAATCGCCATAACCCCCTCCCAAAACCCCTAAAAATTGCCATAAACCCCAAAAATCTCACAAAAATTGCCATAGACCCCCAAAAACCGCCATAAACCCCCAAAATCCCCCCCAAAAAACCCCAAAAATCCCAAAACCCCCCCGAAGAATCGCCATAAAAAACTCCAAAATCGCCATAAACCCCAAAAAGACCCCAAAATTGCCATAAGACCCCCAAAAAACCCCAAAAATCCTAAAGAAAACCCCCAAAATCCTAAAAATCCTAAAAAAATCCTAAAAAACCCGCCCCAAAAAAACCCCAAAAATAAAAAAAGCACCCCAAAATCGCCATTAAAAACTCCAAAATCGCCATAAACCCCAAAAAGACCCCAAAAAAAACCCTTTAACTGACCCCAAACCCCTCTGAGTGACCCCAAACCCCTTTAACTGACCCCAAACCCCTTTAACTGACCCCAAACCCCTCTGACTGACCCCAAACCCCTCTGAGTGACCCCAAACCCCTTTAACTGACCCCAAACCCCTCTGAGTGACCCCAAACCCCTTTAACTGACCCCAAACCCCTCTGACTGACCCCAAACCCCTCTGACTGACCCCAAACCCCTTTAACTGACCCCAAACCCCTCTGACTGACCCCAAACCCCTTTAACTGACCCCAAACCCCTCTGACTGACCCCAAACCCCTCTGAGTGACCCCAAACCCCTTTAACTGACCCCAAACCCCTTTAACTGACCCCAAACCCCTCTGAGTGACCCCAAACCCCTTTAACTGACCCCAAACCCCTCTGACTGACCCCAAACCCCTTTAAGTGACCCCAAACCCCTTTAACTGACCCCGAACCCCTTTAACTGACCCCAAACCCCTCTGAGTGACCCCAAACCCCTCTGACTGACCCCAAACCCCTTTAACTGACCCCAAACCCCTGTAACTGACCCCAAACCTCTTTAACTGACCCCAAACCCCTCTGACTGACCCCAAACCCCTTTAACTGACCCCAAACCCCTGTAACTGACCCCAAACCCCTTTAACTGACCCCAAACCCCTCTGACTGACCCCAAACCCCTCTGAGTGACCCCAAACCCCTTTGACTGACCCCAAACCCCTCTGAGTGACCCCAAACCCCTTTAACTGACCCCAAACCCCTCTGACTGACCCCAAACCCCTCTGAGTGACCCCAAACCCCTTTAACTGACCCCAAACCCCTCTGACTGACCCCAAACCCCTCTGAGTGACCCCAAACCCCTTTAACTGACCCCAAACCCCTTTGACTGACCCCAAACCCCTCTGAGTGACCCCAAACCCCTTTAACTGACCCCAAACCCCTCTGAGTGACCCCAAACCCCTGTAACTGACCCCAAACCCCTCTGACTGACCCCAAACCCCTCTGGCTGACCCCAAACCCCTCTGAGTGACCCCAAACCCCTGTAACTGACCCCAAACCCCTTTAACTGACCCCAAACCCCTCTGACTGACCCCAAACCCCTCTGAGTGACCCCAAACCCCTTTAACTGACCCCAAACCTCTCTGGCTGACCCCAAACCCCTTTAACTGACCCCAAACCCCTCTGAGTGACCCCAAACCCCTTTGACTGACCCCAAACCCCTTTAACTGACCCCAAACCCCTCTGACTGACCCCAAACCCCTCTGACTGACCCCAAACCCCTTTAACTGACCCCAAACCCCTCTGAGTGACCCCAAACCCCTTTAACTGACCCCAAACCCCTTTAACTGACCCCAAACCCCTCTGAGTGACCCCAAACCCCTCTGACTGACCCCAAACCCCTTTAACTGACCCCAAACCCCTCTGACTGACCCCAAACCCCTCTGACTGACCCCAAACCCCTTTAACTGACCCCAAACCCCTTTAACTGACCCCAAACCCCTTTAACTGACCCCAAACCCCTCTGACTGACCCCAAACCCCTTTGACTGACCCCAAACCCCTCTGACTGACCCCAAACCCCTCTAACTGACCCCAAACCCCTTTAACTGACCCCAAACCCCTCTGAGTGACCCCAAACCCCTTTAACTGACCCCAAACCCCTTTAACTGACCCCAAACCCCTCTGACTGACCCCAAACCCCTCTGACTGACCCCAAACCCCTTTAACTGACCCCAAACCCCTTTAACTGACCCCAAACCCCTTTAACTGACCCCAAACCCCTCTGACTGACCCCAAACCCCTTTGACTGACCCCAAACCCCTCTGACTGACCCCAAACCCCTCTAACTGACCCCAAACCCCTTTAACTGACCCCAAACCCCTCTGAGTGACCCCAAACCCCTTTAACTGACCCCAAACCCCTTTAACTGACCCCAAACCCCTGTGACTGACCCCAAACCCCTCTGACTGACCCCAAACCCCTCTGACTGACCCCAAACCCCTTTAACTGACCCCAAACCCCTTTGACTGACCCCAAACCCCTCTAACTGACACCAAACCCCTTTAACTGACCCCAAACCCCTTTAACTGACCCCAAACCCCCTTTAGGCCCCCCTGACCCCCCGTTTTTGCCCCTTTAGGGCACGTTCCTGGAGTGCCACCCCGACGTGCGCATCGGGCACCGCTTCCATCGCGGCCCCTCTGACTGACCCCAAACCCCTTTAACTGACCCCAAACCCCTCTGACTGACCCCAAACCCCTTTAACTGACCCCGAACCCCTCTGACTGACCCCAAACCCCTGTAACTGACCCCAAACCCCTCTAACTGACCCCAAACCCCCTTTAGGCCCCCCTGACCCCCCGTTTTTGCCCCTTTAGGGCACGTTCCTGGAGTGCCACCCCGACGTGCGCATCGGGCACCGCTTCCATCGCGGCTGCGTCTGACTGACCCCAAACCCCTTTAACTGACCCCAAACCCCTGTAACTGACCCCAAACCCCTTTAACTGACCCCAAACCCCTGTAACTGACCCCAAACCCCCTCAGGCCCCCCTGAACCCCGTTTTTGCCCCCTCAGGGCACGTTCCTGGAGTGCCACCCCGACGTGCGCATCGGGCACCGCTTCCATCGCGGCTGCGTCTCGCGCCTCGGGGGTCTCATCTTCTGCCCCCACTGCGGCGAGGACGCGTCCGAGGCCCAGGAGGTGACGCTGCCCCGGCCCGAGGGGCCCCCCCCGGCCCCCGCCCCCCCCGAGCCCCTCCGGCCGCGAGGGGCCCGAGCCGAGGTGCCCACGCCGAGGTGAGCGCCGGGCAGCGGGGGCTGGGGGGGATGGGGGGAAATGGGGGAAATGGGGGGAAAATGGGGTTAAAATGGGGTAAAAGGGGGTGAAAGGGGGGGAAATGGGGTGAAAGGGGGGGAAATGGGGGGAAATGGGGGGAAAATGGGGTTAAAATGGGGTAAAAGGGGGTGAAAGGGGGGGAAAATGGGGTGAAAGGGGGGGAAATGGGGTTAAAGGGGGGGAAAATGGGGGGGAAAGGGGGGGAAATGGGGTTAAAATGGGGTAAAAGGGGGTGAAAGGGGGTGAAATGGGGTTAAAATGGGGTGAAAATGGGGTGAAAGGGGGTGAAATGGGGTGAAATGGGGTTAAAATGGGGTTAAAGGGGGTGAAAATGGGGTGAAATGGGGTAAAGGGGGTGAAATGGGGGTGAAATGGGGTAAAAATGGGGTAAAATGGGGTAAAAGGGGGTGAAATGGGGTAAAGGGGGTGAAATGGGGTGAAAATGGGGTGAAATGGGGTAAAATGGGGTGAAATGGGGTAAAATGGGGTTAAAGGGGGGGAAATGGGGTGAAAGGGGGGGAAAGGGGGTGAAATGGGGTTAAAATGGGGTAAAAATGGGGTTAATGGGGTTAAAATGGGGTAAAAGGGGGTGAAAGGGGGGGAAATGGGGTTAAAGGGGGGGAAAATGGGGTTAAAAGGGGGGAAAATGGGGGGGGAAGGGGGGGAAATGGGGGGAAATGGGGTAAAAGGGGGGGAAATGGGGTTAAAGGGGGGGAAAATGGGGGGAAAGGGGGGGAAAATGGGGTTAAAAGGGGGGAAAATGGGGGGGGAAAGGGGGGGAAATGGGGTGAAAGGGGGGGAAATGGGGTAAAAATGGGGTTAATGGGGTTAAAATGGGGTAAAAGGGGGTGAAAGGGGGGGAAATGGGGTTAAAAGGGGGTGAAATGGGGTAAAGGGGGGGAAAATGGGGTGAAATGGGGGGAAATGGGGTGAAAGGGGGGGAAAATGGGGGGGGAAAGGGGGGGAAAATGGGGTTAAAGGGGGGGAAAATGGGGGGGAAAATGGGGTAAAAGGGGGTGAAATGGGGTAAAAATGGGGTGAAATTGGGGTGAAATGGGGTTAAAGGGGGTGAAATGGGGGTAAAAGGGGGTAAAGATGGGGTTAATGGGGTTAAAATGGGGTTAAAGGGGGTGAAAGGGGGTGAAAATGGGGTAAAAGGGGGTGAAATGGGGTAAAATGGGGTGAAATGGGGTAAAGGGGGTGAAATGGGGGGAAAATGGGGTAAAATGGGGTGAAAATGGGGTGAAATGGGGTAAAAGGGGGTGAAATGGGGTAAAATGGGGTTAAAGGGGGGGAAATGGGGTGAAATGGGGTTAAAATGGGGTAAAGATGGGGTTAATGGGGTTAAAATGGGGTGAAAGGGGGTGAAATGGGGGTAAAAGGGGGTGAAATGGGGTAAAATGGGGTGAAATGGGGGTGAAAGGGGGGTAAAATGGGGTGAAATGGGGTGAAAGGGGGTGAAATGGGGTTAAAATGGGGTAAAAATGGGGTTAATGGGGTTAAAATGGGGTGAAATGGGGTTAAAATGGGGTAAAAATGGGGTTAATGGGGTTAAAATGGGGTGAAATGGGGTTAAAATGGGGTAAAATGGGGTTAATGGGGTTAAATGGGGTGAAATGGGGTGAAAATGGGGTAAAGGGGGTAAATGGGGTGAAATGGGGTTAAAATGGGTTTAAGGGGGTGAAATGGGGTTAAAGGGGCGGAAAATGGGGTTAAAGGGGGTGAAATGGGGTGAAATGGGGTGAAAGGGGGTGAAATGGGGGTTTGGGGGGGGTAAAGGGGGTGAAATGGGGTTAAAATGGGGTAAAATGGGGTTAAAGGTGGTAAAATGGGGTTAAAATGGGGTAAAAGGGGGGTAAAGGTGGTGAAATGGGGTAAAAGGGGGTAAAAAGGGGGTAAAATGGGGTTTGGGGGGGTAAATGGGGTGAAATGGGGTAAAATGGGGTCTGGGGGGCTTAAAGGGGGTTTGGGGGGGTTCAGTGGCATTTGGGGGGGTTAAATTGGGGGTTGGGGGGGTAAAACGGGGTTTGAAGGGGTTAAAAATGGGGTTTGGGGGGTTTTGAGGTTTTTCTTCAGGGCTTTTTTTCAGAATTTTTTTGGGAGCTTTCAGGGCTTTTTTTTGGGGATTTTTTTTGAGCTTTGAGGTTTTTTGAGGTTCTTAGGGTGGTTTTTTTTGGAATTTTTTTTGGACCTTTCAGGGCTTTTTTTTCGGGATTTTTTTTGAGCTTTCAGGGCTTTTTTGGGGGGAGTTTTTTTGAGCTTTGAGAGACATTTTTTCGGGATTTTTTTTTTTTTTGGAGCTTTCAGGGTGTTTTTGAGGTTCTTAGGGTGGTTTTTTTTCCGAATTTTTTTTGGAGCTTTCAGGCCTTTTTTTGGAATTTTTTTTGGAGCTTTCAGGCCTTTTTTTGGGGGGATTTTTTTTGGGCTTTGAGAGACTTTTTTTGGGGATTTTTTTTTTTTGACCTTTGAGGGTTTTTGAGGTTCTTAGGGTGGTTTTTTTGGAATTTTTTTGGGAGCTTTCAGGCCTTTCTTTTTGGAATTTTTTTTGGAGCTTTCAGGGCTTTTTTTGGGGGATTTTTCTTTGAGCTTTGAGAGATCTTTTTCGGGATTTTTTTTTTGAGCTTCCAGGCCTTTTTTTTGGAATTTTTTTTGGACCTTCCACTCCTTTTTTTCAGAATTCTTTTGGGACCTTCCAGTCCTTTTTTTCGGAATTTTTTTTTGGAGCCTTCAGGGTTTTTTTTGACGTTCTTAGGGCGGTTTTTTTCAGATTTTTTTTGCAGCTTTCGGGCCTTTCTTTTCTGAATTTCTTTTGGGAGCTTTCAGGCCTTTTCTCGGAATTTTTTTTGGGAGTTTTCAGGCCTTTTCTTGGAATTTTTTTTGGGAGTTTTCAGGCCTTTTTTTTGGAATTTTTTTGGGAGTTTTCAAGCCTTTTTTTTGGAACTTTTTTTGGGAGTTTTCAGGGCTTTTTTTCGGAATTTTTTTGGGGAACTCTCAGGCCTTTTTTCGGATTTTTTTTGGGAGCTTCCAGGCCTTTCTTCTCGGAATTTTTTTGAGGAACTCTCAGGCCTTTTTTCGGAATTTTTTTTGGGACCTTCCAGGCCTTTCTTCTCAGAATTTTTTTTGGACCTTCCAGGCCTTTTTTTCGGAATTTTTTTGGGGAACTCTCAGGCCTTTTTTCGGAATTTTTTTTGGGACCTTCCACTCCTTTTTTTCGGAATTTTTTTTGGACCTTCCACTCCTTTTTTTCGGAATTTTTTTGGACCTTCCAGTCCTTTTTTTCGGAATTTTTTTTGGACCTTCCAGGCCCTTTTTTCGGAATTTTTTTGGGACCCTCCAGTCCTTTTTTTCGGAATTTTTTTTTGGAGCCTTCAGGGGTTTTTTTGACGTTCTTAGGGCGGTTTTTTTCAGATTTTTTTTGCAGCTTTCGGGCCTTTCTTTTCTGAATTTCTTTTGGGGAGCTTTCAGGCCTTTTCTTGGAATTTTTTTTGGGAGTTTTCAGGCCTTTTTTTTGGAATTTTTTTGGGAGTTTTCAGGCCTTTTTTTTCGAACTTTTTTTGGGAGTTTTCAGGGCTTTTTTTCGGAATTTTTTTGGGGAACTCTCAGGCCTTTTTTCGGATTTTTTTTGGGAGCTTCCAGGCCTTTCTTCTCGGAATTTTTTTGAGGAACTCTCAGGCCTTTTTTCGGAATTTTTTTGGACCTTCCACTCCTTTTTTTCGGAATTCTTTTGGGACCTTCCAGTCCTTTTTTTCGGAATTTTTTTTTGGAGCCTTCAGGGTTTTTTTTGACGTTCTTAGGGCGGTTTTTTTCAGATTTTTTTTGCAGCTTTCGGGCCTTTCTTTTCTGAATTTCTTTTGGGAGCTTTCAGGCCTTTTCTTGGAATTTTTTTTGGGAGTTTTCAGGCCTTTTTTTCGGAATTTTTTTGGGAGTTTTCAGGCCTTTTTTTTGGAACTTTTTTTTGGGAGTTTTCAGGGCTTTTTTTCTCGGAATTTTTTTGGGGAACTCTCAGGCCTTTTTTCGGAATTTTTTTTTGCAGCTTTCAGGCCTTTCTTCTCGGAATTTTTTTGAGGAACTCTCAGGCCTTTTTTCGGAATTTTTTTTGGGACCTTCCAGGCCTTTTTTTTGGAATTTTTTTTGGACCTTCCAGGCCTTTTTTTCGGAATTTTTTTGGGGAACTCTCAGGCCTTTTTTCGGAATTTTTTTTGGGACCTTCCAGGCCTTTTTTCGGAATTTTTTTTGGGACCTTCCACTCCTTTTTTTTGGAATTTTTTTTGGACCTTCCACTCCTTTTTTTCGGAATTCTTTTGAGACCTTCCAGTCCTTTTTTTCGGAATTTTTTTTTGGAGCCTTCAGGGTTTTTTTTGACATTCTTAGGGCGGTTTTTTTCAGATTTTTTTTGCAGCTTCCGGGCCTTCCCTTTCGGAATTTCTTTTGGGGAGCTTTGAGGCTTTTTCGGGAATTTTTTTTTTTTTTTTTTTTTGGACCTTTTCTGATTCTTGTTGACTTTTTTCCCCCCTTTTTCTCCCCCCCATCCCCCCAGCGCCCGCATGCGGGGGCAGGGCGAGGGTCGCGCCCCCCCCCCGGACCCCCGGGCCGAGCCCATCGACAGCTCGGGGGGGCCGGTGCTGCCCCTGCCCTCGGGGGGGGCCCTCTCGGCCCGGGGGCTCCCCCCCGGCCCCGCCCGCGAGCTGCTGGAAAAGGCCCTGCTGGGCCAGGAGGCCGAGAGGTGGGAGCCCCGAAATGGGCAGGGAGGGGTTAAAAATGGGGCTGGGGGGGTGAAAATGGGCAGGGAGGGGTTAAAAATGGGGCTGGGGGGGTGAAAAATGGGCCGAAAAATGGGGCTGGGGGGGTTAAAAATGGGGCTGGGGGGGTGAAAATGGGGCTGGGGGGGTGAAAATGGGGCTGGGGGGGTCAAAATGGGCCGAAAAATGGGGCTGGGGGGGTTAAAATGGGGCTGGGGGGGTGAAAATGGGGCTGGGGGGGTGAAAAATGGGCAGGGAGGGGTTAAAAATGGGGCTGGGGGGGTGAAAATGGGCAGGGAGGGGTTAAAAATGGGGCTGGGGGGGTGAAAAATGGGGCTGGGGGGGTGAAAATGGGGCTGGGGGGGTGAAAAATGGGCAGGGAGGGGTTAAAAATGGGGCTGGGGGGTGAAAATGGGACTGGGGGGGTGAAAATGGGGCTGGGGGGGTCAAAATGGGCAGGGAGGGGTTAAAATGGGGCTGGGGGGTGAAAAATGGGGCTGGGGGGGGCAAAAATGGGGCTGGAAATGGGGCTGGGACCCCCGAAATGGGGCTGGGGGGTGAAAAATGGGCAGGGAGGGGTTAAAAATGGGGCTGGGGGGGTGAAAAATGGGGCTGGGGGGTTGAAAATGGGGCTGGGGGGGTGAAAATGGGGCTGGGGGGGTGAAAATGGGGCTGGGGGGGTTAAAAATGGGCAGGGAGGGGTTAAAAATGGGGCTGGGGGGGTGAAAAATGGGGCTGGGGGGGGTGAAAATGGGGCTGGGGGGGTCAAAAATGGGGCTGGGGGGTGAAAAATGGGGCTGGGGGGGTGAAAATGGGGCTGGGGGGGTGAAAAATGGGGCTGGGGGGGTTAAAAATGGGGCTGGGGGGGTTAAAAATGGGCAGGGAGGGGTTAAAATGGGGCTGGGGGGGTGAAAATGGGGCTGGGGGGGTGAAAATGGGGCTGGGGGGGTGAAAATGGGGCTGGGGGGTGAAAAATGGGCAGGGAGAGGTTAAAAATGGGGCTGGGGGGTGAAAAATGGGCAGGGAGGGGTTAAAATGGGGCTGGGGGGGTTAAAATGGGGCTGGGGGGGTGAAAATGGGGCTGGGGGGGTGAAAGTGCTCCCAGTCCCTCCCAGTCCCTCCCAGTTCCCTCCCAGTCCCTCCCAGTCCCCTCCCAGTTCCCTCCCAGTCGCTCCCAGTCCCTCCCAGTTCCCTCCCAGTCCCTCCCAGTCCCTCCCAGTCCCTCCCAGTCCCCTCCCAGTTCCCTCCCAGTCCCTCCCAGTCCCTCCCAGTTCCCTTCCAATCCCCTCCCAATCCCCTCCCAGTCACTCCCAGTCACTCCCAGTTCCCTCCCAGTTCCCTCCCAGTTCCCTCCCAGTCCCTCCCAGTCCCTCCCAGTCCCTCCCAGTCCCCTCCCAGTCCCTCCCAGTTCCTCCCAGTCCCCTCCCAGTTCCCTCCCAGTCCCTCCCAGTTCCCCCCAGTGCCTCCCAATCCCCCTCCCAGTCCCTCCCAGTTCCCTCCCAGTCCCTCCCAATCCCCCTCCCAGTCCCTCCCAGTTCCCTCCCAGTCCCTCCCAATCCCTCCCAGTTCCCTCCCAGTCCCTCCCAGTCCCTCCCAGTTCCCTCCCAGTCCCTCCCAGTTCCGTCCCAGTCCCTCCCAGTCCCTCCCAGTCCCTCCCAGTCGCTCCCAGTGCCTCCCAGTAGCTCCCAGTTGCCCCCGCAGGAGGAAGAAGCTGCGGTTCCACCCCCGGCAGCTCTACCTGAGCGTCAAACAGGGGGAGCTGGGCAGGGTCATCCTCATGCTCTGTGAGTGGGGGGGCCCAAAATCCCGGGGGGGCCCCAAAAATCCTCAGGGGGGGCCCCAAAAATCCCAGGGGGGCCCTAAAATCCCGGGGGGGCCCCAAAAATCCCGGGGGGGTCCCTAAAAACCCCAAGGGGGCCCCAAAAATCCCAGGGGGGCCCCAAAAAACCCCAAGGGGGCCCCAAAAATCCCAGGGGGTCCCAAAAAACCCGGGGGGGTCCCTAAAAACCCCAAGGGGTCCCCAAAAATCCTCAGGGGGAGCCCAAAAATCCCGGGGGGGCCCCAAAAATCCCAGGGGGGCCCTAAAATCCCGGGGGGGCCCAAAATCCTCAGGGGGTCCCCAAAAATCCTCAGGGGGGTCCCCAAAAAACCCCAAGGGGTCCCAAAAAACCCAGGGGGTCCCCAAAATCCCATGGGGGCCCCAAAAAACCCCAAGGGGGCCCCAAAATCCCGGGGGGCCCCTAAAATCCTCAGGGGGGCCCCAAAAATTTTCAGGGGGGAGCCCAAAAATCCCAGGGGGGCCCCAAAATCCTCAGGGGGTCCCCAAAAAACCCCAAGGGGGCCCCAAAAATCCCAGGGGGTCCCCAAAAAACCCCAAGGGGTCCCAAAAAACCCGGGTGGGTCCCCAAAATCCCGGGGGGGCCCCAAAAAACCCCAAGGGGGCCCCAAAATCCCGGGGGGCCCCTAAAATCCTCAGGGGGGCCCCAAAAATTTTCAGGGGGGAGCCCAAAAATCCCAGGGGGGCCCCAAAATCCTCAGGGGGTCCCAAAAAAACCCCAAGGGGGCCCCAAAAATCCCAGGGGGTCCCCAAAATCCTCAGGGGGTCCCCAAAAAACCCCAAGGGGTCCCAAAATCCCAGGGGGGCCCTAAAATCCCGGGGGGGCCCCAAAATCCTCAGGGGGTCCCCAAAAACCCTGGGAGGTTCCAAAATTTTGGGGGGGTCCCCAAATCCCAGGGCGGGTCCCAAAATCCTGGGGGGGGGGTCCCAAATACCCTGGGGGGGGGTCCTGAAACATCAGAGGGGGACCCCAAAACCTCAGCGGGGTCTGGGGGGGGGTCTCAGGAGTGGCCCCCCCATTTTTGGGGGTCCCGAGCCCATTTTGGGGGTCCTGAGCCCATTTTGGGGGGTCCTGAGCCCCTTCTGGGGGTCCCGAGCCCATTTTGGGGGGTCCCAAGCCCATTTTGGGTGGTCCCGAGCCCATTTTGGGGTGTCCCGAGCCCATTTTGGGGGGTCCCGAGCCCATTTTTGGGGGGGTCCCGAGCCCATTTTAGGGGGTCCCGAGCCCACTTTTGGGGGGGTCCCAAGCCCATTTTAGGGGTCCTGAGCCCATTTTGGGGGGTCCTGAGCCTCTTTTGGGGTGTCCCGAGCCCATTTTGGGGGTCCCGAGCCCATTTTGGGGGGTCCCGAGCCCATTTTGGGGGTCCTGAGCCCACTTTTGGGGGGTCCTGAGCCTCTTTTGGGGTGTCCCGAGCCCATTTTGGGGGTCCCGAGCCCATTTTGGGGTGTCCCGAGCCCATTTTTGGGTGTCCCTGAGCCCATTTTGGGGTTCCTGAGCCATTTTGGGGGTCCCGAGCCCATTTTAGGGTGTCCCTGAGCCCATTTTGGGGTTCCTGAGCCCATTTTTGGGTGTCCCGAGCCCATTTTGGGGGTCCCGAGCCCATTTTGGGGTGTCCTGAGCCCATTTTTGTGGATCCTGAGCCATTTTGGGTGTCCCAAGCCCATTTTGGGGGTTCCCGAGCCCATTTTGGGGGTCCTGAGCCCATTTTGGGGGGTCCTGAGCCCATTTTTGGGTGGTCCCAAGCCCATTTTGGGAGTTCCTGAGCCCCTTCTGGGTGTCCCGAGCCCATTTTGGTGGTCCCGAGCCCATTTTGGGGTGTCCTGAGCCCATTTTTGTGGATCCTGAGACATTTTGGGGGTCCCGAGCCCATTTTGGGGGGTCCCGAGCCCCTTTTGGTGGTCCCGAGCCCATTTTGGTGGTCCCGAGCCCATTTTGGGGGGTCCTGAACCCATTTTTTGGGGTCCCAAGCCCCTTTTGGGGGTCCCGAGCCCATTTTGGTGGTCCCGAGCCCATTTTAGGGTGTCCCTGAGCCCATTTTGGTGTTCCTGAGACCATTTTTGGTGGTCCCAAGCCCATTTTTGGGGGTCCCGAGCCCATTTTTGGGTGTCCCTGAGCCCATTTTGGTGGTCCCGAGCCCATTTTGGTGGTCCCGAGCCCATTTTAGGGGGTCCTGACCCCCCCCGTGTCCCCCCCTTTCCCCAGTGGACAACCTGGACCCCAACTTCCAGAGCGACGCCCAGAGCAAGCGCTCGGCCCTGCACGCGGCGGCGCAGAAGGGACACCTGGAGATCTGCCACCTCCTGCTGCAGGTGGGACACTCCCAGTGCCTCCCAGTACAGCCCAGTACAGCCCAGTGCCATCCCAGTACAGCCCAGTGCCATCCTAGTGCCATCCTAGTGCCATCCCAGTACAGCCCAGTGCCCCCCAGTGCCATCCCAGTACAGCCCAGAAGGGACACCTGGAGATCTGCCACCTCCTGCTGCAGGTGGGACACTCCCAGTGCCTCCCAGTGCCTCCCAGTACAGCCCAGTGCCATCCCAGTGCCATCCTAGTGCCATCCCAGTACAGCCCAGTGCCCCCCAGTGCCATCCCAGTACAGCCCAGAAGGGACACCTGGAGATCTGCCACCTCCTGCTGCAGGTGGGACACTCCCAGTGCCTCCCAGTACAGCCCAGTGCCATCCTAGTGCCATCCCAGTACAGCCCAGTGCCCCCCAGTGCCATCCCAGTACAGCCCAGTGTCCCCCAGTGCCTCCCAATGCCATCCCAGTACAGTCCATTGCTATCCCAGTACCTGGCTGTGACAGTCAGCACTGGTCCGTACCAGTCTGTACTGGTCAGTGATGGTCAGTGATAGTCAGTAGTGGTCAGTACCGGTCTGTACTGGTCCATACTGGTCAGCACTGGTCAGTGATGGTCTGTATCAGTCTGTACTGGATCGTACCAGTCAGCACTGGTCAGTGATGGTCAGCGATGGTCAGTACCGGTCCGTACCAGTCAGCAATGGTCAGTGATGGTCAGTACCAGTCTGTACCGGTCCATACCGGTCAGCAATGGTCAGTACCGGTCCGTACCGGTCAGTGATGGTCAGTACTGGTCAGTACCAGTCAGCACTGGTCAGTGATGGTCTGTACCAGTCCGTACTGGATCGTACCAGTCAGCAATGGTCAGTGATGGTCAGTGATGGTCAGTACCGGTCCATACCGGTCAGCAATGGTCAGTACCAGTCCGTACCGGTCAGTGATGGTCAGTACCGGTCCGTACCGGTCAGTGATGGTCAGTACCGGTCCGTACCGGTCAGTGATGGTCAGTACCGGTCTGTACCGGTCAGTGATGGTCAGTACCGGTCTGCAATGGTCAGTACCGGTCAGTACCGGTCCGTACCGGTCCGTGACCGCCCCCGCCCCGCAGGCCGGAGCCAACATCAACGCGGTGGACAAGCAGCGCCGGACGCCGCTGATGGAGGCCGTGGCCCACGACCAGCTGGAGGCGGCGCGGCTGCTGCTGCGGCGAGGGGGCTGCGCCTACAGCAAGGTGACGTCATCACCGACACGCCCACCCCGTGACGTCACCGGCACGCCCACCCCGTGATGTCACAGACACGCCCACCCCCGTGACGTCACCGACACGCCCACCCCGTGACGTCACCGACACGCCCACCCCGTGACGTCACCGACACGCCCACCCCGTGACGTCACAGACACGCCCAGCCCTGTGACCTCGGAGCCACGCCCACCCCGTGACGTCACAGACGCGCCCACCCCATGACGTCATAGACGCCCCCACCCCGTGACGTCACCGACACGCCCACCCCTGTGACCTCGGAGCCACGCCCACCCCGTGATGTCACAGACACGCCCACCCCGTGATGTCACAGACACGCCCACCCCCATGACGTCATAGACACGTCCACCCCGTGACGTCACAGACACGCCCACCCCTGTGACCTCGGAGCCATGTCCACCCCGTGACGTCATAGACGCGCCCACCCCGTGACGTCACCGACACGCCCACCCCGTGACGTCACAGACACGCCCACCCCTGTGACCTCGGAGCCACGTCCACCCCGTGACGTCACAGACACGCCCACCCCGTGACGTCATAGACGCGCCCACCCCGTGACGTCACAGACACGCCCACCCCGTGACATCACAGACACGCCCACCCCTGTGACCTCGGAGCCACGCCCACCCCGTGACATCATACACCCCCCCACCCCGTGACGTCACAGACACGTCCATCAGTGACCCCTGACCCCTCAATGACCCCAATGGCTGCTGACCCCTCGGTGACCCCTTGACCCCAATGACCCTGCGGCCACTTGATGACCCCTGACCCCTCGATGACCCCGATCCCCCCACACCTCCGTGACCCCAAGGACCCCAACGACCCTGGTCCCCCCTGACCTCTCAGTGACCTCTGGCCCCCCAGTCTCTGGTGACCCATCAGTGACCCCTGACCCCTCCCAGACCCCCATGACCTCAGTGACCCCAATGACCCTGTGACCCTTTGGTGGCCCTTGTGACCCTGCCAGACCCCAGTGACCACTGACCCTGGTCCCCACGGCCCCCTGTGTGACGTCATCCCCCCCATGTGACGTCATCCCCCCCCCCCCCGTGATGTCACTGCTGTGGTCCCCCGTGTGACGTCATAGCCACAGCCCCGCCTGTGACGTCATCGCCGTGGCCCCCTCCCCATATGACGTCATCGCCGCATCTGACGTCAACACCCCGTGACGTCACTGCTCCCGTATGACATCACCACCCCTGTTATGATGTCACCGCCCCATGACATCACTGCCTCTATGACGTCACTGCCCCGTGACATCACTGCGCCTATGTCATCACTGCGCTTATGACGTCACTGCCTCATGACGTCACCACCCCATACGGCATCACCGCCCCGTATGACGTCACACCCACCCCCTGTGACGTCATCACCGTCTATGACGTCACCGCCCCATATGACATCACCACACCTACGGCATCACCGCCCCCGTGACGTCACCGCCTTGTATGACGTCAGCACCCCATGTGACGTCACCACCCCCATATGACATCACTGTCCTGTATGATGTCGCCGCCCTGCGTGACGTCACGCCCGCCCCATGACGTCACCGCCTTGCATGACATCCCCCCCACCCCCCTATGACGTCACCGCGATGACGTCACCGCCGCCCCTGTGACGTCACAGGAGGAGGACGGCTCCACGTGCCTGCACCACGCGGCCAAGAACGGCAACCTGGACATGGTGGAGCTGCTGCTGAGCACCGGCCAGGTGGACGTCAACGCCCAGGTGGGGCCACTGACCGCTGGGTGACCACCAGGACAGGGGGGGTGGGCATTGGTCACTCGGCTGTGGGGCCGCTGACCGCTGGGTGACCGCCAGGACGGGGGGCTGGGCATTGGTCACTTGGCTGTGGGGCCACTGACCGCTGGGTGACCACCAGGACAGGGGGGTGGGCATTGGTCACTCGGCTCTGAGGCCGCTGACCGCTGGGTGACCACCAGGACAGGGGGGTGGGCATTGGTCACTCGGCTCTGAGGCCGCTGACCGCTGGGTGACCACCAGGACAGGGGGGTGGGCATTGGTCACTCGGCTGTGGGGCCGCTGACCGCTGGGTGACCACCAGGACAGGGGGGTGGGCATTGGTCACTCGGTTGTGGGGATGTCCAGGTGGTCACTGACCGCTGGGTGACCACCTGGACAGGTGGGTGGGCATTGGTCACTCAGCTTTGGGGGTGTCCAGGTGGTCAGGGACGGTTTGGGGGTGTCCTGGGGCTGGCCTGGGGCTGCTGACCACTGAGTGACCACCAGGACAGGGGGTGGGCAGCGATCACTTGGCTTTGGGGATGTCCAGGGGGTCACTGACCGCTGGGTGACCACCTGGACGGGGGATGGGCATTGGTCACTCAGCTCTGGGCATGTCCTGGGGCCGCTGACTGCTGAGTGACCACCTGGACAGGGGGTGGGCATTGGTCACTCGGCTTTGGGGGTGTCCAGGGGGTCAGGGGTGGTCAGGGGCTGTCCTGGGGCTGGCCTGGGCCTCGCTGACCACTGAGTGACCACCAGGACAACGGGGGCTGGACGCCGGTCACTCGGCTTTGGGGGTGTCCAGGTGGTCAGGGAGGGTCAGGGGCTGTCCTGGGGCTGTCCTGGGGCTGTCCTGGGCCTCGCTGACCACTGAGTGACCACCAGGACAACGGGGGCTGGACGCCGATCATTTGGGCGGCCGAGCACAAGCACATCGAGGTCATCCGGCGCCTGCTGACCCGCGGGGCCGACGTCACCCTCACGGACAATGTGAGCGGGGAGAGGGGCACGGGGACCCAAAAACCCGGCTTTTCACCCCAAAAACCCCGCTTTTACCTCAAAACCCCTCTTTTCACCCCAAAAACCCGGCTTTTTACCTCAAAAACCTGGCTTTTCACCCCAAAAACCCCGCTTTTTACCTCAAAACCCCTCTTTTCACCCCAAAACCCCCGCTTTTTACCCCAAAACCCCGCTTTTCACCCCAAAAACCTGGCTTTTTACCTCAAAAACCCGGCTTTTCACCCCAAAGCCCCGCTTTTTACCTCAAAACCCCTCTTTTCACCCCAAAAACCCGGCTTTTTACCCCAAAACCCCTCTTTTCACCCCAAAAACCCGGCTTTTTACCTCAAAAACCCGGCTTTTCACCCCAAAACCCCGCTTTTACCTCAAAACCCCCGCCTTTCACCCCAAAAAACCCTGCTTTTCACCCCAAAACCCCCTGCTTTTTATCCCAAAACCCGGCTTTTACCCCAAAACCCCCTGCTTTTTATCCCAAAACCCGGCTTTTACCCCAAAACCCCTGCTTTTCACCCCAAAACCCGGCTTTTTACCCTAAAAACCCGGCTTTTTACCCCAAAAACCCTGCTTTTCACCCCAAGACCCGGCTTTTTACCCCAAAAACCCCGCTTTTCACCCCAAAACCCGGCTTTTACCCCAAAAACCCCGCTTTTCACCCCAAAACCCGGCTTTTACCCCAAAACCCCCTGCTTTTTATCCCAAAACCCGGCTTTTACCCCAAAAACCCTGCTTTTCACCCCAAGACCCGGCTTTTTACCCCAAAAACCCCGCTTTTCACCCCAAAACCCGGCTTTTACCCCAAAAACCCCGCTTTTCACCCCAAAACCCGGCTTTTACCCCAAAACCCCCTGCTTTTTATCCCAAAACCCGGCTTTTACCCCAAAAACCCTGCTTTTCACCCCAAGACCCGGCTTTTTACCCCAAAAACCCCGCTTTTCCCCCCAAAACCCAACGTCTCCACCCAAAACCTCATTTTTCACCCTCAAACCCCCATTTCTTGCCCTAAAATCCCATTTTTCACCCCAAAACCCCTTTTTTCTGCATACGGGGTGGTCAGTGGGTGCCCAGGGGGGGTCAGTGGGTGTCCGGGGTGGTCAGTGGGTGTCCGGGGGGGGTCAGTGGGTGCCCTTGGGGGTCAGTGGGTGTCCAGGGGGGGTCAGTGGGTGCCCTTGGGGGTCAGTGGGTGTCCGGGGTGGTCAGTGGGTGCCCAGGGTGGGTCAGTGGGTGCCCATTGGGGGTCAGTGGGTGCCCATTGGGGGTCAGTGGGTGTCCGGGGGTGGTCAGTGGAGGTCAGTGGGTGCCCCAGGGTGTGTCCGTGGCAATCCACTGGGTGCCGGTCAGTCAGTGGGTGCCCAGTGGGTGCTGGTCAGTCAGTGGGTGCCCAGTGGGTGCCGGTCAGTCAGTGGGTGCCCAGTGGGTGCTGGTCAGTCAGTGGGTGCCCAGTGGGTGCTGGTCAGTCACTGGGTGCCCAGTGGGTGCCGGTCAGTCAGTGTGTGCCCAGTGGGTGCCGGTCAGTCAGTGCGTGCCCCACTGGGTGCCGGTCAGTCAGTGCGTGCCCCACTGGGTGCCGGTCAGTCACTGGGCGCCCAGTGGGTGCCGGTCAGTCACTGGGTGCCCACTGGGTGCTGGTCAGTCAGTGCGTGCCCCAGTGGGTGCCGGTCAGTCAGTGGGTGCCCAGTGGGTGCTGGTCACTCACTGGGTGCCCAGTGGGCGCCGGTCAGTCACTGGGCGCCCCACTGGGTGCCGGTCAGTCAGTGGGTGCCCAGTGGGCGCCGGTCAGTCACTGGGCGCCCCACTGGGTGCCGGTCAGTCAGTGCGTACCCCAGTGGGTGCCGGTCAGTCACTGGATGTCCAGTGGGTGCCGGTCAGTCAGTGGGTGCCCCAGTGGGTGCCGGTCACTCAGTGGGTGCCCACTGGGTGCCGGTCAGTCAGTGGGTGCCCAGTGGGTGCCGGTCAGTCACTGGGTGCCCAGTGGATGCCGGTCACTCACTGGGTGCCCAGTGGGTGCCGGTCAGTCAGTGGGTGCCCCAGTGGGTGCCGGTCAGTCACTGGGTGCCCCAGTGGGTGCTGGTCAGTCACTGGGTGCCCCAGTGGGTGCCGGTCACTCACTGGGTGCCCAGTGGATGCCGGTCAGTCAGTGCGTGCCCCAGTGGGTGCCGGTCAGTCACTGGGTGCCCAGTGGGTGCCGGTCAGTCAGTGCGTGCCCAGTGGGTGCCGGTCAGTCAGTGGGTGCCCACTGGGCGCCGGTCAGTCACTGGGTGCCCAGTGGGTGCCGGTCAGTCAGTGGGCACCCAGTGGGTGCCGGTCAGTCACTGTGTGCCCAGTGGGTGCCGGTCAGTCAGTGCGTACCCCAGTGGGTGCCGGTCAGTCACTGGGTGCCCCAGTGGGTGCCGGTCAGTCAGTGTGTGCCCAGTGGGTGCCGGTCAGTCACTGGGTGCCCAGTGGGTGCCGGTCAGTCAGTGGGTGCCCCAGTGGGTGCCGGTCAGTCAGTGTGTGCCCAGTGGGCGCCGGTCAGTCAGTGGGTGCCCAGTGGGTGCCGGTCAGTCACTGGGAGCCCACTGGGTGCCGGTCAGTCAGTGGGTGCCCCAGTGGGTGCTGGTCAGTCACTGGGTGCCCAGTGGGTGCTGGTCAGTCACTGGGTGCCCAGTGGGTGCCGGTCAGTCAGTGTGTGCCCAGTGGGTGCCGGTCAGTCAGTGCGTACCCCTCTGGGTGCTGGTCAGTCAGTGCGTGCCCCACTGGGTGCCGGTCAGTCAGTGGGTGCCCAGTGGGTGCCGGTCAGTCAGTGCGTACCCCAGTGGGTGCCGGTCAGTCACTGGGTGCCCCAGTGGGTGCCGGTCAGTCAGTGTGTGCCCAGTGGGTGCCGGTCAGTCACTGGGTGCCCAGTGGGTGCCGGTCAGTCAGTGTGTGCCCAGTGGGTGCTGGTCAGTCAGTGGGTGCCCAGTGGGTGCCGGTCAGTCAGTGGGTGCCCAGTGGGTGCCGGTCAGTCACTGGGAGCCCACTGGGTGCCGGTCAGTCAGTGGGTGCCCCAGTGGGTGCCGGTCAGTCAGTGGGTGCCCAGTGGGTGCCGGTCAGTCAGTGGGTGTCCAGTGGGTGCCGGTCAGTCACTGGGTGCCCAGTGGGTGCCGGTCAGTCAGTGGGTGCCCAGTGGGTGCCGGTCAGTCACTGGGTGCCCCAGTGGGTGCCGGTCAGTCACTGGGTGCCCAGTGGGTGCCGGTCAGTCAGTGGGTGCCCAGTGGGTGCCGGTCAGTCACTGGGTGCCCCAGTGGGTGCCGGTCAGTCACTGGGTGCCCAGTGGGTGCCGGTCAGTCAGTGGGTGCCCACTGGGTGCTGGTCAGTCACTGGGCGCCCAGTGGGTGCCGGTCAGTCACTGTGTGCCCCAGTGGGTGCCGGTCAGTCACTGGGTGCCCAGTGGGTGCCGGTCAGTCAGTGGGTGCCCCAGTGGGTGCCGGTCAGTCAGTGTGTGCCCAGTGGGCGCCGGTCAGTCACTGGGTGCCCAGTGGGTGCCGGTCAGTCAGTGCGTACCCCAGTGGGTGCCGGTCAGTCACTGGGAGCCCACTGGGTGCCGGTCAGTCAGTGGGTGCCCCAGTGGGTGCTGGTCAGTCAGTGGGTGCCCAGTGGGTGCCGGTCAGTCAGTGGGTGTCCAGTGGGTGCCGGTCAGTCACTGGGTGCCCAGTGGGTGCCGGTCAGTCAGTGGGTGCCCAGTGGGTGCCGGTCAGTCACTGGGTGCCCCAGTGGGTGCCGGTCAGTCACTGGGTGCCCAGTGGGTGCCGGTCAGTCAGTGGGTGCCCAGTGGGTGCCGGTCAGTCACTGGGTGCCCCAGTGGGTGCCGGTCAGTCACTGGGTGCCCAGTGGGTGCCGGTCAGTCAGTGGGTGCCCACTGGGTGCTGGTCAGTCACTGGGCGCCCAGTGGGTGCCGGTCAGTCAGTGCGTGCCCCAGTGGGTGCCGGTCAGTCAGTGGGTGCCCAGTGGGTGCCGGTCACTCAGTGGGTGCCCCACTGGGTGCCGGTCAGGCACTGGGTGCCCACTGGGTGCCGGTCAGTCACTGGGCGCCCAGTGGGCACTGGTCACTCCGCGGCCGGCCCAGGACACGTCCCGTCCCCCAGGAGGAGAACATCTGCCTGCACTGGGCGTCGTTCACGGGCAGCGCCGAGATCGCCGAGGTGCTGCTGAACGCGCAGTGCGACCTGCACGCCGTCAACTTCCACGGGGACACCCCGCTGCACATCGCGGCCAGAGAGAGCTACCACGACTGCGTCAGGTGACCCGGGGCCACTCGGGGTCACTCAGGGGTCCCTCAGGGTCACAGAGAGGTCACAGGGTCACACAGGGGTCACGGGGTCACACAGGGGTCAGGGGACACCCCGCTGCACATCGCGGCCAGAGAGAGCTACCACGACTGCGTCAGGTGACCCGGGGCCACTCGGGGTCACTCAGGGGTCCCTCAGGGTCACAGAGAGGTCACAGGGTCACACAGGGGTCACGGGGTCACACAGGGGTCAGGGGACACCCCGCTGCACATCGCGGCCAGAGAGAGCTACCACGACTGCGTCAGGTGACCCGGGGTCACTCGGGGTCACTCAGGGGTCACTCAGGGTCACACAGGGTCACAGAGAGGTCACAGGGTCACAGAGAGGTCACAGGGTCACTCAGGGGTCAGGGGACACCCCGCTGCACATCGCGGCCAGAGAGAGCTACCACGACTGCGTCAGGTGACCCGGGGTCACTCGGGGTCACTCAGGGTCACTCAGGGGTCACACAGGGTCACAGAGAGGTCACAGGGTCACTCAGGGGTCAGGGGACACCCCGCTGCACATCGCGGCCAGAGAGAGCTACCACGACTGCGTCAGGTGACCCGGGGTCACTCGGGGTCACTCAGGGGTCACTCAGGGTCACAGAGAGGTCACAGGGTCACACAGGGGTCAGGGGACACCCCGCTGCACATCGCGGCCAGAGAGAGCTACCACGACTGCGTCAGGTGACCCAGGGTCACTCGGGGTCACTCAGGGGTCACACAGGGTCACTCAGGGGTCACTCAGGGTCACAGAGAGGTCACAGGGTCACACAGGGTCACACAGGGGTCACTCAGGGTCACTCATGGTCACTCAGGGTCACAGAGAGGTCACAGGGTCACTCAGGGGTCAGGGGACACCCCGCTGCACATCGCGGCCAGAGAGAGCTACCACGACTGCGTCAGGTGACCCGGGGTCACTCGGGGTCACTCAGGGGTCACTCAGGGTCACAGAGAGGTCACGGGGTCACAGAGGGGTCAGGGGGTCATACAGGGGTCACAGAGAGGTCACAGGGTCAGGCTGGGGTCACACAGGGGTCACAGGGTCAGGCAGGGGTCACTCGGGTCACACGGGGGTCTAAGGGGGTCTCACAGGGGTCACAGAGAGGTCAGGGGGTCACACAGGGGTCAGGGGGTCACGGGGTCACACAGAGGTCACAGAGAGGTCAGGGGGTCACACAGGGGTCAGGGGGTCACACGGGGGTTACACGGGGGTCCCTCAGGGATCGGGGTCACTCAGGGGTCACTCGGGTCACACGGGGTCAGGGTCACTCAGGGGTCACAGAGAGGTCAGGGGGTCACTCGGGTCAGGGGGTCACACAGGGGTCACACAGGGGTTACACAGGGGTTACACAGGGGTCACACAGGGGTCAGGGGGTCACTCAGGGGTCACAGAGAGGTCAGGGGGTCACACAGGGGTCACACAGGGGTCAGGGGGGTTTCTGGGTGGATTTGGGTGGATTTTGGGGTTCCTGGTTGGATTTTCGTGGGGAATTTGGGACATCCTGGCTGGATTTGGAGGATCGTGCCTGGATTTTGGGGGAATTTTTTGGATCCTGGATGGATTTTGGGGGAATTTTTTGGATCCTGGGTGGATTTTGAGGGAATTTTTTGGATCCTGGGTGGATTTTGCGGATCCTGGGTGGATTTTGAGGGGATTTTGAGGATCCTCGCTGCATTTTGGGCTCTTTTGGGCTTATCCTGGTTGGATTTGGGGCTATTTTGGGGTTCCTGGGTGGATTTGGAGGATCCTGCCTGGATTTTGGGGGAATTTTTTGGATCCTGGGTGGATTTTGAAGGAATTTTTTGGATCCTCACTGCATTTTGAGCACTTTTGGGCTTATCCTGGGTGGACTTTGCAGATCCTGGGTGGATTTTGAGGGAATTTTTTGGATCCTGGGTGGATTTTGAAGGAATTTTTTGGATCCTCACTGCATTTTGAGCACTTTTGGGCTTATCCTGGGTGGATTTTCGGGGCACTTTGAGGATCCTGGGTGGATTTTTTGGATCCTGGCTGGATTTTGAGGGAATTTTTTGGATCTTCGCTGCATTTTGAGCACTTTTGAGCTTATCCTGGGTGGATTTTGAAGCTCCTGGCTGCATTTTGAGGGAATTTTTGGATCCTGGCTGGATTTTGAAGGAATTTTTTGGATCCTCGCTGCATTTTGAGCACTTTTGGGCTTATCCTGGGTGGATTTTCGGGGCACTTTGAGGATCCTGGGTGGATTTTGAGGATCCTGGCTGGATTTTGAGGGAATTTTGAGGATCCTGGGTGCATTTTGGGCTGGTTTGGGCTTATCCTGGGTGGATTTTCGGGGCATTTTGTGGATCCTGGGTGGATTTTGAGGGAATTTTTTGGATCCTGGCTGGATTTTGAGGGAATTTTTTGGATCCTGGGTGCATTTTGGGCTCTTTTGGGCTTATCCTGGGTGGATTTTGAAGCTCCTGGGTGGATTTTGAGGGAATTTTTTGGATCCTGGCTGCATTTTGAGGGAATTTTTTGGATCCTGGGTGGATTTTGAGGGAATTTTTTGGATCCTGGCTGCATTTTGAGCACTTTTGAGCTTATCCTGGGTGGATTTTGCAGATCCTGGGTGGATTTTGAGGGAATTTTTTGGATCCTCGCTGCATTTTGAGCACTTTTGAGCTTATCCTGAGTGGATTTTGAAGCTCCTGGGTGGATTTTGAGGGAATTTTGTGGATCCTGGGTGAATTTTTTGGATCCTGGGTGGATTTTGAGGGAATTTTTTGGATCCTGGGTGGATTTTGAGGGAATTTTTTGGATCCTCGCTGCATTTTGAGCACTTTTGAGCTTATCCTGGGTGGATTTTGAAGCTCCTGGGTGGATTTTGAGGGAATTTTGTGGATCCTGGGTGAATTTTTTGGATCCTGGCTGCATTTTGAGGGAATTTTTGGATCCTGGCTGCATTTTGAGGGAATTTTTTGGATTCTGGCTGCATTTTGAGCACTTTTGGGCTTATCCTGGGTGGATTTTCGGGGCACTTTGAGGATCCTGGGTGGATTTTGAGGATCCTGGCTGCATTTTGGGCTCTTTTGGGCTTATCCTGGTTGGATTTGGGGCTATTTTGGGGTTTCTGGCTGGATTTTGAGGGAATTTTGTGGATCCTGCCTGCATTTTGAGGGAATTTTTTGGATCCTCGCTGCATTTTGGGCTCTTTTGGGCTTATCCTGGGTGGATTTTGCAGATCCTGGCTGGATTTTGAGGGAATTTTTTGGATCTTCGCTGCATTTTGAGCACTTTTGAGCTTATCCTGGGTGGATTTTGAAGCTCCTGGCTGCATTTTGAGGGAATTTTTGGATCCTCGCTGCATTTTGAGGGAATTTTTTGGATCCTGGCTGCATTTTGAGGGAATTTTTTGGATCCTCGCTGCATTTTGAGCACTTTTGGGCTTATCCTGGGTGGATTTTCGGGGCATTTTGTGGATCCTGGGTGGATTTTGAGGGAATTTTTTGGATTCTGGCTGCATTTTGAGGGAATTTTTTGGATCCTCGCTGCATTTTGAGCACTTTTGGGCTTATCCTGGGTGGATTTTCGGGGCACTTTGAGGATCCTGGGTGGATTTTGAGGATCCTGGCTGGATTTTGAGGGAATTTTGAGGATCCTGGGTGCATTTTGGGCTGGTTTGGGCTTATCCTGGGTGGATTTTCGGGGCATTTTGTGGATCCTGGGTGGATTTTGAGGGAATTTTTTGGATCCTCGCTGCATTTTGGGGGAATTTTTTGGATCCTCGCTGCATTTTGAGCACTTTTGAGCTTATCCTGGGTGGATTTTGAAGCTCTTGGGTGGATTTTGAGGGAATTTTTTGGATCCTCGCTGCATTTTGAGGGAATTTTTTAGATCCCGGCTGCATTTTGAGGGAATTTTTTGGATCCTCGCTGCATTTTGAGCACTTTTGAGCTTATCCTGCCTGGATTTTCGAGGCGATTCCTGCACGTGCCACCCGTGGAACCTCCCCGCGCTTGGCTCTGGGTGCCCCAATTGAGTCTGGGGGCTTCGGGGAGGCTCCTGCTGCTCCCTGACCCTCCCCACGCCCCCTCCCCAGCCTGTTCCTGTCCCGTGGGGCCGACCCCGATGTCCGGAACAAGGAGGGCGACTCCCCCCTGGACCTGACCCCGGAGCGCTCCGAGGTCTGGGTGGCCCTGCAGCTGAACCGCAAATTGAGGCTGGGGGCTGCGGGGAGGGCCCTGCACACCGAGCGCATCGTCAGCAGGTGGGCTGGGGGGCATTTCGGGGGGTTGGGGGTGTTTTAGGGGTTTGGGGATTTTTGGGGATTTTTTTGGGATTTTTTGGGATTTTTTTGGGATTTTTTGGGAATTTTTTGGGATTTTTTTTTGATTTTATTTTGATTTTTTGGGGTTTTTTAGGGGGAATTTGGGGCGGTTTTCGGGGGATTTGGGGTCACAAATTGAGGCTGGGGGCTGCGGGGAGGACCCAGGTGGGGGTGGGGGACATTTGGGGTGGATTTAGGGATTTTTGGGGATTTTTTTGGAATTTTTTTTTTTTTTTTTTGGAATTTTTGGGGAATTTTTACGATTTTTTAAAAATTTTATTTTGATTTTTTGGGGTTTTTAGGAGGAATTTGGGGAGGTTTTCGGGGGATTTGGGGTCACAAATTGAGGCTGGGGGCTGTGGGGAGGACCCAGGTGGGGCTGGGCGGCATTTGGGGGAATTTAGGGATTTTTGGGATTTTTGGGGATTTTTAAAAATTTTTTTGGGGTTTTTTCGGGGGAATTTGGGGCAGTTTTCGGGGGATTTGGGGTCACAAATTGAGGCTGGGGGCTGCGGGGAGGGCCCTGCACACCGAGCGCATCGTCAGCAGGTGGGCTGGGGGGCATTTCGGGGGGTTGGGGGGTGTTTTAGGGGTTTGGGGATTTTGGGGGATTTTTGGGGATTTTTTGGGATTTTTTGGGAATTTTTTGGGATTTTTTTTTGATTTTATTTTGATTTTTTGGGGTTTTTTCGGGGGAATTTGGGGCGGTTTTCGGGGGATTTGGGGTCACAAATTGAGGCTGGGGGCTGTGGGGAGGACCCAGGTGGGGGTGGGGGACATTTGGGGGAATTTAGGGATTTTTACGATTTTTTGGGATTTTTAAAAATTTTTTTGGAGTTTTTTTAGGGGGAATTTGGGGCAGTTTTGGGGGGATTTGGGGTCACAAATTGAGGCTGGGGGCTGCGGGGAGGGCCCTGCACACCGAGCGCATCGTCAGCAGGTGGGCTGGGGGGCATTTCGGGGGGTTGGGGGTGTTTTAGGGGTTTGGGGATTTTTGGGGATTTTTTTGGGATTTTTTGGGATTTTTTTGGGATTTTTTAAAAATTTTATTTTGATTTTTTGGGGTTTTTTCGGGGGAATTTGGGGTGGTTTTCGGGGGATTTGGGGTCACAAATTGAGGCTGGGGGCTGTGGGGAGGACCCAGGTGGGGGACTGGGGGTGATTTGGGATTTTGGGGATTTTTTGGGGATTTTTGGGATTTTTTGGGATTTTTTAGGATTTTTTTTTTATTTTATTTTGATTTTTTGGGGTTTTTTCGGGGGAATTTGGGGCAGTTTTTGGGGGATTTGGGGTCACAAATTGAGGCTGGGGGCTGCGGGGAGGACCCAGGTGGGGGTGGGCGGCATTTGGGGGAATTTAGGGATTTTTGGGATTTTTTGGGATTTTTTAAAATTTTTTTGGAGTTTTTTTCGGGGGAATTTGGGGCAGTTTTCAGGGGATTTGGGGTCACAAATTGAGGCTGGGGGCTGCGGGGAGGGCCCTGCACACCGAGCGCATCGTCAGCAGGTGGGCTGGGGGGCATTTCGGGGGGTTGGGGGGTGTTTTAGGGGTTTGGGGATTTTGGGGGATTTTTTGGGGATTTTTTGGGATTTTTTGGGATTTTTTTGGAATTTTTTTGGATTTTTTTTGATTTTATTTTGATTTTTTGGGGTTTTTTTGGGGGAATTTAGGGCAGTATTTGGGGGATTTGGGGTCACAAATTGAGGCTGGGGGCTGTGGGGAGGACCCAGGTGGGGGTGGGCGGCATTTGGGGGAATTTAGGGATTTTTGGGATTTTTGGGGATTTTTAAAAATTTTTTTGGGGTTTTTTTCGGGGGAATTTGGGGCAGTTTTCAGGGGATTTGGGGTCACAAATTGAGGCTGGGGGCTGTGGGGAGGACCCAGATAGGCTGGGGGAGATTTGGGGTGGATTTAGGGATTTTGGGGATTTTTTTGGAATTTAATTTTTTTGGAATTTTTGGGGAATTTTTACGATTTTTTTTAAATTTTATTTTGATTTTTTGGGGTTTTTTCGGGGGAATTTGGGGCAGTTTTCGGGGGATTTGGGGTCACAAATTGAGGCTGGGGGCTGCGGGGAGGACCCAGGTGGGGGTGGGGGACATTTGGGGTGGATTTAGGGATTTGGGGGATTTTTTTGGATTTTTTTTTTATTTTTTTGGAATTTTTGGGGAATTTTTACGATTTTTTTTAAATTTTATTTTGATTTTTTGGGGTTTTTTCGGGGGAATTTGGGGCAGTTTTTGGGGGATTTGGGGTCACAAATTGAGGCTGGGGGCTGCGGGGAGGACCCAGGTGGGGGTGGGGGTGGATTTTGGGGCTTTTTTGGAGCTTTTTTTGGGCTTTTCTGGGATTTTTTTGGGTTTTTGAAGCTTTTTTTGGGCTTTTTTGGGGCTTTTTTAGGGTTTTTGAAGCTTTTTGGGGTTTTTTGGGGGGGGTTCGGTTGAGTTTTGAGGGGCCTTTGGGGGACTTCGGGAGGGGTTTGGGGTTTTGGGGTGGATTTGGGGCTATTTCGGGTGCATTTGGGGCTATTTTGGGGTGTTCTGGGGGGATTTGGGGCTATTTTGGGCTATTTTGGGCTCTCCCGGGTGGATTTGGGGCTATTTTGGGCTATTTTGGGCTCTCCCGGCTGAATTTGGGGCTATTTTGGGCTATTTTGGGCTATCCCAGGTGGATTTTGGGCTATTTTGGGCTATTTTGGGCTCTCCCGGCTGAATTTGGGGCAATTTTGGGCTATTTTGGGCTATCCCGGGTGGATCTGGGGCTATTTCGGCTGGATTTGGGGCTATTTTGGGGCTATTTTGGGCTCTCCCAGGTAGATTTGGGGCTATTTTGGGCTATTTTGGGGCTCTCCCGGGTGGATTTGGGGCTATTTTGGGCTATTTTGGGGCTATCCCGGGTGGATTTGGGGCTATTTTGGGGCTGGATTTGGGGCTATCTGGGGCTATCCCGGCTGAATTTGGGGCTATTTTGGGCTCTCCCGGCTGAATTTGGGGCTATTTTGGGCTATTTTGGGCTCTCCCGGGTGGATTTGGGGCTATTTTGGGCTATTTTGGGCTCTCCCGGGTGGATTTGGGGCTATTTTGGGCTATCCCGGGTGGATTTGGGGCTATTTCGGCTGGATTTGGGGCTATTTTGGACTCTTTTGGGCTCTCCCAGGTAGATTTGGGGCTATTTTGGGGCTATCCCAGGTGGATTTGGGGCTATTTTGGGCTATTTGGGGCTGGATTTGGGGCTATTTTGGGGCTATTTTGGGGCTATCCCGGCTGAATTTGGGGCTGTTTTGGGCTATCCCGGCTGGATTTGGGGCTATTTTGGGCTATTTTGGGCTATCCTGGCTGGATTTGGGGCTATTTTGGGCTATTTTGGGCTATTTGGGGCTATTTTGGGGCTATTTTGGGCTATCTGGGGCTGGATTTGGGGCTATTTTGGGCTCTCCCGGGTGGATTTGGGCTATTTTGGGCTGTTTTGGGCTATCCCGGCTGGATTTGGGGCTATTTTGGGCTCTCCCGGGTGGATTTGGGGCTATTTCAGGTGGATTTGGGGCTATCCTGGCTGGATTTGGGGCTATTTGGTGCTATTTTGGGCTATCCCAGGTGGATTTGGGGTGATCCCGGTTGGATTTGGGGTGGTCCCGGGTGGGTTTGGGGTGGTCCCGGGGGTCCCAGCCACCGTGGCCCGCAGGGACGTGGCCAGGGGCCACGAGAACGTGCCCATCCCGGGTGTGATTCGGGGCAATCCCGGCTGGATTTGGGGCAATTTTGGGCTATTTGGGGCTATTTTGGGCTATTTGGGGCTGGATTTGGGGTGGTCCCCGCTGGATTTGGGGCTATTTTGGGCTATTTGGGGCTGGATTTGGGGTGGTCCCCGCTGGATTTGGGGCTATTTTGGGCTATTTGGGGCTATTTGGGGCTATTTTGGGCTATCCCAGGTGGATTTGGGGTGGTCCCGGGTGGATTTGGGGCTATTTTGGGCTATCCTGGTTGGATTTGGGGCTATTTGGGGCTATTTTGGGGCTATTTTGGGCTATTTGGGGCTATTTTGGGCTATTTGGGGCTGGATTTGGGGCTATTTTGGGCTATTTTGGGCTATCCTGGCTGGATTTGGGGTGATCCCGGTTGGATTTGGGGTGGTCCCGGGTGGGTTTGGGGTGGTCCCGGGGGTCCCAGCCGCCGTGGCCCGCAGGGACGTGGCCAGGGGCCACGAGAACGTGCCCATCCCGGGTGTGATTCGGGGCAATCCCGGCTGGATTTGGGGCAATTTTGGGCTATTTGGGGCTATTTTGGGCTATTTGGGGCTGGATTTGGGGTGGTCCCCGCTGGATTTGGGGCTATTTTGGGCTATTTGGGGCTGGATTTGGGGTGGTCCCCGCTGGATTTGGGGCTATTTTGGGCTATTTGGGGCTATTTGGGGCTATTTTGGGCTATCCCAGGTGGATTTGGGGTGGTCCCGGGTGGATTTGGGGCTATTTTGGGCTATCCTGGTTGGATTTGGGGCTATTTGGGGCTATTTTGGGGCTATTTTGGGCTATTTGGGGCTATTTTGGGCTATTTGGGGCTGGATTTGGGGCTATTTTGGGCTCTCCCGGGTGGATTTGGGCTATTTTGGGCTATTTTGGGCTATCCCGGCTGGATTTGGGGCTATTTCAGGTGGATTTGGGGCTATCCTGGCTGGATTTGGGGCTATTTCAGGTGGATTTGGGGCTATCCTGGCTGGATTTGGGGCTATTTTGGGCTATCCCGGTTGGATTTGGGGTGGTCCCGGTTGGGTTTGGGGTGGTCCCGGGTGGGTTTGGGGTGGTCCCGGGGGTCCCAGCCACCGTGGCCCGCAGGGACGTGGCCAGGGGCCACGAGAACGTGCCCATCCCGGGTGTGATTAGGGGCAATCCCGGCTGGATTTGGGGCTATTTTGGGCTATTTGGGGCTATTTTGGGCTATTTGGGGCTGGATTTGGGGTGGTCCCCGCTGGATTTGGGGCTATTTTGGGCTATTTGGGGCTGGATTTGGGGTGGTCCCCGCTGGATTTGGGGCTATTTTGGGCTATTTGGGGCTATTTGGGGCTATTTTGGGCTATCCCAGGTGGATTTGGGGTGGTCCCGGGTGGATTTGGGGCTATTTTGGGCTATCCTGGTTGGATTTGGGGCTATTTGGGGCTATTTGGGGCTATTTTGGGGCTATTTTTGGCTATTTGGGGCTATTTTGGGCTATTTGGGGCTGGATTTGGGGCTATTTTGGGCTCTCCCGGGTGGATTTGGGCTATTTTGGGCTATTTTGGGCTATCCCGGCTGGGTTTGGGGCTATTTTGGGTGGATTTGGGGCTATCCTGGCTGGATTTGGGGCTATTTGGTGCTATTTTGGGCTATCCCAGGTGGATTTGGGGTGGTCCCGGGTGGGTTTGGGGTGGTCCCGGGGGTCCCAGCCGCCGTGGCCCGCAGGGACGTGGCCAGGGGCCACGAGAACGTGCCCATCCCGTGCGTGAACGGCGTGGACGAGGAGCCGTGCCCGCAGGATTACAAATACATCGCCGAGAACTGCGAGACCTCCACCATGAACATCGACCACAACATCACCCACCTGCAGGTGCGGCACCGGGGGGGTCCCGGGGGATTTTGGGGGAATTTGGGGGGTCCTGGGTGAAATTTGGGGGGTCCCGGGGGGAATTTGGGGGGTCCTGGGTGAAATTTGGTGGGTCCTGGGTGAAATTTGGGGGGTCCCAGGGGGATTTTGGGGGGTCCTGGGGGGATTTTGGGGGAATTTGGGGGGTCCCGGGGGGATTTTGGGGGATTTTAGGGGGATTTTGGGGGAATTTGGGGGGTCCTGGGTGAAATTTGGGGGGTCCTGGGGGGATTTTGGGGGAATTTGGGGGGTCCTGGGGGGATTTGGGGGGAATTTGGGGGGTCCTGGGGGGATTTTGGGGGATTTTGGGGGGATTTTGGGGGGATTTGGGGGGTCCTGGGGGGATTTTGGGGGGTCCTGGGTGAAATTTGGGGGGTCCTGGGGGGAATTTGGGGGGTCCTGGGGGGATTTTGGGGGAATTTGGGGGGTCCCGGGGGGATTTTGGGGGATTTTGGGGGGTCCTGGGGGGATTTTGGGGGAATTTGGGGGGTCCTGGGTGAAATTTGGGGGGTCCTGGGGGGATTTTGGGGGGTCCTGGGTGAAATTTGGGGGGTCCCGGGGGATTTTGGGGGGTCCTGGGGGGATTTTGGGGGAATTTGGGGGGTCCCGGGGGGATTTTGGGGGATTTTAGGGGGATTTTGGGGGAATTTGGGGGGTCCTGGGTGAAATTTGGGGGGTCCTGGGGGGATTTTGGGGGAATTTGGGGGGTCCTGGGGGGATTTTGGGGGAATTTGGGGGATCCTGGGTGAAATTTGGGGGATCCCAGGGGGATTTTGGGGGGTCCTGGGGGGATTTTGGGGGAATTTGGGGGGTCCTGGGTGAAATTTGGGGGGTCCTGGGGGGAATTTGGGGGGTCCTGGGGGGATTTTGGGGGAATTTGGGGGGTCCCGGGGGGATTTTGGGGGATTTTAGGGGGATTTTGGGGGAATTTGGGGGGTCCTGGGTGAAATTTGGGGGGTCCTGGGGGGATTTTGGGGGAATTTGGGGGGTCCTGGGGGGATTTTGGGGGAATTTGGGGGATCCTGGGTGAAATTTGGGGGATCCCAGGGGGATTTTGGGGGGTCCTGGGGGGATTTTGGGGGAATTTGGGGGGTCCTGGGTGAAATTTGGGGGGTCCTGGGGGGAATTTGGGGGGTCCTGGGGGGATTTTGGGGGAATTTGGGGGGTCCCGGGGGGATTTTGGGGGATTTTGGGGGGTCCTGGGGGGATTTTGGGGGAATTTGGGGGGTCCTGGGTGAAATTTGGGGGGTCCTGGGGGGATTTTGGGGGAATTTGGGGGGTCCTGGGGGGATTTGGGGGGAATTTGGGGGGTCCTGGGGGGATTTTGGGGGATTTTGGGGGGATTTTGGGGGGATTTGGGGGGTCCTGGGGGGATTTTGGGGGGTCCTGGGTGAAATTTGGGGGGTCCTGGGGGGAATTTGGGGGGTCCTGGGGGGATTTTGGGGGAATTTGGGGGGTCCCGGGGGGATTTTGGGGGATTTTGGGGGGTCCTGGGGGGATTTTGGGGGAATTTGGGGGGTCCTGGGTGAAATTTGGGGGGTCCTGGGGGGATTTTGGGGGGTCCTGGGTGAAATTTGGGGGGTCCCGGGGGATTTTGGGGGGTCCTGGGGGGATTTTGGGGGAATTTGGGGGGTCCCGGGGGGATTTTGGGGGATTTTAGGGGGATTTTGGGGGAATTTGGGGGGTCCTGGGTGAAATTTGGGGGGTCCTGGGGGGATTTTGGGGGAATTTGGGGGGTCCTGGGGGGATTTGGGGGGAATTTGGGGGGTCCCGGGGGATTTTGGGGGGATTTGGGGGGTCCTGGGGGGATTTGGGGGGATTTTGGGGGGTCCTGGGGGGATTTTGGGGGAATTTGGGGGGTCCTGGGGGGATTTGGGGGGTCCCAGGGGGATTTTGGGGCATTGCAGGGAGTAATTTGGGGGTCCCTGGGAGATTTTGGGGGAATTTCGGGGAAATTTGGGGGGAATTTGGGGCGGTTTGGGGGGTTCTGGGTGGAATTTGGGGCTTTTTGGGGGGTCCTGGGGGGATTTTGGGGGATCCCGGGGGGATTTTGGGGGGAACTGGCTGGAATTTGGGGGAAACTGGGGAGAATTTGGGGGAATTTGGGGTGGTTTTTGGGGTGGTTTCGGGGCTGTTCAGGGAGATTTTTGGTGGGGATTTTGGGGCTGTTTTGGGGCATTTTTGGCGGGGATTTTGGGGCTGTTCCGGGGGATTTTGGCGGGGATTTCTGGGCATTTTGGGGCATTTTTGGCGGGGATTTCAGGGCTGTTTCAGGGGATTTTGGGGCTGTTTCGGGGCTGTTTCAGGGGATTTTGGCGGGGATTTTGGGGGTGGTTTTGGGGCTGTTTTGGGGCATTTTTGGCGGGGATTTTGGGGCTGTTTTGGGGCATTTTTGGCAGGGATTTCGGGGCTGTTTCAGGGGATTTTGGCGGGGATTTTGGGGGTGTTTTTGGGGCTGTTTTTGGGGTGGTTTTGGGGCTGGTTTTGGGGTGGTTTTGGGGCATTTTTGGGGCATTTTTGGCGGGGATTTCAGGGCTGTTTCAGGGGATTTCGGGGTGGTTTTGGGGCTGTTTTGGGCCATTTTTGGCGGGGATTTCGGGGTGGTTTTGGGGCTGTTCCGGGGCACTTTTGGCGGGGATTTCAGGGCTGTTTCAGGGGATTTCGGGGCTGTTCTGGGGGATTTTGGTGGGGATTTCTGGGGCATTTTCGGGGCGTTTTGGGGCCGTTTTCGGGGTGCACTTTGGGAAGCGTTCCCGGCGTGCGCTGCCCCTTCCCCAGCACTGCACCTGCCAGGACGATTGCTCCTCGTCCAACTGCCTGTGCGGGCAGCTCAGCATCCGCTGCTGGTACGACAAGGTGAGGGGGGGGACACCCCAAAAAACCCCCCCGGGACCACCCCAAAATCATCCCCAAACCACTCCCAAAATATCCCGAAACAACCCCAAAAATATCCCCCAAAACCACCCCAAAAAACCCCCCCGGGACCACCCCAAAAATGCCCCAAATACACCCCAAAACCACCCCAAAATCATCCCCAAACCACTCCCAAAATACCCCAAAACCACCCCAAAAAAACCCCCCCGGGACCACCCCAAAATCATCCCCAAACCACTCCCGAAATATCCCAAAACCACCCCAAAATCAACTCCCAAAAAAACCCCCCGGGACCACCCCAAAACCCTCCCCCGGGACCCCAAAAATGCCCCAAATACACCCCAAAACCACCCCAAAATCATCCCCAAACCACTCCCAAAATACCCCAAAACCACCCCAAAATCAACTCCCAAAATACCCCAAAACCACCCCAAAAAAACCCCCCCGGGACCACCCCAAAATCATCCCCAAACCACTCCCAAAATATCCCAAAACAACCCCAAAAATTTCCCCCAAAACCACCCCAAAAAACCCCCCCGGGACCACCCCAAAAAACCCAAAATCTTTGAGCCCCCCTGGGGGGTTTGGGGATGATTTTGGGGGAGTTTTGGGGGGTTTGGGGGCATTTTTGGGGTGGTTTTGGGGCATTTGGGGATGATTTTGGGGTGGTTTTGGGGCGTTTGGGGATGATTTTGGGGGGGTTTGGGGGCGTTTGGGGCATTTTTGGGGTGGTTTTGGGGCGTTTGGGGATGATTTTGGGGTGGTTTGGGGCATTTGGGGATGATTTTGGGGGGTTTTGGGGCGTTTGGGGATGATTTTGGGGGGGTTTTGGGGCGTTTGGGGATGATTTTGGGGTGGTTTTGGGGCATTTGGGGATGATTTTGGGGTGGTTTTGGGGCATTTGGGGATGATTTTGGGGTGGTTTTGGGGCGTTTGGGGATGATTTTGGGGTGGTTTTGGGGGGTTTGGGGATGATTTTGGGGGAGTTTTGGGGCGTTTGGGGATGATTTTGGGGGGGTTTTGGGGGGTTTGGGGATGATTTTGGGGTGGTTTTGGGGGGTTTGGGGCATTTTTGGGGTGGTTTTGGGGCGTTTGGGGATGATTTTGGGGGGGTTTTGGGGCGTTTGGGGATGATTTTGGGGGGGTTTTGGGGCGTTTGGGGATGATTTTGGGGTGGTTTTGGGGCGTTTGGGGGCATTTTTGGGGTGGTTTTGGGGCATTTGGGGATGATTTTGGGGTGGTTTTGGGGCGTTTGGGGATGATTTTGGGGTGGTTTTGGGCATTTGGGGATGATTTTTGGGGGGGTTTGGGGATGATTTTGGGGTGGTTTTGGGGCGTTTGGGGATGATTTTGGGGTGGTTTTGGGGCGTTTGGGGATGATTTTGGGGTGGTTTTGGGGCGTTTGGGGATGATTTTGGGGTGGTTTTGGGGCGTTTGGGGGCATTTTTGGGGTGGTTTTGGGGCATTTGGGGATGATTTTGGGGTGGTTTTGGGGCGTTTGGGGATGATTTTGGGGGATTTTTGGGGGGTTTGGGGATGATTTTGGGGGAGTTTTGGGGGGTTTGGGGATGATTTTGGGGGGGTTTTGGGGCGTTTGGGGATGATTTTGGGGTGGTTTTGGGGGGTTTGGGGATGATTTTGGGGTGGTTTGGGGGGTTTGGGGCATTTTTGGGGTGGTTTTGGGGCATTTGGGGATGATTTTGGGGGGTTTTGGGGCGTTTGGGGATGATTTTGGGGTGGTTTGGGGGCTTTTGGGGTGGGTTGGGCTGGTTTTGGGGCTGTTTTGGGGGATTTTTGGGGTATTTCTGGGAGTGGTTTTGGGGTTTTTTTGGGGTAGTTTTGGGGGCATTTGGGTTGTGGTTTTGAGGGTATTTTGGGGATGGTTTTGGGGTGTTTTTGGGGTGTTTTGGGGGCGTTTTTGGAAGTGGTTTTGGGGTGTTTTAGGGAGTCTTTTGGGGCTGTTTTTAGGATGTTTTTGGGATGTTTTTTGGGGTGCTTTTAGGATGTTTTTGGGGGTAGTTTTGAGGTGGTTTGGGGGCTGTTTTTAGGACGTTTTTAGGATGTTTTTGGGGCTGTTTTTAGGATGTTTTTGGGGGTAGTTTTGAGGTGGTTTTGGGGCTGTTTTTAGGATGTTTTTAGGATGTTTTTAGGACATTTTTGGGGTGGTTTGGGATGCTTTTTGTGGCTGTTTTCGGGGGCATTTTTGGAGGGGATTTTCGGCTGCTTTTGGGGCTGTTTTGGGGGATTTTTGGGGTGTTTTGGGGGCGTTTTTGGAAGTGGTTTTGGGGCTGTTCTTGGGATGTTTTTGGGGGTGGTTTTGGGGCTGTTTTGGGGGATTTTTGGGGTGGTCCTGGCGGTGTTTTTGGGGTGATTTTGGGGTTTTTCACGAGCCCCTCCCCACATCCTTCTCCCCCACCCCAGGACGGGCGGCTGCTGCAGGAATTCAACAAAATTGAGCCTCCCCTGATTTTCGAGTGCAACCAGGCCTGCACCTGCTGGAGGAGCTGCAAGAACCGCGTGGTGCAGAGCGGCATCAAGTGCGGCCCCAAAAACCTCACAAACGCCCCCAAAATCCCCAGTTCTTCCCCATTTCCGAACCCCCCAAAATTCCCATCTTTTCCCCCATTTGGAACCGCTAAAATTTCCATTTTTTTCCCTTTTTGGAAAACCAAAAATTCCCATTTTTTCCCCATTTCGGATCACTAAAATTCCCATTTTTTCCCCTTTTTGGAACCCCAAAAATTCCCATTTTTTCCCCATTTTTGAACTCCAAAATTCCCATTTTTCTCCTTTTTGGAACACCAAAAATTCCCATTTTTTCTCCTTTTTGGAACTCCAAAAATTCCCATTTTTTCCCCATTTCGGATCACTAAAATTTCCATTTTTTCCCCTTTTTGGAACCCCAAAAATTCCCATTTTTCCCCCATTTTTGAACTCAAAAAAATTCCCAATTTTCTCCTTTTTGGAACCCCTAAAATTCCCATTTTTCCCCCATTTTTGAACTCAAAAAAATTCCCAATTTTCTCCTTTTTGGAACACCAAAAATTCCCATTTTTTCCCCATTATCGAACCCCAAAAATTCCCATTTCTCCCCTTTTTGGAACCCCAAAAATTTCCATTTTTTCCCCTTTTTTGAACCCCTAAAATTCCCATTTTTTCTCCTTTTTCAACCCCCAAAAATTCCCACTTTTCCCCCATTTTGAACTCAAAAAAATTTCCATTTTTTCTTCTTTTTCGAACTCCAAAAATTCCCATTTTTCCTCCATTTTTGAACTCCAAAATTCCCATTTTTTCCCCATTTCCGAACCCCCAAAATTCCCATCTTTTCCCCCATTTGGAACCGCTAAAATTTCCATTTTTTTCCCTTTTTGGAACTCCAAAAATTCCCATTTTTTCCCCATTTCGAACCCCAAAAATTCCCATTTTTTCTCCTTTTTTGGAACTCCAAAATTCCCATTTTTTCCCCATTTCGGATCACTAAAATTTCCATTTTTTCCCCTTTTTGGAACTCCAAAATTCCCATTTTTTCCCCATTTCGGATCACTAAAATTTCCATTTTTTCCCCTTTTTGGAACTCCAAAATTCCCATTTTTTCCCCATTTCGGATCACTAAAATTCCCATTTTCCCCCATTTTTGAACTCCAAAATTCCCATTTTTCTCCTTTTTGGAACACCAAAAATTCCCATTTTTTCTCCTTTTTGGAACTCCAAAAATTCCCATTTTTTCCCCATTTCGGATCACTAAAATTTCCATTTTTTCCCCTTTTTGGAACCCCAAAAATTCCCATTTTTTCCCCATTTTTGAACTCAAAAAAATTCCCATTTTTCTCCTTTTTGGAACCCCTAAAATTCCCATTTTTTCCCCATTTTTGAACTCAAAAAAATTCCCAATTTTCTCCTTTTTGGAACACCAAAAATTCCCATTTTTTCCCCATTATCGAACCCCAAAAATTCCCAATTTTTCCCCTTTTTTGAACTCCAAAAAATTCCCATTTTTTCCCCATTTGGAACCCCTAAAATTCCCATTTTTTCTCCTTTTTCGACCCCCAAAAATTCCCATTTCTCCCCTTTTTGGAACCCCAAAAATTTCCATTTTTTCCCCTTTTTTGAACCCTTAAAATTCCCGTTTTTTCTCCTTTTTCAACCCCCAAAAATTCCCACTTTTCCCCCATTTTGAACTCAAAAAAATTTCCATTTTTTCTTCTTTTTCGAACTCCAAAAATTCCCATTTTTCCTCCATTTTTGAACTCCAAAATTCCCATTTTTTCCCCATTTCCGAACCCCCAAAATTCCCATCTTTTCCCCCATTTGGAACCGCTAAAATTTCCATTTTTTTCCCTTTTTGGAACTCCAAAAATTCCCATTTTTTCCCCATTTCGAACCCCAAAAATTCCCATTTTTTCTCCTTTTTTGGAACTCCAAAATTCCCATTTTTTCCCCATTTCGGATCACTAAAATTTCCATTTTTTCCCCTTTTTGGAACTCCAAAATTCCCATTTTTTCCCCATTTCGGATCACTAAAATTCCCATTTTCCCCCATTTTTGAACTCCAAAATTCCCATTTTTCTCCTTTTTGGAACACCAAAAATTCCCATTTTTTCTCCTTTTTGGAACTCCAAAAATTCCCATTTTTTCCCCATTTCGGATCACTAAAATTTCCATTTTTTCCCCTTTTTGGAACCCCAAAAATTCCCATTTTTTCCCCATTTTTGAACTCAAAAAAATTCCCATTTTTCTCCTTTTTGGAACACCAAAAATTCCCATTTTTTCTCCTTTTTGGAACTCCAAAAATTCCCATTTTTTCCCCATTTCGGATCACTAAAATTTCCATTTTTTCCCCTTTTTGGAACCCCAAAAATTCCCATTTTTTCCCCTTTTTTGAACTCCAAAAAATTCCCATTTTTTCCCCATTTGGAACCCCTAAAATTCCCATTTTTTCTCCTTTTTCAACCCCCAAAAATTCCCATTTTTCCCCTTTTTGGAACCCCAAAAATTTCCATTTTTTCCCCATTTTTGAACCCCTAAAATTCCCATTTTTTCTCCTTTTTCAACCCCCAAAAATTCCCACTTTTCCCCCATTTTGAACTCAAAAAAATTTCCATTTTTTCTTCTTTTTTGAACTCCAAAAATTCCCATTTTTCCCCCATTTTTGAACTCCAAAATTCCCATTTTTTCCCCATTTCCGAACCCCCAAAATTCCCATCTTTTCCCCCATTTGGAACCGCTAAAATTTCCATTTTTTTCCCTTTTTGGAACTCCAAAATTCCCATTTTTTCCCCATTTCAGATCACTAAAATTTCCATTTTTTCCCCTTTTTGGAACCCCAAAAATTCCCATTTTTTCCCCTTTTTGAACCCCAAAAATTCCCATTTTCTCCCCATTTTCAAACCCCTAAAATTCCCATTTTCCCCTCCACTTTTTTCCCCCCAAAATCCCCATTTCCCCCCATTTTCAAACCCCAAAAATTCCCATTTTTTCCCCTTTTTGAAACCCCCAAAATCCCCATTTCCCCCCCATTTTTCCCCCCAAAAATTCCCATTTTCTCCCCATTTTCAAACCCCAAAAATTCCCATTTTCTCCCTATTTTCAAACCCCCAAAATTACCGTTTTTCCCCCCATTTTCCCCCCAAAATCCTCATTTCCCCCCCATTTTTCCCTTCAAAAATTCCCATTTTCTCCCCATTTTCAAACCCCAAAAATTCCCATTTTCTCCCCATTTTCAAACCCCAAAAATTCCCATTTCCCCCCCATTTTCCCCCCAAAAATCCCCATTTCCCCTCCATTTTTCCCCCCAAAATTCCCATTTTTTCCCCATAAAAATCCCCATTTCCCCCCTTCCTTTCCCCTTTTTGTTTTTGCCCCAAATCCCCTTTTTTTGCCCCATTTTCCCCCCCAAAAGTCCCATTTTTCCCCCCCATTTTTCCCCCCAAAAATCCCCATTCCCCCCCATTTTTCTCCCAAAAATTCCCATTTTTTCCCCCATTCCCCCCCATTTTTTCCCCCTTTTTTTTTATTTTTGCCCAAAATCCCCTTTTTTTGCCCCATTTCAGGGTCCGCCTCCAGCTCTACCGCACGGCCAAGATGGGCTGGGGGGTGCGGGCGCTGCAGGCGATTCCCCCCGGGACCTTCATCTGCGAGTGAGATTTGGGGCAATTTCGGGGGATTTCGGCAATTTCGGGGAATTTGGGGAATTTCGGGTGATTTTGGGGTGTCCCGGGTGGATTTTAGGGAATTTCAGGTGATTTTGGGCTGTCCCGGGTGGATTTTAGGGAATTTCAGGCGATTTTAGGGAATTTCAGGTGATTTTGGGCTGTCCCGGGTGGATTTTAGGGAATTTCAGGTGATTTTGGGGTGTCCCAGGTGGATTTTAGGGAATTTCAGGTGATTTTGGGGTGTCCTGTGTGGATTTTAGGGAATTTCAGGTGATTTTGGGGTGTCCCAGAGGGATTTTGGTGAATTTCAGGTGATTTTGGGGTGTCCCGGGTGGATTTTAGGGAATTTCAGGTGATTTTGGGGTGTCCCGGGTGGATTTTAGGGAATTTCAGGTGATTTTGGGCTGTCCCAGAGGGATTTTAGGGAATTTCAGGTGATTTTGGGGTGTCCCTGGTGGATTTTAGGGAATTTCAGGTGATTTTGGGGTGTCCCAGAGGGATTTTGGTGAATTTCAGGTGATTTTGGGCTGTCCCAGAGGGATTTTGGTGAATTTCAGGTGATTTTGGGGTGTCCCTGGTGGATTTTAGGGAATTTCAGGTGATTTTGGGCTGTCCCGGGTGGATTTTAGGGAATTTCAGGTGATTTTGGGGTGTCCCGGGTGGATTTTAGGGAATTTCAGGTGATTTTGGGGTGTCCCTGGTGGATTTTAGGGAATTTCAGGTGATTTTGGGGTGTCCCAGGTGGATTTTAGGGAATTTCAGGTGATTTTAGGGAATTTCAGGTGATTTTGGGGTGTCCCAGAGGGATTTTGGTGAATTTCAGGTGATTTTGGGGTGTCCCAGAGGGATTTTAGGGAATTTCAGGCGATTTTGGGGTGTCCCTGGTGGATTTTAGGGAATTTCAGGTGATTTTGGGCTGTCCCAGGTGGATTTTAGGGAATTTCAGGCGATTTTAGGGAATTTCAGGTGATTTTGGGGTGTCCCGGGTGGATTTTAGGGAATTTCAGGTGATTTTGGGGTGTCCCGGGTGGATTTTAGGGAATTTCAGGTGATTTTGGGGTGTCCCAGGTGGATTTTAGGGAATTTCAGGAGATTTTGGGGTGTCCCGGGTGGATTTTAGGGAATTTCAGGTGATTTTAGGGAATTTCAGGTGATTTTGGGGTGTCCCAGGTGGATTTTAGGGAATTTCAGGCGATTTTAGGGAATTTCAGGTGATTTTGGGGTGTCCCGGGTGGATTTTAGGGAATTTCAGGTGATTTTGGGGTGTCCCGGGTGGATTTTAGGGAATTTCAGGTGATTTTGGGGTGTCCCGGGTGGATTTTAGGGAATTTCAGGTGATTTTGGGGTGTCCCGGGTGGATTTTAGGGAATTTCAGGTGATTTTGGGCTGTCCCGGGTGGATTTTAGGGAATTTCAGGTGATTTTGGGCTATCCCAGGTGGATTTTAGGGAATTTCAGGTGATTTTGGGGTGTCCCGGGTGGATTTTAGGGAATTTCAGGTGATTTTGGGGTGTCCCAGAGGGATTTTGGTGAATTTCAGGCGATTTTGGGCTGTCCCGGGTGGATTTTAGGGAATTTCAGGTGATTTTGGGGTGTCCCGGATGGATTTTAGGGAATTTCAGGTGATTTTGGGGTGTCCCAGGTGGATTTTAGGGAATTTCAGGTGATTTTGGGGTGTCCCGGGTGGATTTTAGGGAATTTCAGGTGATTTTGGGGTGTCCCAGGTGGATTTTGGTGAATTTCAGGTGATTTTGGGGTGTCCCGGGTGGATTTTAGGGTATTTCAGGTGATTTTGGGGTGTCCCAGGTGGATTTTAGGGAATTTCAGGTGATTTTGGGGTGTCCCGGGTGGATTTTAGGGAATTTCAGGTGATTTTGGGGTGTCCCAGGTGGATTTTGGTGAATTTCAGGTGATTTTGGGGTGTCCCAGGTGGATTTTAGGGAATTTCAGGTGATTTTGGGGTGTCCCAGGTGGATTTTGGTGAATTTCAGGTGATTTTGGGGTGTCCCAGAGGGATTTTGGTGAATTTCAGGTGATTTTGGGGTGTCCCAGGTGGATTTTGGTGAATTTCAGGTGATTTTGGGCTATCCCAGGTGGATTTTAGGGAATTTCAGGTGATTTTGGGGTGTCCCGGGTGGATTTTAGGGAATTTCAGGTGATTTTGGGGTGTCCCAGAGGGATTTTGGTGAATTTCAGGTGATTTTGGGGTGTCCCAGGTGGATTTTGGTGAATTTCAGGTGATTTTTTGCTGTCCCGGGTGGATTTTAGGGAATTTCAGGTGATTTTGGGGTGTCCCAGAGGGATTTTGGTGAATTTCAGGTGATTTTGGGGTGTCCCGGGTGGATTTTAGGGAATTTCAGGTGATTTTGGGGTGTCCCGGGTGGATTTTAGGGAATTTCAGGCGATTTTAGGGAATTTCAGGTGATTTTGGGGTGTCCTGGGTGGATTTTAGGGAATTTCAGGCGGTTTTGGGGTGTCCTGGGTGGTTTTTGGGGTGCCCTGACCCCCCTTTCCCCAGGTACGTGGGGGAGCTGATTTCGGACGCCGAGGCCGACGTGAGGGAGGACGATTCCTACCTGTTCGACCTGGACAACAAGGTCTGGGGGTTTGGGGGGGCTCCGGGGGTTTAGGGGGACCCCAGGGGTCCAGGGGGGGGAGACCCCAAAACTTTGAAGAGACACCCCAAAATTCGGGACATCAGGTCTACCCCGTTCACCCAATGGGGCTCCAATGCCCTGTGGGTAAACCGGGAATTTTGGGGGGGTCCCAGGGATTTTTTGGGGGGCTCCAGGGGTCTGAGAGGTCTCCAGGGGTCTGCGGAGCACCCTGAAGACCCCAAATATGCAGGTGGGGGGACCCCAAAACTTTGAAGGGACACCCCAAAATTCGGGACATCAGGTCTACCCCGTTCACCCAATGGGGCTCCCAACACCCTGTGGGGAACCTGGGAATTTTGGGGGGTGCCAGGGATTTTGGGGGGGCTCGAGGGGTCTGTGAGGGCTCCAGAGGTCTGGGGGGCACCCTGAAACCCCAAATATGCAGGTGGGGGGACCCCAAAACTTTGAAGGGACACCCCAAAATTCGGGACATCAGGTCTACCCCGTTCACCCAATGGGGCTCCAATGCCCTGTGGGTAAACCGGGAATTTTGGGGGGGTGCCAGGGATTTTTTGGGGGGCTCCAGGGGTCTGCGGAGCACCCTGAAGACCCCAAATATGCAGGTGGGGGGACCCCAAAACTTTGAAGGGACACCCCAAAATTCGGGACATCAGGTCTACCCCGTTCACCCAATGGGGCTCCAATGCCCTGTGGGTAAACCGGGAATTTTGGGGGGGTCCCAGGGATTTTTTGGGGGGCTCCAGGGGTCTGCGGAGCACCCTGAAGACCCCAAATATGCAGGTGGGGGGACCCCAAAACTTTAGGGATGACCCCAAAATTCTGGACATCAGGTCTACCCCGTTCACCCAATGGGGCTCCCAATGCCCTGTGGGTAAACCGGGAATTTTGGGGGGGTGCCAGGGATTTTGGGGGGGCTCGAGGGGTCTGAGAGGTCTCCAGGGGTCTGCGGAGCACCCTGAAGACCCCAAATATGCAGGTGGGGGGACCCCAAAACTTTGAAGGGACACCCCAAAATTCGGGACATCAGGTCTACCCCGTTCACCCAATGGGGCTCCAATGCCCTGTGGGTAAACCGGGAATTTTGGGGGGTCCCAGGGATTTTTTTGGGGGGCTCCAGGGGTCTGAGAGGTCTCCAGGGGTCTGCGGAGCACCCTGAAACCCCAAATATGCAGGTGGGGGGACCCCAAAACTTTAGGGATGACCCCAAAATTCGGGACATCAGGTCTACCCCGTTCACCCAATGGGATTCCTGTACCTTGAGGGGGCGGAATCCGAGGATTTGGGGGAGGGGGCCCGGAGCTTTTTGGGGAGGGGGTCTCAGGTGATCAGAGGGGTCCGCAGGGACCTGGGATGACACCCAGGTGTTCCACGGTCCCCAGCCGTGAACGTGGGGGGACCCCAAAGCTTAGAAAATGACCCCAAAATTCCGGCCATCAGGTCTACCCCCGTTCATCCAACGGGCTCCTACATCCCGGGAATTTGGGGGGGCTCCAGAGATTTTGGGGGGAGGCTCCGGGTGTCAAGGGGGGCTCCGCGTGTCAGGGGGGACACCCAGCGCTTCCAGGGTCCCCAGCTGCGCAAGCGGGGGAGACCCCAAAACTTTAAAGAGCTACCCCAAAAATCGGGACATCAGGTCTACCCCCGGCCGGGCGCAGCCGGGCTGGGCGTGGCCGGGCTTGGCCCCGCCCCTATCGCGGCTCTGTCGCGACAGGACGGCGAGGTTTACTGCATCGACGCGCGTTACTACGGCAACGTGAGCCGCTTCATCAACCACCTGTGCGACCCCAACATCATCCCCGTGCGGGTGTTCATGCTGCACCAGGACCTGCGCTTCCCCCGCATCGCCTTCTTCAGCAGCCGCCACATCCGCCCCGGCGAGGAGCTGGGGTCAGCATTCGGGGGGATTTCGGGGGATTTTGGGGGGTTTCGGGGAGGTTCAGGGGGGTTTCGGGGTGTTTCAGGGGATTTTTGGGGTGTTTAGGGGTTTTTTGGGGGAGTTTTGGGGGGTTTAGGGGGGTCTGGGAGGCGCTTCCCCCGCATCGCCTTCTTCAGCAGCCGCCACATCCACCCCGGCAAGGAGCTGGGGTCAGCATTCGGGGGGATTTCGGGGAATTTGGGGGGTTTCGGGGTGTTTAGGAGAATTTCAGGGGGGTTTTGGGGTGTTTAGGAGAATTTCAGGGGGGTTTTGGGGTGTTTCAGGGGGTTTTTGGGGGTTTAGGGGTGTCTGGGAGGCGCTTCCCCCGCATCGCCTTCTTCAGCAGCCGCCACATCCGCCCCGGCGAGGAGCTGGGGTCAGGATTTGGGGGGTTTTGGGGGGATTTTGGGGGGTTTTGGGTGTTCCAGGGGGGTTTTGGGGTATTTAGGGGTTTTTTGGGGGAGTTTTGGGGGGTTTAGGGGGGTCTGGGAGGCGCTTCCCCCGCATCGCCTCCTTCAGCAGCCGCCACATCCGCCCCGGCGAGGAGCTGGGGTCAGCATTCGGGGGGATTTTGGGGGGTTTTGAGGGGATTTTGGGGTGTTTCAGGGGGGTTTTGGGGTGTTCCAGGGGGGTTTTGGGGTGTTTAGGAGAATTTCAGGGGGGTTTTGGGGTGTTTAGGGGGGTCTGGGAGAGGATTCCCCCATCACCTTCTTCAGCAGCCGCCACATCCGCCCCGGCGAGGAGCTGGGGTCAGGATTTGGGGGGATTTGGGGGGATTTTGGGGGGTTTTGGGGTGTTCCAGGGGGGTTTTGGGGTGTTTCAGGGGGGTTTTGGGGGAGTTTTGGGGGGTTTAGGGGGGTTTAGGGGGGTCTGGGAGGGGTTTCCCTCCCATCGCCTTCTTCAGCAGCCGCCACATCCGCCCCGGCGAGGAGCTGGGGTCAGCATTCGGGGGGATTTCGGGGGATTTTGGGGGGTTTCGGGGTGTTCCAGGGGGGTTTTGGGGTGTTTCAGGGGGGTTTTGGGGGAGTTTTGGGGGGTTTAGGGGGGTTTAGGGGGGTCTGGGAGGGGTTTCCCTCCCATCGCCTTCTTCAGCAGCCGCCACATCCGCCCCGGCGAGGAGCTGGGGTCAGCATTCGGGGGGATTTCGGGGGATTTTGGGGGGTTTCGGGGTGTTCCAGGGGGGTTTTGGGGTGTTCAGGAGAATTTCAGGGGAGTTTAGGGGGGTCTGGGAGAGGCTTCCCCCATCACCTCCTTCAGCAGCCGCCACATCCGCCCCGGCGAGGAGCTGGGGTCAGGATTTGGGGGGTTTTGGGGGGATTTCGGGGGGATTTTAGGGTGTTTAGGAGAATTTCAGGGGGGTTTTGGGGTGTTTCAGGGGGTTTTTGGGGGTTTAGAGGGGTCTGGGAGGGGCTTCCCCCGCATCGCCTCCTTCAGCAGCCGCCACATCCGCCCCGGCGGGGAGCTGGGGTCAGCATTTGGGGGGATTTCGGGGGATTTTGGGGGGTTTTTGGGTGTTCCAGGGGGGTTTTGGGGTGTTTAGGAGAATTTCAGGGGGGTTTTGGGGTATTTAGGGGGATTTTTGGGGGTTTAGGGGGGTCTGGGAGGGGCTTCCCCCCCATCACCTCCTTCAGCAGCTGCCACATCCGCCCCGGCGAGGAGCTGGGGTCAGGATTTGGGGGGTTTTGGGGGGATTTCGGGGGGATTTTGGGGTGTTTAGGAGAATTTCAGGGGGGTTTTGGGGTGTTTCAGGGGGGTTTTGGGGTGTTTAGGGGGATTTTTGGGGTGTTTAGGGGGTCTGGGAGAGGATTCCCCCATCACCTTCTTCAGCAGCCGCCACATCCGCCCCAGCGAGGAGCTGGGGTCAGCATTCGGGGGGATTTCGGGGGATTTTGGGGGGTTTTTGGGTGTTCCAGGGGGGTTTTGGGGTGTTTAGGAGAATTTCAGGGGGGTTTTGGGGTGTTTCAGGGGATTTTTGGGGTGTTTAGGGGGTCTGGGAGAGGCTTCCCCCCCATCACCTTCTTCAGCAGCCGCCACATCCGCCCCGGCGGGGAGCTGGGGTCAGGATTTGGGGTGTTTCAGGGGGGTTTTGAGGGGATTTTGGGGTGTTCCAGGGGGGTTTTGGGGTGTTTAGGAGAATTTCAGGGGGGTTTTGGGGTGTTTCAGGGGGTTTTTGGGGGTTTAGGGGGGTCTGGGAGGCGCTTCCCCCGCATCGCCTTCTTCAGCAGCCGCCACATCCGCCCCGGCGAGGAGCTGGGGTCAGGATTCGGGGGGATTTTGGGGGGTTTTGAGGGGATTTTGGGTGTTTCAGGGGGGTTTTGGGGGTTTAGGGGGGTCTGGGAGGGGTTTCCCTCCCATCGCCTTCTTCAGCAGCCGCCACATCCGCCCCGGCGAGGAGCTGGGGTCAGCATTCGGGGGGATTTCCAGGGGGGTTTTGGGGGGTTTTTGGGGTGTTCCAGGGGGGTTTTGGGGTGTTTAGGGGGTCTGGGAGAGGATTCCCCCATCGCCTTCTTCAGCAGCCGCCACATCCGCCCCGGCGAGGAGCTGGGGTCAGGATTTAGGGGGTTTTGGGGGGATTTCGGGGGATTTTGGGGGGTTTTTGGGTGTTCCAGGGGGGTTTTGGGGTGTTTAGGGGTTTTTTGGGGGAGTTTTGGGGGGTTTAGGGGGGTCTGGGAGGCGCTTCCCCCCCATCACCTCCTTCAGCAGCCGCCACATCCGCCCCGGCGAGGAGCTGGGGTCAGGATTTGGGGGGATTTCGGGGGCTTTTGGGGGGTTTTTGGGGTGTTCCTGGGGGGTTTTGGGGTGTTTAGGAGAATTTCAGGGGGGTTTTGGGGTGTTTCAGGGGGGTTTTGGGGTGTTTAGGGGGTCTGGGAGAGGATTCCCCCATCGCCTTCTTCAGCAGCCGCCACATCCGCCCCAGCGAGGAGCTGGGGTCAGCATTCGGGGGGATTTCGGGGGATTTTGGGGGGTTTTTGGGGTGTTTCAGGGGGGTTTTGGGGGTTTAGAGGGGTCTGGGAGGCGCTTCCCCCGCATCGCCTTCTTCAGCAGCCGCCACATCTGCCCCGGCGAGGAGCTGGGGTCAGGATTTGGGGGGTTTTGGGGGGATTTCGGGGGGATTTTGGGGTGTTTAGGAGAATTTCAGGGGGGTTTTGGGGTGTTTCAGGGGATTTTTGGGGTGTTTAGGGGGGTCTGGGAGAGGCTTCCCCCATCACCTTCTTCAGCAGCCGCCACATCCGCCCCGGCGAGGAGCTGGGGTCAGCATTCGGGGGGATTTCGGGGGATTTTGGGGGGTTTTTGGGTGTTCCAGGGGGGTTTTGGGGTGTTTCAGGGGGGTTTTTGGGGGAGTTTTGGGGGGTTTTTGGGGGTTTAGGGGGGTCTGGGAGGGGTTTCCCTCCCATCACCTCCTTCAGCAGCCGCCACATCCGCCCTGGCGAGGAGCTGGGGTCAGGATTTGGGGGGTTTTGGGGGGATTTCGGGGGGATTTTAGGGTGTTTAGGAGAATTTCAGGGGGGTTTTGGGGTGTTTCAGGGGGTTTTTGGGGGTTTAGAGGGGTCTGGGAGGGGCTTCCCCCCCATCGCCTCCTTCAGCAGCCGCCACATCCGCCCCGGCGAGGAGCTGGGGTCAGGATTTGGGGGGATTTCGGGGGATTTTGGGGGGTTTCGGGGTGTTCCAGGGGGGTTTTGGGGTGTTTAGGGGTTTTTTGGGGGAGTTTTGGGGGGTTTAGGGGGGTCTGGGAGGCGCTTCCCCCGCATCGCCTCCTTCAGCAGCCGCCACATCCGCCCCGGCGAGGAGCTGGGGTCAGGATTTGGGGGGATTTTGGGGGCTTTTGGGGGGATTTCGGGGGGGATTTTGAGGTTCTGGAAAAGGAGACAGGAGGGTCGTGGGGTGTTTAGGGGGGGAAGGGGCTCAGAAGGGCTGGGGGAATATTTAGGGGATTCCTGGGGGGGGTGGGGCATTTAGGGGGGATCTGGGGGCCACATTTGGGGCTCCGGGGACATTTAGGGGAGTGTGGGGGGGGCTTTTTGTGGGGTCTGAGGGGGGATTTGGGGGCATTTAGGGGGTTCTAGGCAGGATTTAGGGGAGGCTGGGGGCCATTTAGGGCCAGCCAGGAGCATCCCCCACCACTGGGGTGTGACCCCTAAACCTCCCTGGGGGGGCCCTGGGGGTGTCCCTGAGCCCAAACCCGGGGTTGGGGGAGGGGGATGGGATTTGGGGTGACCCCTCCCCGGTGTCCCCCTCCCTCAGGTTCGACTACGGGGATCGTTTTTGGGACATCAAGAGCAAATACTTCCCGTGCCAGTGCGGCTCCGAGAAGTGCAAACACTCGGCCGAGGCGGGCGGGGGGCGCGGGGACCCCCCCGAGCTGCTGCCGCCGCTGCTGGCCCTGCCCCCGCCCTGAGGAACCCCGAAACGGCCCCAAATCCACGCGGAACGGGCCCAAATCCACCCAAAACGGGCTCAAATCCACCCGGAATGGCCCAAATCCACCCAAAATGCCCCAAATCCACCCGAAACGGCCTCAAAGCCACCTGAAATGGCCCCAAATCCACGCGAAATGGCCTCAAATCCACCCGGAACGGCCCCAAATCCACCCAAAATGCCCCAAATCCATGCGGAATGGCCCAAAATCCACCCAAAAACGGGCTCAAAGCCACCTGGAATGGCCCAAAATCCACCCAAAAACGGGCTCAAAGCCACCTGAAATGGCCCAAAATCCACCTGGAATGGCCCCAAAGCCCCCTGAAACGGCCCCAAATCAACGCGAAATGGCCTCAAATCCACCCGGAACGGCCCCAAATCCACCCAAAATGCCCCAAATCCACGCGGAATGGCCCCAAATCCACCCGGAACGGGCTCAAAGCCACCTGGAACGGCCCAAAATCCACCTGGAATGGCCTCAAATCCACCTGGAACGGCCTCAAATCCACCCAAAATGCCCCAAATCTACCCGAAACGGCCCCAAATCCACCCAAAACGGGCTCAAAGCCACCTGGAATGGCCCCAAATCCACCTGAAATGGCCCCAAATCCACCTGAAATGGCCTCAAAGCCACCCAAAATGCCCCAAATCCACCCAAAACGGCCTCAAAACCATCCGGAGCGGCCTCAAAGCTACCCAAAATGCCCCAAATCCACACAAAATGGCCCAAATCCACCCGAAACGGGCCCAAAGCCACCCGAAATGGCCCCAAATCCACCCAAAAAGGGCTCAAAGCCACCCGAAATGGCCCCAAATCCACCCGAAACGGCCCCAAATCCACCCGAAACGGCCCCAAATCCACCCGAAATGCCCCAAATCCGCCCCAATTTCGTCCCGATTTCACCCCAATTTCCTCCCCCTCGCCCCGCCCCCTTTGGCCCCGCCCCCTCCTTTTGATTGACATCGGGGTTGAACCAATAAAGAGCCAGGAACGGGAAAGGGGGCGTGGTCTCATCTGTGGGGCGGGGCCACGGGGGCCAATAAAGGGGGGGGAGGGGCCCAACTTTGCCCCCTCGGGACCCCCCAAAAACCCCCCCGGGACCCCCAAAAAAACCCCCAGGACCCCCCAAAATCCCCCCAGGATCCCCAAAACCCCCCCAAAATCCCCCAGGCCTCCCCAAAATCCCCCCTGAACCCCCCCAGGACCCCCAAAAACCCCCCAGGACCCCCAAAAACTCCCAGGACCCCCCAAAACCCCCCCATAACTCCCCAACCCCCCCCCTCAGGACCCCCCAAAACCCCCTTGGATCCCCCCCAGGACCCCCCCAAATCCCGCAGGACCCCCCAAAAAAACCCCCAGGACCCCCCAGAACCCCCCCAGGACCCCCCAAAAAACCCCCAGGACCCCCCAAGCCCCCCCCAGGACCCCCCAAGCCCCCCCCACGACCCCCCAAAACCCCCCCAGGACCCCCCAAAACCCCCCCAGGACTCCCCCAAATCCCCCAGGACTCCCCAAAACCCCCCCAGGACTCCCCAAAACCCCCCAGGACTCCCCAAAACCCCCCCAGGACCCCCCAACCCCCCCAGGACCCCCCAAAACCCCCCCCACGACCCCCCAAAACCCCCCCGGGACGCCCCAACCCCCCCCCAGGACCCCCCAAAACCCCCCCGGGACCCCCCAACCCCCCCCAAAACCCCTCCAGGACCCCCCCAAATCCCCCAGGACCCCCCAAAACCCCCCCAGGACTCCCCAACCCCCCCCCAGGACCCCCCAAAATCCCCCCGGGACCCCCCAGGACCCCCCAAACACCCCCCCAGGACTCCCCAAAACCCCCCCAGGACCCCCAACCCCCCCCCAAAACCCCCCAGGTCTCCCCAAAACCCCCCCCAGGACCCCCCAACCCCCCCAGGACTCCCCAAAACCCCCCCAGGACCCCCCCAAATCCCCCAGGACCCCCCAAAACCCCCCCAGGACCCCCCAACCCCCCCAGGACTCCCCAAAACCCCCCCAGGACCCCCCCAAATCCCCCAGGACCCCCCAACCCCCCCTACGACCCCCCCCAAAACCCCCCCAGGACTCCCCAAAACCCCCCCGGGACCCCCCAAAATTCCCCCCAAACCCCCCCAGGACCCCCAGACTCATTTCGGGGGGAGGGGGGGAGGTGCTTTATTGGCTGGAGCCCCTCCCCCCCCCCCCAAAAACAAAACGCCCCCTCCCCTTCAGGCCGAGGGGGGAGGGGGGGGGAGGGGGCGCCCCCAAATCCCTGAGTCTGTGGGGGATGGGCGGGGGCGACCCCCCCCCCCCCTTCCCACAGCGGGGACCCCCCCCCAAAAATACTGACCCGGCCCCTCCCCCCCCCCCAGCGAGGGCAAACAGAGCCCGGGACCCCCCCGGGGACCCCCCCAGAGCCCCCCAAAAGAATGGGAGGGACCCTATAGAGACCCCAACCCCCTATAGGGACCCTATAGAGACCCCAACCCCCTATAGGGACCCTATAGAGCCCCAAATCCCCTATAGAGACCCCAACCCCCTATAGGGACCCTATAGAGACCCCAACCCCCTATAGGGACCCTATAGAGACCCCAACCCCCTATAGAGCCCCAAATTCCCTATAGAGCCCCTATAGAGACCCCAAATCCCCTATAGAGACCCCAACCCCCTATAGAGCCCCAAATCCCCTATAGAGACCCCAACCCCCTATAGGGACCCTATAGAGACCCCAACCCCCTATAGGGACCCTATAGAGACCCCAACCCCCTATAGAGCCCCAAATTCCCTATAGAGCCCCTATAGAGACCCCAAATCCCCTATAGAGACCCCAACCCCCTATAGAGCCCCAAATCCCCTATAGAGACCCCAACCCCCTATAGGGACCCTATAGAGACTCCAACCCCCTATAGAGACCCTATAGAGACCCCAACCCCCTATAGAGACCCTATAGAGACCCCAACCCCCTATAGAGACCCCAAATCCCCTATAGAGACCCCAACCCCCTATAGAGACCCCAAATTCCCTATAGAGCCCCTATAGAGACCCCAGTCCCCTATAGAGACCCCAATTCCCCTAAAGAGCCCCTATAGAGACCCCAATCCCCTATAGAGACCCCAAATCCCCTAGAGAGACCCCAAATTCCCTATAGAGCTCCTATAGAGACCCCCAACCCCCTATAGAGACCCCAAATTCCCTATAGAGCCCCTATAGAGACCCCAACCCCCTACAGAGACCCCAAATCCCCTACAGAGACCCTATAGAGCCCCCAGTCCCCTATAGAGACCCTGAATCCCCTATAGAGCCCCTGTAGAGCCCAAAATCCCCTATAGACACCCCAATCCCCTATAGAGACCCCCAACCCCCTACAGAGACCCTATAGAGACCCCAATCTCCCATAGAGACCCTATAGAGCCCCAAATTCCCTATAGAGACCCCAACCCCCTATAGAGACCCCAAATCCCCTATAGAGCCCCTATAGAGACCCCAATCCCCTATAAGAGACCCCCAAACCTCTATAGAGCCCTGAATCCCCTATAGAGATCCCCAAATCCCCTATAGAGCCCCTACAGAGACCCCAGTCCCCTAGAGAGACCCCAATCCCCTATAGATCCCCTATAGATTCCCTACAGACCCCTAAATCCCTCCCCAGCCCCAGTGATCCCCTACAGTTGCCCCCCAGGTGTCCTATAGGTGCCCCATAGGCGCCCCACAGGTGCCCCTATAGATCCCCCATAGGCGCCCCACAGTTGCCCCTATAGATCCCCCATAGGCGCCCCACAGTTGCCCCTATAGATCCCCCATAGGCGCCCCCCAGTTGCCCCTATAGATCCCCCATAGGCGCCCCACAGGTGCCCCTATAGATCCCCCCATAGGCACCCCACAGGTGCCCCTATAGATCCCCCATAGGTGCCCCACAGTTGCCCCTATAGATCCCCCCACAGGTGCCCCCATAAGTGCTCCACAGGTGCCCCAGAGTTGCCCCTATAGACGCCCCTATAGATCCCCCACAGGCACCCCCCAGGTGCCCCTATAGATCCCCCATAGGCGCCCCACAGGTGCCCCTATAGATCCCCCCATAGGCGCCCCCACAGGTGCCCTGTAGATGCCCCTATAGGTGCCCCATAGGCGCCCTGACAGTTGCCCCCACAGTTGCCCCCATAGGTGCCCCCCAGTTGCCCCTATAGGTGCCCATAGGTGCCCCTTAGGTGCCCCTATAGATCCCCCATAGGCACCCCCCAGGTGCCCCTATAGATCCCCCATAGGTGCCCCGCAGTTGCCCCTATAGATTCCCCCATAGGCACCCCCCTGTTGCCCCTATAGATCCCCCCACAGGCGCCCCACAGGTGCCCCTATAGATCCCCCATAGGCGCCCCGCAGTTGCCCCTATAGATCCCCCATAGGCGCCCCGCAGTTGCCCCTATAGATTCCCCCACAGGCGCCCCACAGGTGCCCCTATAGATCCCCCACAGGCGCCCCACAGGTGCCCCTATAGATCCCCCCACAGGTGCCCCCATAGGTGCTCCACAGGTGCCCCAGAGTTGCCCCTACAGATGCCCCTATAGATGCCCACAGGCACCCCCCAGGTGCCCTATAGATTCCCCCATAGGCGCCCCACAGTTGCCCCCATAGGTGCCCCCACAGTTGCCCCCATAGCCGCCCCCACAGGTGCCCCTATAGGTGCCCCCACAGTTGCCCCTATAGGTGCCCCCCAGTTGCCCCCACAGTTGCCCCCATAGGTGCCCCCACAGTTGCCCCTATAGGTGCCCCCCAGTTGCCCCCACAGTTGCCCCCATAGGTGCCCCCCAGTTGCCCCTATAGGTGCCCATAGGTGCCCTATAGGTGCCCATAGGTGCCCCCCAGTTGCCCCTATAGGTGCCCATAGGTGCCCATAGGTGCCCATAGGTGCCCCATAGGTGCCCCATAGGTGCCCGCAGGTGCCCGCAGGCGCCTATGTGAGCCAGGGCCGGATGCAGCGCTCGTAGACGCCGCGGTGGCTGTGCCAGGCCGTGTGTGGCACCCCGGGCACCGCGCAGCCCCCCAGGGCCCCCCGGCCCCAGAGCGTCTTCAGCCCGAACGTGTCCTGCACGAACACCTGGGGGGCGGAAAAACCCCGTCAGGGACCCCGAAATCCACTCGGGGACCCCAAAAACGGCATCGGGGACCCCGAAAACGGCATCGGGGACCCCAAAAACCCCTAAAGGACCCCAAAAACGGCATCGGGGACCCCAAAAACCCCATCAGGGACCCCGAAATCCACTCGGGGACCCCAAAAACGGCACCGGGGACCCCGAAAACCCCCTAAAGGACCCCAAAAACCCCATCAGGGACCCCGAAATCCACTCGGGGACCCCGAAAACGGCATCGGGGACCCCAAAAATCCCATCAGGGACCCCGAAATCCACTCGGGGACCCCGAAAACGGCACCGGGGACCCCGAAAACGGCATCAGGGACCCCAAAAACCCCTAAAGGACCCCAAAAACCCCATCAGGGACCCCGAAACCCCCTAAAGGACCCCAAAAACGGCATCGGGGACCCCGAAAACGGCATCAGGGACCCCGAAAAGGGCATCGGGGACCCCAAAAACCCCATCAGGGACCCCAAAAACCCCATCAGGGACCCCGAAATCCACTCGGGGACCCCGAAATCCACTCGGGGACCCCGAAAACGGCATCGGGGACCCCGAAAACCCCCTAAAGGACCCCAAAAACCCCATCAGGGACCCCGAAACCCCCTAAAGGACCCCAAAAACGGCATCGGGGACCCCAAAAACCCCATCAGGGACCCCGAAATCCACTCGGGGATCCAAAAACAGCATCGGGGACCCCGAAAACCCCCTAAAGGACCCCAAAAATGGCATCGGGAACCCCAAAAACCCCATCAGGGACCCCAAAAACCCAATCGGGGACCCCAAAAACCCCATCAGGGACCCCGAAATCCACTCGGGGACCCCGAAAACGGCATCGGGGACCCCAAAAACCCCCTAAGGGACCCCAAAAACCCCATCAGGGACCCCAAAAATCCCTAAAGGACCCCAAAAACGGCATCGGGGACCCCAAAACCCCCTAAAGGACTCCAAAAACCCCATCAGGGACCCCGAAAACGGCATCGGGAACCCCGAAAACCCCCTAAAGGACCCCAAAAATGGCATCGGGGACCCCAAAAACCCCATCAGGGACCCCGAAAACGGCACCAGGGACCCCAAAAACCCCTAAAGGACCCCAAAAACCCCATCAGGGACCCCAAAAACCCCATCAGGGACCCCAAACCCCCCTCTCACCCCAAATCCAAGGGTCCCATCCCCCAAAATCCGGGGGTCCCACCCCAAAATCTGGGGTCTCACCCCAAATCCAGGGGTCCACCCCCCCAAATCCGGGATCCCCACACCCCAAAATCGGGGTCCCACACCCCAAATCCGGGGGTCCCACCCCAAACTCGGGGGTCCCACCCCAAACTCGGGTTCCTCACCCCAAATCCGGGGTCCCCACCCCAAATCCGGGGGTCCCACACCCCAAATCCGAGATCCCACCCCCCAAATTCGGGGGTCCCACCCCAAACTCGGGGTCTCACCCCCAAAATCGGGGCTTCCACACCCCAAATCCGGGGGTCCCACCCCAAACTCGGGGGTCCCCACCCCAAATCCGGGGGTCCCCACCCCAAACTCGGGGGTCCCACCCCAAACTCGGGGTCCCACCCCCCAAATCCGGGATCCCCACACCCCAAACTCGGGGTCCCACACCCCAAATCCGGGGGTCCCCACCCCAAACTCGGGGTCCCCGCTCCAAAATCGGGGGTCCCACCCCAAACTCGGGGTCCCACACCCCAAACTCGGGGTCCCCACCCCAAAATCGGGGTCCCCACCCCAAATCCGGGGGTCCCACCCCAAACTCGGGGTCCCACCCCAAACTCGGGGTCCCCACCCCAAATCCAGGGGTCCCACCCCAAATTCGGGGTCCCCACCCCAAACTCGGGGTCCCACCCCAAACTCGGGGTCCCCACCCCAAATCCAGGGGTCCCACCCCAAATCCGGGGGTCCCACCCCAAACTCGGGGTTCCCACCCCAAATCCGGGATCCCCACCCCCCAAAATCGGGGTCCCACCCCAAACTCGGGGGTCCCACCCCAAAATCGGGGTCCCACACCCCAAAATCGGGGTCCCCACCCCAAAATCGGGGGTTCCACCCCAAATCCGGGATCCCCACACCCCAAACTCGGGGGTCCCCACCCCAAATCCGGGGGTCCCACCCCCCAAACTCGGGGTCCCACCCCCCAAATCCGGGATCCCCACACCCCAAAATCGGGGTCCCACCCCCCAAATCGGGGAGTCCCCACCCCAAATCCGGGGTTCCCCACCCCAAATCCGGGGGTCCCACCCCAAATCCGGGGGTCCCACCCCAAACTCGGGGTCCCACCCCAAATTCGGGGCTCCCACACCCCAAATCCGGGGGTCCCACCCCAAAATCGGGGTCCCACCCCCCAAATCCGGGGGTCCCACCCCAAACTCGGGGTCCCCACCCCAAATCCGGGGGTCCCACCCCAAACTCGGGGTCCCACCCCAAATTCGGGGTCCCTCACCAGCTGCGCCTCCATGTCCCGCACGGTCTCGTTGGCGTCGTAGAACCCGAAAAGGCTTCGGGGGGGGAAATGGGGGGGTCACGGGGGGACCCCAAAATTTGGGGAGACCCCAAAAGGTCTCGGGGGGGGATTTGGGGGAATTTGGGGGGGATTTGGGGGGGATTTTGGGGTGATTTTGGGGTGATTTTGGGGGATTTGGGGGGGATTTGGGGGGATTTGGGGGGATTTTGGGGGGGATTTTGGGGTGATTTTGGGGGGAATTTGGGGGATTTGGGGGGATTTGGGGGGGGATTTGGGGGGGATTTGGGGGGAATTTGGGGGATTTGGGGGGGATTTGGGGGGGATTTGGGGGGAATTTGGGGGGATTTTGGGGGGATTTTGGGGGATTTGGGGGGGATTTTGGGGTGATTTTGGGCTGATTTTGGGGTGATTTTGGTGGATTTGGGGGGATTTGGGGGGGATTTTGGGGTGATTTTGGGGGGGATTTTGGGGGGATTTGGGGGGATTTGGGGGGGATTTTGGGGTGATTTTGGTGGATTTGGGGGGATTTGGGGGGGATTTGGGGGGAATTTGGGGGGGATTTTGGGGGATTTGGGGGATTTGGGGAGGATTTGGGGGGATTTTGGGGGGATTTTGGGGTGATTTTGGGGGATTTGGGGGGAATTTGGGGGGAATTTGGGGGAATTTGGGGGGATTTGGGGGGATTTGGGGGGATTTGGGGGGGATTTGGGGGATTTGGGGGGATTTGGGGGGGATTTTGGGGTGATTTTGGGGGGATTTGGGGGGATTTGGGGGGGATTTTGGGGTGATTTTGGGCTGATTTTGGGGTGATTTTGGTGGATTCGGGGGGATTTGGGGGGGATTTTGGGGTGATTTTGGTGGATTTGGGGGGATTTGGGGGGGATTTGGGGGGAATTTGGGGGGAATTTGGTGGATTTGGGGGGATTTGGGGGGAATTTGGGGGGGATTTTGGGGGGATTTGGGGGGTTTTGGGGGAATTTGGGGGGATTTTGGGGGAGTTTGGGGGGATTTGGGGGAATTTGGGGGGATTTGGGGGGGGATTTGGGGGGGATTTGGGGGGAATTTGGGGGGGATTTTGGGGGGATTTGGGGGGTTTTGGGGGGGATTTGGGGGGAATTTGGTGGATTTGGGGGGATTTGGGGGGATTTGGGGGGAATTTGGTGGATTTGGGGGGATTTGGGGGGGATTTGGGGGATTTGGGGGGGATTTGGGGGGAATTTGGGGGGATTTTGGGGGGATTTGGGGGGTTTTGGGGGAATTTGGGGGGATTTGGGGGGAATTTGGGGGGAATTTGGTGGATTTGGGGGGATTTTGGGGAGGATTTGGGGGGAATTTTGAGGGGATTTGGGGAGGATTTGGGGGGATTTGGGGGGATTTGGGGCCGGGTTTTTTTGGGCCAGGATTCGGAAACGTTTTGTGGGCAGTTTGAGGATTTTGGGCTGATTTTGGGGGAGTTTGGGGGAATTTTGGGGGGATTTTGGGGTGATTTGGGGAGGGTTTTTTGGGGGCTGGGATTCGGACACATTTTGGGGGTGGTTTGAGAAGAATTTTGGGGTGATTTGGGGGGATTTAGGGGAGGATTTGGGGGGAGGATTTGGGGGGATTTGGGGGGGATTTGGGGGGGGATTTGGGGGATTTTGGGGAGATTTGGGGGGAGGATTTGGGGGGATTTTGGGAGGATTTTAGGGGGATTTGGGGAGGATTTGGGAGGATTTTGGGGGGATTTTAGGGGGATTTGGGGCACTTTGGGGACGGATTTTTGGGGCTGGGTTTCAGACACGTTTTGGGGGTGGTTCGGGAAGGATTTGGGGGGGATTTTGGGGGGATTTTGGGGGGATTTTGGGGGATTTTTGGAGGGATTTTTGGGGCTGAGATTCAGAGACATTTTGTGGCCGGCTTGGGAAGGATTTTGGGGTGATTTTGGGGGATTTTGGGTCCCACCTGGACTGCCAGGGGGTGATGACGCCGTCGTCGGGGCCCCCGATCAGCACCAGGCGCTGGATCCGCAGCAGGTTCCGCTTCCAGTCTGGGGGAAAAAGGGGCAGATTTGGGGCCGTTTTGGGCTTTTTTGGGGCTGTTTTGGGCTTTTTCGGGGTTTTTTGGGGCTTTTTCGGGGCCGTTTCAGGCTTTTTCAGGGCTATTTTGGGCTTTTTGGGGGCTTTTTCGGGCTTTTTCGGGGCCGTTTTGGGCTTTTTCAGGGCCATTTCGGGGTTTTTTGCGGCCGTTTCGGGCTTTTTCGGGGCTATTTTGGGGCTTTTCGGGGCTATTTCGGGATTTTTCAGGGTTTTTCAGGGCCGTTTTGGGCTTTTTTGGGGCCATTTTGGGGCTATTTCGGGGTTTTTCGGGGCCGTTTCGGGGTTTTTTGGGGCTGTTTTGGCGTTTTTCGCGGCTATTTTAGGCTTTTTCAGGGCTATTTTGGGCTTTTTTGGGGCTATTTCGGGCTTTTTTGGGGCTATTTCGGGCTTTTTCGGGGTTTTTCAGGGCCGTTTCGGGGTTTTTCGGGGATTTTTTGGGGCCGTTTCAGGCTTTTTTGGGGCCATTTTGGGCTTTTTTGGGGTTTTTCAGGACTGTTTCGGGCTTTTTCGGGGCCATTTCGGGCTTTTTTGGGGGCGTTTCGGGCTTTTTTGGGGCCATTTCAGGGCTTTTCGGGGCTGTTTCAGGGGGTTTTTGGGGCTGTTTCACGGGGTTTGGGGGTTTTTGGGGGACGTTTTGGGGTTTTTCGGGGCCATTTCGGGGTTTTTTGAGGCCGTTTGAGGGGGTTTTGGGGTCATTTCAGGAGGTTTTGGGGTTTTTTGGGGGCCGTTTCAGGGTTTTTTGGGGGCGTTTCAGGGGGTTTTGGGGCTGTTTCAGGGGGTTTGGGGGTTTTTGGGGGCCGTTTTGGGGTTTTTCGGGGCCATTTCGGGGTTTTTTGAGGCCGTTCCGGGGTTTTTTAGGGGGTTTTGGGGTCATTTCAGGAGGTTTTGGGGTTTTTTGGGGGCCGTTCCGGGGTTTTCTGAGGCCGTTCCGGGGTTTTTTGGGGCGTTTTGGGGCTGTTTCAGGGGGTTTGGGGGTTTTTGGGGGCCGTTTCGGGGTTTTCTGAGGCCGTTCCGGGGTTTTCTGAGGCCGTTTCAGGGGTTTTTGGGGCGTTTCGGGGCGTTTTGGGGCTCACCAGAGGCGTTGGGGTGCAGCCGCTCGTCGTTGAGCAGCGCCAGGAAGTCGCTGCTGTTCAGGTACAGCTCCCGGTGGTGGGGGTCTGCGGGGGGGGGGGGGATTTGGGGAATTTCGGGGTTCAGGGACCCCCAAAAGTCACCCCCAGCCCGGGCTTTGGGGTCGGGGGTTTTGGGGAGGGGGAGATGGGGGATGAGGGGGAGGTTTTGGGAGTCTCAGGGGTTGTTTTGGGGGGGTTTAGGGGGTTTGGGGGGGGGTTGGGGGTCCCAGGGTTGTTTTGAGGGGATTTTGGAGGCTTTTTTGGGGGGGTTGGGGGGGGTTTTGGGGGTCCCGGGGATGGTTTTTAGGGGATTTTAGGGGTTTTGGGGGTCTCAGGGGTTGTTTTGGGGGGGTTTAGGGGGTTTGGGGGGGGGGGTTGGGGGTCCCAGGGTTGTTTTGGGGGTCCCGGGGATGGTTTTTAGGGGATTTTAAGGGTTTGGGGGTCTCAGGGGTTGTTTTGGGGGGGTTTAGGGGGGTTGGGGGTCCCAGGGTTGTTTTGAGGGGGATTTGGGGGTTTTTTGGGGGGTTTGGGGGGGGTTTTGGGGGTCCCAGGGTTGTTTTGAGGCGATTTTGGAGGCTTTTTTGGGGGGGTTGGGGGGGGGTTTGGGGGTCCCAGGGTTGTTTTGAGGGGATTTTGGGGTTTTTTGGGGGGGTTTTGGGGGTCCTAGGGTTGTTTGGAGGGGATTTTGGAGGCTTTTTTGGGGGGTTTGGGGGGGGGTTTTGGGAGTCCCGGGGATGGTTTATAGGGGATTTTAGGGGTTTTGGGGTCTCAGGGGTTGTTTTGGGGGGGGTTTGGGGGGGTTTAGGGGGTTTGGGGGGGGGGTTGGGGGTCCTAGGGTTGTTTTGAGGGGATTTTGGGGTTTTTTGGGGGGGTTTTGGGGGGGTTTGGGGGTCCTAGGGTTGTTTTGAGGGGATTTGGGGTTTTTTTGGGGGGTTTGGGGGGGGGTTTGGGGGTCCCAGGGTTGTTTTGAGGGGATTTTGGAGGCTTTTTTGGGGGGTTTGGGGGGGGTTTTGGGGGTCCCGGGGATGGTTTTTAGGGGATTTTAGGGGTTTTGGGGGTCTCAGGGGTTGTTTGGGGGGGGGTTAGGGGGTTGGGGGGGGGGGGGGGTTGGGGGTCCCAGGGTTGTTTTGAGGGGATTTTGGGGGTCTCAGGGTTGTTTTGGGGGTCCCCGGGTTGGTTTTTAAGGGGTTTTAGGGGTTTTGGGGGTCCCACGGTTGGTTTGGGGGGGTTTTTAGGGGTTTTTGGGGCTCCCAGGGTTGGTTTTTAAGGGGGTTTTGGGGTTTTTGGGGTCCCAGGGTTCTTTTTGGGGTCTTTTGGGGTCCCAGGGTTGTTTTGGGGATCCCGGGGATGAGTTTTGGGGGGTCCCAGGGGTTGTTTTGGGGGGTTTTTGGGGGTCCCAGGGTTGGTTTTGGGGGGTTTTTAGTGGGGCTCCCAGGGTTGGTTTTGGGGGGATTTTGGGGGTCCCAGGGGTTGTTTTTGGGGGCTTTTAGGGGTCCCAGAGTTGGATTTTGGAGGTTTTGGGGGGTTTTGGGGGGTCCCAGGGTTGGATTTTGGAGGTTTTGGGGGGGTTTTGGGGGTCCCAGGGTTGGACTTTAGGGGTTTTTAGGGGTTTTTGGGGGTCCCAGGGTTGGTTTTTAGGGGTTTTAGGGGTTTTTGGGGCCCCAGGGTTGGATTTTGGGGGGTTTTAGGGGTTTTTGGGGTCCCAGGGTTGGATTTTGGGGGTTTTTGGGGTCCCAGGGTTGGTTTTTAGGGGTTTTAGGGGTTTTTGGGGTCTCAGGGTTGGATTTCGGGGGGTTTTAGGGGTTTTTGGGGTCCCAGGGTTGGTTTTTAGGGGGTTTTGGGGGTTCCAGGGTTGGTTTTTAGGGGTTTTTGGCGGTTCCAGGGTTGGATTTTGGGGGTTTTTGGGGTTTCCAGGGCTGGTTTTTGGGGGTTTTGAGGGTCCCAGGGTTTGTTTTTGGGGGGTTTTTGGGGGCTTTTGGGGTCGGACCGTTCCAGTAGTTGCAGATGGAGACCCCCTGGCCCAGGGGGGTGTAGCAGAGGCGATAGAGGTTGGATTTCATGTGCCGGGGGAAAAGCCACTTCAGGTAATCGGTGTCTGCCCCCAAAAGAGCCGCGGACCCCCCGAAATCAGCCGGGGACCCCCCCCCCCCCCGAACCCCACTCAAGCTCCTCAGGAATCCCCAAAATCCCACCCGGAATCCCCCAGGGACCCCCCGGTGCAGTCTAAAAACGTCCCCTAAAAAAAGAAAAACGAAAAAAAAACCCAAAAAAACAAACAAAAAAAACCCCCCAAAAATTCAAAGAGAAGCCCAAAAATCCCCCCCCCCAAAAGAAAAAACAAAAAACCCCCCAAAAAACCCAAATAACAACAAAAAACAAACCAAAAAACATCCCCAAGAAAAAACCCCAAAAAGCCAACCCCCCCCAAAAAACCTTAAAAAAGGGAAAAAAAAAAAAAAAAAGAAAAAAAAACCACAAAAAACCCCCCAAAAACCAAAAAACGAACAAAAAAGAAACCAAAAAACCCCCAAATCCTCCCCAAACCCCCCTGGGACCCCCCCAAATCCTCCCAGAATCCCCCCAGGATCCCTCAAAGCCCCCCAGGACCCCCCCTGGGACCCCCCAAATCCTCCCCAAATCCCCCCAGGACCCCCCCAAACCACCCCAGGACCCCCCAAATTCCCCCCAGGACCCCCCCAAACTCCCCCAGGACCCCCCAAATCCACCTCAACCCCCCCCAAACCACCCCAGGACCCCTCAAATCCTCCCCAAATCCACCCCAGGACCCCCCAAATTCTCCCCAGGACCCCCCCAAACTCCCCCAGGACCCCCCAAATCCACCCCAGGACCCCCCAAATTCCCCCCAGGACCCCCCCAAACCACCCCAGGACCCCTCAAATCCTCCCCAAATCCACCCCAGGACCCCCCAAATTCTCCCCAGGACCCCCCCAAACTCCCCCAGGACCCCTCAAATCCCCCCAAACCCCCCCAAACCACTCCAGGACCCCTCAAATCCTCCCCAAATCCACCCCAGGACCCCCCAAATTCCCCCCAGGACCCCCCCCAAACCACCCCAGGACCCCTCAAATCTCCCCAAATCCACCCCAGGACCCCCCAAATCCTCCCCAAACCCCCCCAAACCACCCCAGGACCCCTCAAATCCCCCCAAATTCTCCCCAATCCCCTCTGGGACCCCCTCAAAGCCCCCCAGGATCCCCCCAGAACCCCCCCAAACCACCCCAGGACCCCTCAAATCCTCCCCAAATCCACCCCAGGACCCCCCCAGGACCCCTCAAAGCCCCCCAGGACCCCCCCAAACTCCCCCAGGACCCCCCAAATCCTCCCCAAACCCCCCCAAACCACCCCAGGACCCTTCAAATCCTCCCCAAATCCACCCCAGGACCCCCCAAATTCCCCTCCAATCCCCCCCAAACTCCCCCAGGACCCCCCAAATCCTCCCCAAACCCCCCAAATCCCCCCCAGGACCCCTCAAATCCCCCCAAATTCTCCCCAATCCCCTCTGGGACCCCCTCAAAGCCCCCCAGGATCCCCCCAGAACCCCCCCAAACCACCCCAGGACCCCTCAAATCCCCCCAAATTCCCCCCAAATCCACCCCAGGACCCCGCCAGGACCCCCCAAATTCCCCTCCAATCCCCCCCAAACTCCCCCAGGACCCCCCAAATCCTCCCCAAACCCCCCAAATCCCCCCCAGGACCCCCCAAATCCTCCCCAAACCTCCCCCAATCCCCTCTGGGACCCCCCAGGACCTCCCCAAATCCCCCCAGGATCCCCCCAGAACCCCCCCAAACCACCCCAGGATCCCCCCAAATCCCCCCAAATTCCCCTCAAATCCACCCCAGGACCCCCCAAATTCTCCCCAAAGCCCCCCAGGACCCCGCCGGGACCCCCCCTCACCCCCGTACTGCCCCATCTGCGGCGCCGCCAGCGAGATGAAGCTCTGCACGTTGTGGTCGGGGGTCGTGGCCAGCAGGGCCCGGCAGATGAGACCCCCTGGAATTGGGGAGGGGGCTCAGGGGAGGGGGTCCCGACACCCCCAGAGCCCCCCAGGAACCGCCCCTCCCCCCCCAAATTTCCATAAAGCTCCTCCCCCACCCCGAAATGGGATCTGCCTGGAATTGGGGAGGGGGCTCGGGGGGTGCCCGAAAAGCAGCTGAGACCCCCACCCATAAAGCCGGGAGGTTCGGGACCCCCACCCAGCAGCACGGGACCCCTCCCCATAAAGGCAGGACCCCCCTCGCACAGCCCCAGGAGCCCCGGGACCCCCCCCCATAAACCGGGGACCCCCTCCCACGACCACAAAACCGCCCGAGACCCCCTCCCACAGATCCAGGAGGTTCCCAGACCCCCACCCACCACCCCAGGACCCCTCCCCATAAACTCAGGACCCCCGGGACCCCCACCCATAAACCCAGGACCCCCTCCCACGGCCCCAAAAACACCCAGGACCCCCTCCCATGACCCCAAAACCGCCCGGGACCCCCTCCCACGGCCCCAAAACCACTCGAGACCCCAAAACCACAGCCCCAAAACCACCCAGGACCCCCTCCCACAGATCCAGGAGGTCCCGAGACCCCCACCCGCCACCCCAGGACCCCTCTCCATAAACTCAGGATCCCCAGGACCCCTCCCCATATACCCAGGACCCCCACCCACGACCCCAAAACCACCCAGGACCCCCTCCCACAGCCCCAAAACCACCCGAGACCCCCTCCCCGTAAACTCAGGACCCCCTCCCACAGATCCAGGAGGTTCCCAGACCCCCTCCCACCACCCCAGGACCCCTCCCCATAAACTCAGGATCCCCAGGACCCCTCCCCATATACCCAGGACCCCCTCCCACGACCCCAAAACCACCCAGGAGCCCCTCCCACGGCCCCAAAACCACTCGAGACCCCCTCCCACAGCCCCAAAACCACCCAGGACCCCCTCCCACGGCCCCAAAACCACCCAGGACCCCCTCCCATGACCCCAAAAACATCCAGGACCCCCTCCCACAGATCCAAAACCACCCGGGACCCCCTCCCCGTAAACTCAGGACCCCCTCCCACAGATCCAGGAGGTTCCCAGACCCCCACCCACCACCCCAGGACCCCTCCCCATAAACTCAGGACCCCCGGGACCCCCACCCATAAACCCAGGACCCCCTCCCAGGACCCCAAAACCGCCCGGGACCCCCTCCCACGGCCCCAAAACCACTCGAGACCCCAAAACCACAGCCCCAAAAGCACCCAGGACCCCCTCCCACAGATCCAGGAGGTCCTGAGCCCCCCACCCATCACCCCAGGACCCCTCCCCATAAACTCAGGATCCCCAGGACCCCTCCCCATATACCCAGGACCCCCTCCCACGGCCCCAAAACCACTCGAGACTCCCTCCCACCACCCCAAAACCACCCAGGACTCCCTCCCACGACCCCAAAACCACTCGAGACCCCCTCCCACAACCCCCCGGGGGTCCCGAGCCCCCCACCCATCACCCCAGGACCCCTCCCCATAAACTCAGGACCCCCGGGACCCCCACCCATAAACCCAGGACCCCCTCCCACGGCCCCAAAAACACCCAGGACCCCCTCCCACGGCCCCAAAACCACTCGAGACCCCCTCCCACGACCCCAAAACCACCCAGGGCCCCCTCCCACAGCCCCAAAACCACTCGAGACCCCCTCCCACGACCCCCCGGGGGTCCCGAGCCCCCCACCCACGCACCCACCCTGGCTGTAGCCCAGCAGGTGCACCCCGCGGGCGGCGTTGGCCATGATGGGGGCGAGCGCCCGGCGGAACCCGGCCACCTGCAGCCACAGCGGCCGCAGCGACGCGCCCCGGTCAAACAGGTCCAGCACCGTCACCTCCGTGCCCGGGTGGCTCTGGGGGGGTCAAAGGGGGCTCAGGGACCCCCAAAAACGGGCTCGGGGCTGTGGGAAACCCCCCTAGGAGGGGTTTGGGGTCGTGGGGAGGATTTGGAGGGGATTTGGGGGGGATTTTGGGAGGATTTGGGGGCACTCAGGGGGATTTGGGGGGGATTTGGGGACACCCGGGGGGATTTGGGGAGGATTTGGGGGGGATTTGGGGGCACCCAGGGGGATTTGGGAGGGATTTTGGGGGGATTTGGGGACACCTGGGGGATTTTGGGGGGATTGGGGGGCAATTTTGGGGGGATTTGGGGGCACCCAGGGGGTTTGGGGGGGATTTTGGGGGAATTTGGGGGGATTTTGGGAGGATTTGGGGGCACTCAGGGGGATTTCAGGGGGATTTGGGGGCACCCAGGGGGGTTTTGGGGGGATTTGGGGAGGATTTGGGGGGGTCCCAAGGATGACGGGGAGGTTTTGGGGTGGTCCCCGGGGGGGTTTTAGGGGGTCCCGAGGACAACGGGAGATTTCGGGGGTCCCTGGGGGGGTTCGGGCGGGATTTTGGGGGTTCCCGGGCGGTTTTTGGGGGTCCCGGGGGATTTTTGGGGGTCCCGAGGATAACGGGGATTTTAGGGGGTCCCCAGGGGTTCCCGGGGGGGTTTTTTGGGGGTCCCGGGGGGCTTTTGGGGCTCCCGGGGGTTTTGGGGGATCCCGAGGATAATGAGGGATTTTAGGGGATCCCCGGGGGGGTCCCGGGCGGGATTTTAGGGGGGTCCCGGGCGGTTTTGGGGCTCCCAGGGATTTTTGGGGATCCCGAGGATAACGGGGGATTGTAGGGGGTCCTCAGGGGTTCCCGGAGGGGTTTTTTGGGGGTCCCGGGGGTTTTTGGGGATCCCGAGAATAACGGGGAGGTTTTCGGGGTTCCCCGGGGGGGTCCCGGGCGGGATTTTAGGGGGTCCCGGGCGGTTTTGGGGCTCCCGGGGGGGTTTTTGGGGATCCCGAGGATAACGGGGAGGTTTTCGAGGTTCCCCGGGTGGGATTTTGGGGGGATCCCGGGCGGTTTTGGGGCTCCCGGGAGGTTTTTGGGGATCCCGAGGATAACGAGGAGGTTTTCGGGGTTCCCCGGGTGGGATTTTGGGGGGGTCCCGGGCGGTTTTGGGGCTCCCGGGGGTTTTAGGGGATCCCGAGGATAACAGGGGATTTTAGGGGGTCCCCAGGGGGTTCCCGGAGGGGTTTTTTGGGGGTCCCGGGAGGTTTTTGGGGATCCCGAGGATAACAGGGGATTTTAGGGTGTCCCCAGGGGTTCCCGGGGGGGTTTTTTGGGGGTCCCGGGCGGTTTTGGGGCTCCCAGGGATTTTTAGGGATCCCGAGGATAACGGGGAGGTTTTCAGGGTTCCCGGGTGGGATTTTGGGGGGGTCCCGGGCGGTTTTGGGGCTCCCGGGGGTTTTAGGGGATCCCGAGGATAACGCGGGATTTTAGGGGGTCCCCAGGGGGTTCCCGGAGGGGTTTTTTGGGGGTCCCGGGAGGTTTTTGGGGATCCCGAGGATAACAGGGGATTTTAGGGGGTCCTCAGGGGTTCCGGAGGGGTTTTTTGGGGCTCCCAGGGATTTTAGGGGATCCCGAGGATAACGGGGAGGTTTTCAGGGTTCCCCGGGGGGGTCCCGGGCGGGATTTTGGGTGGGTCCCGGGTGGTTTTGGGGCTCCCGGGGGTTTTGGGGGATCCCGAGGATAATGAGGGATTTTAGGGGGTCCCCGGGGGGGTCCCGGGCGGGATTTTAGGGGGGTCCCGGGCGGTTTTGGGGCTCCCGGGAGTTTTGGGGGATCCCGAGGATAACGGGGAGGTTTTCGGGGTTCCCCGGGTGGGATTTTGGGGGGGTCCCGGGCGGTTTTGGGGCTCCCAGGGATTTTTGGGGATCCCGAGGATAACGGGGAGGTTTTCGGGGTTCCCCGAGGGGGGGGGGTGTTTTTATTTTTGGGGGGGGGGTGTTTCCCACCTCGTTGATGAAGGCGCGCAGGTGGCGGAAGTCGCTGGGGCTATCGAAGAGTCCGTGCACGATGACCACGGGCCGGAACGGGACCCCCGCGACCCCCGCGACCCCCCCCGGGACCCCCGGGACCCCCACCCAGAGCAGCAGCAGCAGCAGCAAGAGGGGGAGGGGCAGCGGAGCCCCCCCCGCGCCCCCCCCGCGCCGCTCGGACCGCGCCGGGAGCATCTGCGGGGACAGAGGGGGAGGGGGGGGGGGGAGGGGTCAGTGCGACCCCCGCCCCTCCCCCACACTGCCCCAAAGACCCCCCCCTCCCCCCCCCCCCCGCGTCGTGTTTACCTCCCGGCTCCCCTCCCCCCCCACTCCACGTCACTTCCGGCTCCGGTGACCCCTCCCCCCTTCAAATCCCGCCCCTCCCCCACCCCGTGTTTGATTGCGCCCCGCCCCCCCCCCCCTTTTCTATCGCGATAATGGGGGAGGGGCTGAGGGGGGGGGCGGGGATCGCCTCTCGCCCCTCCCCCCCCCCCCTCCCACCCTGTTTGGAAATGGGGGCGGGGCGCGGATTCTCCACACCCCCCCCACACGCCCCTCCCCCACCCCACGCCCCCGAGGGGGGAGGGGCCGCGCGGGGGTGGGGGGAGGGGCAGCCATGGGGCGCTCGCTGTGGGGCTGGGGGCGCCGGAGACCCCCCCCGGCCGGGGACCCCCCCGAGGTGAGGCCGGGACCCTTTTTTGGGGAGGGGGGGGGGAGGGGGGGAAATCCCGGGGTGGGGGAGGGGCTGGGGGAACCCCCGGGGGGGGGAGGGGCGGCGCTCGTGCGGGGTCGCACGTCCGCGCGCGGGGGGGGGGGAGGGGCCGGGGAGACACGTGGAGGGGGGGGGGCTTGTTTTGGGGGGGTCCCGTTAATTGGGGAGGGGTCCCGAGTGATTTGGGGGGGGTCAGCGTTAATTGGGGAGGGTCCCGTTAATTGGGGAGGGTCCCGTTAATTGGGGAGGGGTCGGGAGTGATTTGGGGGGTTCCCGTTAATTGGGGAGGGGTCCCGAGTGATTTGGGGGGGGTCAGCGTTAATTGGGGAGGGTCCCGTTAATTGGGGAGGGGTCGCGAGTGATTTGGGGGGTTCCCGTTAATTGGGGAGGGTCCCGTTAATTGAGGAGGGGTCGGGAGTGATTTGGGGGTCTCCCGTTAATTGGGGAGGGGTCTTGTTAATTGGGGAGGGGTAGGGAGTGATTTGGGGGGTCTCCCGTTAATTGGGGAGGGTCCCGTTAATTGGGGAGGGGTCGGGAGTGATTTGGGGGGTTCCGTTAATTGGGGAGGGGTCGCGAGTGATTTGGGGGTTCCCGTTAATTGGGGAGGGGTCGCGAGTTAATTGGGGGGTTCCGTTAATTGGGGAGGGGTCGGGAGTGATTTGGGGGGTTCCCGTTAATTGGGGAGGGGTCTCGTTAATTGGGGAGGGGTCGCGAGTGATTTGGGGGGTCCCGTTAATTGGGGAGGGGTCGCGAGTGATTTGGGGGGCTCCCTTTAATTGGGGGGGGTTCCGTTAATTGGGGAGGGGTCGCGAGTGACTTCGGGGGGTTCCCGTTAATTGGGGAGGGGTCGCGAGTGATTTGGGGGGGTTCCGTTAATTGGGGAGGGGTCGCGAGTGATTTGGGGGGCTCCCGTTAATTGGGGAGGGTTCCCGTTAATTGGGGAGGGTTCCCGTTAATTGAGGAGGGGTCGAGAGTGATTTGGGGGGCTCCCGTTAATTGGGGAGGGTCCCGTTAATTGGGGAGGGGTAGCGAGTGATTTTGGGGGTTCCCGTTAATTGGGGAGGGGTCTCGTTAATTGAGGAGGGGTCGAGAGTGATTTGGGGGTCTCCCGTTAATTGGGGAGGGGTCTTGTTAATTGGGGAGGGGTCGCGAGTGATTTGGGGGGCTCCGCGTTAATTGGGGAGGGGTCGCGAGTGATTTGGGGGGTTCCCGTTAATTGGGGAGGGGTCGCGAGTGATTTGGGGGGTTCCCGTTAATTGGGGAGGGGTCGCGAGTGATTTGGGGGGTTCCGTTAATTGGGGAGGGGTCGGGAGTGATTTGGGGGGTCGCGAGTTAATTGGGGAGGGGTCGCGAGTGATTTGGGGGGTTCCCGTTAATTGGGGAGGGTCCCGTTAATTGGGGAGGGGTCGCGAGTGATTTTGGGGGTTCCCGTTAATTGGGGAGGGGTCTCGTTAATTGAGGAGGGGTCGGGAGTGATTTTGGGGGTTCCCGTTAATTGGGGAGGGGTCTTGTTAATTGGGGAGGGGTCGCGAGTGATTTGGGGGGTTCCCGTTAATTGGGGAGGGGTCGCGAGTGATTTGGGGGGTTCCGTTAATTGGGGAGGGGTCGGGAGTGATTTGGGGGGTTCCCGTTAATTGGGGAGGGGTCTCGTTAATTGGGGAGGGGTTGGGAGTGATTTGGGGGTCTCCCGTTAATTGGGGAGGGGTCTTGTTAATTGGGGAGGGGTCTTGTTAATTGGGGAGGGGTCGCGAGTGATTTGGGGGGTTCCCGTTAATTGGGGAGGGGTCGCGAGTGATTTGGGGGGTTCCGTTAATTGGGGAGGGGTCGGGAGTGATTTGGGGGGTTCCCGTTAATTGGGGAGGGGTCTCGTTAATTGGGGAGGGGTTGGGAGTGATTTGGGGGTCTCCCGTTAATTGGGGAGGGGTCTTGTTAATTGGGGAGGGGTCGCGAGTGATTTGGGGGGCTCCGCGTTAATTGGGGAGGGGTCTCGTTAATTGGGGAGGGGTCGAGAGTGATTTGGGGGGTTCCCGTTAATTGGGGAGGGGTCGGGAGTGATTTGGGGGGTTCCCGTTAATTGGGGAGGGGTCTCGTTAATTGAGGAGGGGTTGGGAGTGATTTGGGGGTCTCCCGTTAATTGGGGAGGGGTCTCGTTAATTGGGGGGTTCCCGTTAATTGGGGAGGGGTCCCGTTAATTGGGGAGGGTCGCGAGTGATTTTGGGGGTTCCCGTTAATTGGGGAGGGGTCTCGTTAATTGGGGGGTTTCCGTTAATTGGGTAGGGTCCCGTTAATTGGGGAGGGTCCCGAGTGATTTGGGGGGTTCCCGTTAATTGGGGGGGTTCCCGTTAATTGGGGAGGGGTCGCGAGTGATTTGGGGGGTTCCCGCTAATTGGGGAGGGTCCCGTTAATTGGGGAGGGGTCGCCAGTGATTAGGGGGGGTTCCCGTTAATTGGGGAGGGGTCCCGTTAATTGGGGAGGGGTCGCGATAATTACGGGGGGTTTCCTGTTAATTGCCGGTGTCCCGTTAATTGGAGGGCTGTCGTTAATTGCGCGTACCCCGTTAATTACGGGCGGGTCCCGTTAATTGCCGATATCCCGTTAATTATGGGGGCTGCCGTTAGTTGTGGGGGGTCCCATTAATTGCCGGTCTCCCGTTAATTACAGGGAACTCCCGTTAATTGCCGAGGGGCTCCCATTAATTGCCGGTATCCCGTTAATTACGGGGGCTCCCCTTAATTGTGGAGAGGGGGGTCCCGTTAATTGCGGGTATCCCGTTAATTGGGGTGGGGTCCTGATAATTACGGGGGGGTCCTGTTAATTGCCGGTATCCCATTAATTGGTGGGCTGCCGTTAATTGCTGGTATCCCGTTAATTACGGGGGGGCTCCCGTTAATTGTGGAGAGGGGCTCCCCTTAATTGTCGGCGTCCCATTAATTGCCGGTATCCCGTTAATTACGGGGGGCTCCCGTTAATTACAGGGGGTTTCCATTAATTGCCGGTATCCCCTTAATTGCGGGGGGTGGGGGGGGCCCATTAATTGACGGTGTCCTGTTAGTTATGGGGGGCTCCGTTAATTGGCGGTATCCCGTTAATTACAGGGGTTTCTCATTAATTGCCGGTATCCTGTTAATTCTGGGGAACTCCGGTTAATTGTTGAGGGGCTTCCATTAATTGCCGGTATCCCGTTAATTACGGGGAACTCCCGTTAATTGCGGGGGGGGGATCCCGTTTTTTGCCGGTATTTCATTAATTGCTGGTATCCCATTAATTACAGGGGCTTCCCGTTAATTGGCGGTATCCCGTTAATTGCTAGTATCCCATTAATTACAGGGAGTTCCCATTAGTTGCCCGTATCCCATTAATTGCCGCTATCCCGTTAATTACGGGGGGCTCCTCTTAATTGCGGAGGGGGGGTCTCATTAATTGCCGGTATCCCGTTAATTATCAGTATCCCTTTAATTACGGGGAACTCCCGTTAATTGCGGCGGAAGAGCTCCCGTTAATTGCGGGTGTCCCATTAATTGCCCGTATCCCGTTAATTACGGGGGGCTCCCCTTAATTGCGGGGGGGGGGGGGAGGGGAGGAATCCTGTTAATTGTCGGTATCCCATTAATTATGGTGGGCTCCCGTTAATTGTGGAGTGGGGTGGTCCCGTTAATTGCCGGTGTCCCGTTAATTGTTGGTGTCCTGTTAATTACGGGGGGCTCCTGTTAATTGTGGAGTGGGGGTGGTCCCGTTAATTGCCGGTATCCCGTTAATTACGGGAACTCCCGTTAATTGGGAGGGGGGGTGTGGGGAATCCCATTAATTGCTGGTATCCTGTTAATTACGGGGGGTTTCCGTTAATTGCCGGCATCCCGTTAATTACGAGGGGCTCCCATTAATTGCTGAGGGGGGTGGTCCCGTTAGTAGCCGGTGTCCCATTAATTGCTGGTGTCCCGTTAATTACGGGGGGTTCCTGTTAATTATTGGTATCCTGTTGATTACAGGAAACTCCCGTTAATTGCTGAGGGGCACCCATTAATTGCTGGTGTCCCGTTAATTACGGGCGGCTCCCGTTAATTGTGGAGGGGGGTGGTCCCGTTAATTGCCGGTGTCCCGTTAATTACGGGGGACTCCCATTAATTACGGGGAGGGTCCCATTAATTGCTGGTGTCCCGTTGATTACGGGGAACTCCCGTTAATTGCGGGGGGAATCCCATTAATTATTGGTATCCCTATTAATTACAGGGGCTTTCTATTAATTGCCAGTATCCCGTTAATTACAGGGAACTCCCGTTAATTACAGGGGGCTCCCATTAATTACAGGGAACTCCCGTTAATTACAGGGGGTTCCCGTTAATTACGGGGGGCTCCCGTTAATTACCACTACCCCGTTAATTGCCGGTATCCCGTTAATTACAGGGGGCTCCCCTTAATTACGGGGGATTCCCATTAATTCCCGGTATCCCGTTTATTACAGGGAGGTCCCGTTAATTACGGGGGATTCCCATTAATTCCCGGCATCCCGTTAATTGCCGGTATCCCATTAATTACGGGGGGCTCCCCTTAATTACGGGGGATTCCCATTAATTCCCGGCATCCCGTTAATTGTCGGTATCCCGTTAATTACAGGGGGCTCCCGTTAATTACCGCTACCCCGTTAATTGCCGGTATCCTGTTAATTACAGGGGGCTCCCATTAATTCCCGGCATCCCGTTAATTGTCGGTATCTCGTTAATTACAGGGGGCTCCCGTTAATTACCGCTACCCCGTTAATTGCCGGTATCGCGTTAATTACAGGGAGCTCCCGTTAATTACGGGGGATTCCCATTAATTCCCGGTATCGCGTTAATTACAGGGGGCTCCCCTAAATTACCGCTACCCCGTTAATTGCCGGTATCCCGTTAATTACAGGGAGCTCCCGTTAATTACGGGGGATTCCCATTAATTCCCGGTATCCCGTTAATTAGAGGGGACTCCCGTTAATTACCGCTACCCCGTTAATTGCCGGTATCCCGTTAATTACAGGGGGCTCCCGTTAATTACGGGGGATTCCCATTAATTCCCGGTATCCCGTTAATTAGAGGGGGCTCGCGTTAATTACCGCTACCCCGTTAATTGCCGGTATCCCGTTAATTACAGGGGACTCCCGTTAATTACGGGGGATTCCCACTAATTCCCGCCATCCCCTTAATTACCCCCAACTCCCCTTAATTACCGGGGGGAGGGGATCTCCCGTTAATTCCCGATCTCTTTCCCCCCCCCCCCCTCCCCCCTTCTCACCCCTCCCCTCCCCCACCTCAGGGGGTGCCCGGGGGGGGCCGCCCCCCCCTGCCCACTCTGGGGGCGACCTTGGGGCGGCTCCTGGGGGCCCTGGAGGCCCTGGTGGCCCCCCCGGACCGGGACCGGACCCGGCGGCTCGTGCGCGATTTTGGGGCGCCGGGGGGGGCGGGGCCGCGGCTGCAGGAGCGGCTGCGCAGGGCCCCCCCCGCCCCCCCCCGGCTGCCGGTGCGTGACCCCCCCGGGGGGGACCCCCGGAATTGGGGAGGGGGGGGATGGAAATTGGGGGAGGGGGATGGAATTGGGGGGGCTGGAATTGGGGGAGGGGGATGGAATTGGGGAGGGGGGGGATGGAAATGGGGAGGGGGATGGAAATTGGGGGGGCTGGAATTGGGGGAGGGGGATGGAAATTGGGGGAGGGGGCTGGAAATTGGGGGAGGGGGCTGGAATTGGGGGGCTGGAATTGGGGGAGGGGGCTGGAATTGGGGGAGGGGGATGGAAATTGGGGGAGGGGGCTGAAATTGGGGGAGGGGGATGGAATTGGGGGAGGGGGATGGAATTGGGGGAGGGGGATGGAAATTTGGGGAGGGGGCTGGAATTGGGGGGGGGATGGAATTGGGGGGGCTGAAATTGGGGGAGGGGGATGGAAATTTGGGGAGGGGGCTGGAATTGGGGGGGGGATGGAATTGGGGGAGGGGGATGGAAATGGGGGGAGGGGGATGGAATTGGGGGGCTGGAATTGGGGGAGGGGGATGGAAATGGGGGGAGGGGGCTGGAATTGGGGGGCTGGAATTGGGGGAGGGGGCCCCGAAACTGGGGGGGGGAGATGAAAATGGGGAGGGGGATGGAAATGGGGGGAGGGGGCTGGAATTGGGGGGGAGCTGAAACTGGGGGGGGTCCCGGGGGAATTTGGGGGGTCCCGGGGGGGTTTTGGAGGGTCCCGGGGGGGTCCCGGGGAGGTTTTGGGGGGTCCCGGGGGGTTTTGGGGTTCGGGGTCTCATCCTGGGGGGGTCCCGGGGGAATTTGGGGGGGTCCGGGGGTGTTTTGGGGTTCGGGGTCTCACACTGGGAGGGTCCTGGGGGGTTTTGGGGGTCCCAGGGGAATTTGGGGGGTCCCGGGGGAGGTTTGGGGGATCCCGGGGGGGGTCTCGGGGGGGTTTTGGGGTTCGGGGTCTCACGCCGGGGGGGTCCCGGGGGGGTCAGGAGTGGCCGTGGGGCTCCAGCGAGCGGCTCCCGCTGCCCGTCCACACCAGCGCCGGACTGGTGCTGCCCCGGCTGGACTGGGAGGACTGGAGGGGGCAGCTCTGGTGAGGGGGGGGGCACTGGGAGGGACTGGGAGGGACTGGGAGGGGATTGGGGGGACTGGGAGGGGGATTGGGAGGCACTGGGAGGGACTGGGAGGGGATTGGGGGGACTGGGAGGGAACTGGGAGGGACTGGGAGGGCACTGGTGTGTCACTGGTCCCTTACTGGTCCCTTACTGGTGTCCCTGGTCCCTTACTGGTCCCTTACTGGTGTCCCTGGCCCTTTAATGGTCCCTCACTGGTTCTTCACTGGTGTCACTGGTCCCTCACTGGTCCCTTACTGGTCCTTCACTGGTCCCTTACTGGTCCCTTACTGGTCCCTCACTGGTGTCACTGGTCCCTTACTGGTCCCTTACTGGTCCCTCACTGGTGTCACTGGTCCCTCACTGGTCCCTTACTGGTCCCTTACTGGTGTCCCTGGTCCCTTACTGGTCCCTTACTGGTGTCACTGCTCCCTTACTGGTGTCACTACTCCCTTACTGGTCCCTTACTGGTGTCACTGGTCCCTCACTGGTCCCTTACTGGTCCCTCACTGCTGCCTTACTGGTGTCACTGGTGTCTTACTGGTCCCTTACTGGTGTCACTGCTCCCTTACTGGTCCGTTACTGGTCCCTTACTGGTCCCTTACTGGTGTCACTGGTCCCTCACTGCTCCCTTACTGGTCCCTCACTGCTCCCTTACTGGTGTCACTGGTCTCTTACTGGTCCCTTACTGGTGTCACTGGTCTCTTACTGCTCCCTTACTGGTCTCTTACTGGTCCCTTACTGGTGTCACTGCTCCCTTACTGGTCCCTTACTGGTCCCTCACTGGTGTCACTGCTCCCTTACTGGTCCCTTACTGGTCTCTTATTCGTCCCTTACTGGTGTCACTGGTCCCTTACTGGTCCCTTACTGGTCCCTTACTGGTGTCCCTGCTCCCTTACTGGTCCCTTACTGGTCCTTTACTGGTGTCCCTGGTCCCTCACTGGTCCCTCACTGGTCCCTTACTGGTCCCTTACTGGTGTCACTGGTCCAGGTTCGCCGCCCGCCTCCTCTCGGGGGTCCTGGACTATCGGGAGCAGCTCCAGAGGTGCCCACGGGGGGGGGAACGGGGGGATTTGGGGGGGTTTTGGGGTTTTTGGGTTTTTTGGGGTTTTTTGGGGGTTTTTGGGTTTTTGGGGTTTGGGTTTTGGGGTTTTTTGTGTTTTTGGGGTTTTTTTGGGGTTTTTTTGGGGTGTTCTGGGTGGGGTTTTTGGGTTTTCTTCTTGGTTTTGGGGGGGGTTGGGTTTTTGGGGGGGTTTTGGGGGTTTTGGGGGTTTTTTTGGGGTTTTTGGTTTTTTTTGGGGTGTCCTGGATGGGTTTTTTTGGTTTTTTTTTTTTGGGGGGTGTCCTGAGTGGGTTTTTTGGGTTTTTGGGGGGGTTTTGGGGTTTTTTTAGGGTGTCCTCGGGGTTTTTTTGGGTTTTTTTGGGGTTTCTTTTGGGTGTCCTGGGTGGGTTTTTTGGGGGGATTTTGGGGTTTTTTGGGTTTTTTTTTTTGGTGTCCTGGGTGGGTTTTTTGGGGGGGTTTTGGGGTTTTTTGGGGGTTTTTTTTGGGTGTCCTGGGTGGGTTCTTTGGGGGGGTTTTGGGGTTTTTTGGGGGTTTTTTTTGGGTGTCCTGGGTGGGGTTTTTGGGGTTTTTTGGGGTGTCCTGAGTGGGTTTTTTTGGGGTGTCCGGGGTGGGTTTTTTTGGTTTTTTAAGGTTTTTTTTGGGGTGTCCGGGGTGGGTTTTTTGGGGTTTTTTTTGCAGTATCCTCAGTAGGTTTTTTTGGGGTGTCCCAGATCGGTTTTTTTTTGTTTTTTTTGGGGTGTCCTGGGTGGGTTTTTTTAGGTTTTTTTCGGGTGTCCTGGATGAGTTTTTGGGGTTTTTTTGGGGTGTCCTGGGTGGGTTTTTTTGGGGTGTCCCAGATCGGTTTTTTGGGTTTTTTTGGGGTGTCCTGGCTGGGTTTTTTGGGGGTTTTTTTAGGGTTTTTTTTGGGGTGTCCTGGGTGGATATTTTTGGGGTTTTTTGGGGGTGTCCTGGGTGGGGTTTATTGAAGTTTTTTTGGGGTGTCCTGAGTGGGTTTTTTTTTTGTTTTTTTGGGGTGTCCTGGGTGGGTTTTTTTGGGGGTTTTTTGGGGTTTTTTTTTGTTTTTTTGGGATGTCCTGGGTGGGTTTTTTGGTTTTTTTTTTGCAGTATCCTCAGTAGGTTTTTTTGGGGTGTCCCAGATCGGGTTTTTTTTGTTTTTTTGGGGTGTCCTGGGTGGGTTTTTTTAGGTTTTTTTAGGTTTTTTTCAGGTGTCCTGGGTGGGTTTTTTTGGGGTGTCCCAGATCGGTTTTTTGGGTTTTTTTGGGGTGTCCTGGCTGGGTTTTTTGGGGGTTTTTTTAGGTTTTTTTTGGGGTGTCCTGGGTGGATATTTTTAGGGTTTTTTGGGGGTGTCCTGGGTGGGGTTTATTGAAGTTTTTTTGGGGTGTCCTGGGTGGGTTTTTTTGGGGTTTTTTTTGGATTTTTTGGGATGTCCTGGGTGGGTTTTTTTGGGGTTTTTTTTGGTTTTTTTGGGGTGTCCTGGGTGGGTTTTTTTGGGGTTTTTTTTGGTTTTTTTGGGGTGTCCGGGGTGGGTTTTTTGGTTTTTTTTTTGCAGTATCCTCAGTAGGTTTTTTTGGGGTGTCCCAGATCGGTTTTTTTTGGTTTTTTTGGGGTGTCCTGGGTGGGGTTTTTTTGTTTTTTTAGGTTTTTTTGGGGTGTCCTGGGTGGGTTTTTTTAGGTTTTTTTCAGGTGTCCTGGATGAGTTTTTGGGGTTTTTTTGGGGTGTTCTCGGTAGGTTTTTTTGGGGTGTCCCAGATCGGTTTTTTGGTTTTTTTTGGGGTGTCCTGGGTGGGGTTTATTGAAGTTTTTTTTGGGGTGTCCTGAGTGGGTTTTTTTTTTGTTTTTTTGGGATGTCCGGGGTGGGATTTTTGGTTTTTTTTTTTTTTTGCAGTATCCTCAGTAGGTTTTTTTGGGGTGTCCCAGATCGGTTTTTTTTGGGTTTTTGGGGTGTCCTCGATAGATTTTTTGGCGGATTTTTTTTTTTTAGGGGGGTCGTTTCAGGCCCGGGGTGGTTTTTTTGGGGTGACCCTGACCCTGTGCCCCCCCCGGACAGGCGGGACCCCCCCGAGCCGTGGGTGCAGGCGGCTTTCGGGGGGTGCCGGGTGCCGGGACCCCGACGGGACGAGGTCCTGAGGGTCCCCCCGGGGGCGCAGCCCCCCCCCTTCGTCACCGTCAGCGCCAACGGGCAGGTGTGGGGGAGGGGCTGGGGGGGTCCTGGGGGGTCCTGGGGGGGTCCTGGGGGGTCCTGGGGGGTTTGGGGGGGTCCTGGGGGGGTTCTGGGTGAGTCTGGGGCGTCCTGGGGGGGCGTGGGGGGAGGGTCTGGGGGGTTCTGGGAGGGTTCTGGGTGAGTCCGGGGGGTCCTGGAGGGGTCCTGGGGGGGCGTGGGGGGGTTTCTGGGGGGTTCTGGGGGTCCGGGGGGGTTCTGGGGGGTTCTGGGGGGTTCTGGGGGGGTCCTGGGGGAGTTTGGGGGGTCCTGGGGGGTTCTGGGTGTCCTGGGGGTTCCTGGGGGGTTCTGGGGGGGTCCTGGGGGGTTCTGAGGGGGTTTGGGGGGGTCCTGGGGGGGTTCTGGGTGAGTCTGGGGGGTCCTGGGGGGGCGTGGGGGGAGGGTCTGGGGGGATCCGGGGGGGGTTCTGGGTGAGTCCGGGGGGTCCTGGGGGGGTTCTGGGGGAGTTTGGGGGGGTCCTGGGTGAGTCTGGGGGTCCTGGGTGAGTCTGGGGGGTTCGGGGGGGGTCCTGGGAGGGTCCTGGGGGGGCGTGGGGGGAGGGTCTGGGGGGTTCTGGGTGAGTCTGGGGGTTCCTGGGGGGTTCGGGGGGGGTCCTGGGGGGTTCTGAGGGGGTTTGGGGGGGTCCTGGGGGGGTTCTGGGTGAGTCTGGGGGGTCCTGGGGGGGTCCTGGGGGAGTTTGGGGGGGGTCCGGGGGGGATTCTGGGGGTCCTGGGTGAGTCTGGGGGGTTCGGGGGGGGTCCTGGGAGGGTCCTGGGGGGGCGTGGGGGGAGGGTCTGGGGTGTCCTGGGGGGTTTCTGGGGGGGTCCTGGGGGGGCGTGGGGGGAGGGTCTGGGGTGTCCTGGGGGGTTTCTGGGAGGGTCCTGGGGGGGCGTGGGGGGAGGGTCTGGGGGGTTCTGGGTGTCCTGGGGGTTCCTGGAGGGTTCTGGGGGGGTCCTGGGGGGTTCTGAGGGGGTTTGGGGGGGTCCGGGGGGGGTTCTGGGTGAGTCTGGGGGGTCCTGGGTGGTTCTGGGGGAGTTTGGGGGGGGTCCGGGGGGGGTTCTGGGGGTCCTGGGTGAGTCTGGGGGGTCCTGGGGGGGCGTGGGGGGAGGGTCTGGGGGGGTTCTGGGTGAGTCTGGGGGTTCCTGGGGGGTTCTGGGGGGTCCTGGGGGGTTCTGGGGGGATTTGGGGGGGTCCTGGGGGGGTTCTGGGGGAGTCTGGGGGGTCCTGGGTGGGTCCTGGGGGGGATTCTGGGGGGCCTTTGGGGGGGTCCTGGATGAGTCCAAATTCGGGGGAGGGGGGGGAGAGGGAGGGCAATAATTTTGGGGAGGGGTCTCACCCCAAATTTTACTCTCTCTCTCTTTCCCCCCCTCCCCCCCCCAATTCCAGTTTTTCCTGGTGGGGGTCGCCGCCCCCTCGGGCCGCCCCCTGCCCCCCCCCGCCCTTCTGGCGGCCCTGGAGGGGCTCCGGGCGCGCGCGGGGGGGGGAGGGGCCCGCGCCCACCCCCCCGTGGGGCTCCTGACGGGGCAGCACCGGCAGGACTGGGGGAGGGTCCACGGCCTCATGATGAGGGGTGAGGGGGGGGCTGGGGGGGGGGATTTTGGGGGGGTCTGGGAGGGATTTTGGGGGGGTTGGGGGGGATTTGGGGGCATTTGGGGGGGTCTGGGGGTGGTTTGGGGGGTCTGGGGGGGATTTTGGGGGGGTCTGGGAGTGGTTTGGGGGGTCTGGGGGGGATTTTGGGGGGGTCTGGGGGTGGTTCGGGGGGTCTAGGGGGGATTTAGGGGGGTCTGGGGGAGGTTTGGTGGAATTTGGGGGGTCTGGGGGGATTTTAGGGGGGTCTGGGTTCAGTTTGGGGGGATCTGGGGAGATTCAGGAGGATTTGGGGGCGTCTGGGGAGGTTTGGGGGTGGTTCCGGGGAGATTTGGGGGGGTCTGGGGGTATTTGGGGGGGTCTGGGGGTGGTTTGGGGGGAATTTGGGGGGGTCTGGGGGTGGTTTGGGGGGTCTAGGGGGGATTTTGGGGGGGTCTGGGAGTGGTTTGGGGGGTCTAGGGGGGATTTTGGGGGGGTCTGGGAGTGGTTCGGGGGGTCTGGGGGGGATTTGGGAGAATTTGGGGGGGTCTGGGGGTGGTTCAGGGGGTCTAGGGGGGATTTAGGGGGGTCTGGGGGTGGTTCGGGGTGGTCTGGGGGGGATTTGAGGGGCTTGGGGGGGATTTTTGGGGGGGTCTGGGAGGGATTTTGGGGGGGTTGGGGGGGATTTGGGGGCATTTGGGGGGGTCTGGGGGTGGTTTGGGGGGTCTGGGGGGGATTTAGGGGAATTTGGGGGGGTCTGGGAGGGATTTGGGGGGGTCTGGAGGTGGTTTGGGGGTGGTTCCGGGGAGATTTGGGGGGGTCTGGGGGAATTTGGGGGGTCTGGGGGTGGTTCGGGGGGTGTAGGGGGGATTTTGGGGGGGTCTGGGGGTGGTTTGGGGGGTCTAGGGGGGATTTTGGGGGGGTCTGGGAGTGGTTCGGGGGGTCTGGGGGGGATTTGGGAGAATTTGGGGGGGTCTGGGGGTGGTTCGGGGGGTCTAGGGGGGATTTTGGGGGGGTCTGGGAGTGGTTTGTGGGGTCTGGGGGGGATTTGGGAGAATTTGGGGGGGTCTGGGGCTGGTTCGGGGGAATTTCGGGTTTCTGGGGGGGATTTGGGGGGGTCTGGGGGAGATTTAGGGGGATTTGGGGGGGTCTGGGGGTGGTTCAGGGGGTCTAGGGGGGATTTAGGGGGGTCTGGGGGTGGTTCGGGGGAATTTGGGGGGTCTGGGGGGGATTTTAGGGGGGTCTGGGTTCGGCTTGGCGGGGTCTGGGGGAGATTCAGGGGGATTTGGGGGGGTCTGGAGGTGGTTTGGGGGTGGTTCCGGGGAGATTTGGGGGGTCTGGGGGGGATTTGGGGGGGGGTTGGGGGGTCTGGGGGTGGTTTGGGAGAATTTGGGGGGGTCTGGGGGTGGTTCGGGGGCCTCTTTGGGAGGGTTGGGGGGTCTGGAAGGGGTTGGGGGGGTCTAGGGGGGATTTAGGGGGGTCTGGGAGGGATTTAGGGGGGTCTGGGGGGGATTTTGGGGGGTCTGGGTTCGGTTTGGGGGGATCTGGGGAGATTCAGGGGGATTTGGGGGCGTCTGGGGAGGTTTGGGGGTGGTTCCGGGGAGATTTGGGGGGGTCTGGGGGAATTTGGGGGGTCTGGGGGTGGTTTGGGGGGTCTAGGGGGGATTTTGGTGGGGTCTGGGGGTGGTTCGGGGGGTCTGGGGGGGATTTGGGAGAATTTGGGGGGGTCTGGGGGTGGTTCAGGGGGTCCAGGGGGGATTTAGGGGGGGTCTGGGGGTGGTTTGGGGGAATTTGGGGGGTCTGGGGGGGATTTTAGGGGGGTCTGGGTTCGGTTTGGGGGGATCTGGGGAGATTCAGGAGGATTTGGGGGCGTCTGGGGAGGTTTGGGGGTGGTTCCGGGGAGATTTGGGGGGGTCTGGGGGAATTTGGGGGGGTCTGGGGGTGGTTTGGGGGGTCTGGGGGGGATTTGGTGGGGTCTGGGAGTGGTTCGGGGGGTCTGGGGGGGATTTGGGAGAATTTGGGGGGGTCTGGGGGTGGTTCAGGGGGTCTAGGGGGGATTTAGGGGGGGTCTGGGGGTGGTTCGGGGGAATTTCGGGGTTCTGGGGGGGATTTGGGGGGGTCTGGGGGTGGTTCAGGGGGTCTAGGGGGGATTTAGGGGGGTCTGGGAGGGATTTAGGGGGGTCTGGGGGAGGTTTGGGGGAATTTGGGGGGTCTGGGGGTGATTGGGGGGGGTCTGGGTTCGGCTTGGGGGGGTCTGGGGGAGATTCAGGGGGATTTGGGGGGGTCTGGAGGTGGTTTGGGGGTGGTTCCGGGGAGATTTGGGGGGGTCTGGGGGAATTTGGGGGGCTTGGGGGGGATTTGGGGGGTCTGGGGGGGATTTTGGGGTGGTCTGGGGGTGGTTCAGGGGGTCTGGGTGGGGCAGTGGGCGTGGTCAGAGCTGGGTGGGGCAGTGGGCGTGGCCACACCTGGGTGATGCAGTGGGCGTGGCCACACCTGGGTGATGCAGTGGGCGTGGCCACACCTGGGTGGCGCAGTGGGCGTGGCCACACCTGGGTGGCGCAGTGGGCGTGTCCACACCTGGGTGAGGCAGTGGGCGTGGTCAGAGCTGGGTGGGGCAGTGGGCGTGGCCACACCTGGGTGAGGCAGTGGGTGTGGTCACACCTGGGTGATGCAGTGGGCGTGGCCACACCTGGGTGGCGCAGTGGGCGTGGCCACACCTGGGTGATGCAGTGGGCGTGGCCACACCTGGGTGGCGCAGTGGGCGTGGTCAGAGCTGGGTGGGGCAGTGGGCGTGGCCACACCTGGGTGAGGCAGTGGGCGTGGTCACACCTGGGTGAGGCAGTGGGCGTGGCCACACCTGGGTGAGGCAGTGGGTGTGGTCACACCTGGGTGATGCAGTGGGCGTGGCCACACCTGGGTGGCGCAGTGGGCGTGGCCACACCTGGGTGGCGCAGTGGGCGTGGCCACACCTGGGTGGCGCAGTGGGCGTGGTCAGAGCTGGGTGGGGCAGTGGGCGTGGCCACACCTGGGTGGGGCAGTGGGCGTGGCCACACCTGGGTGAGGCAGTGGGCGTGGCCACACCTGGGTAAGGCAGTGGGCGTGGCCACACCTGGGTGGGGCAGTGGGCGTGTCCACACCTGGGTGAGGCAGTGGGCGTGGTCAGAGCTGGGTGGGGCAGTGGGCGTGGTCAGAGCTGGGTGGGGCAGTGGGCGTGGCCACACCTGGGTGGGGCAGTGGGCGTGGTCAGAGCTGGGTGAGGCAGTGGGCGTGGCCAGAGCTGGGTGGGGCAGTGGGCGTGGCCACACCTGGGTGAGGCAGTGGGCGTGGCCACACCTGGGTGGGGCAGTGGGCGTGGTCATAGCTGGATGATGCAGTGGGCGTGGGCACACCTGGGTGGGGCAGTGGGCGTGGCCACACCTGGCGGCAGGTGGGCGTGTCCCGTTAAGCCCCGCCCCTCCCCCAGACCGGCTGAGCCGCGCCTCCCTGGGCCGGATCCAGCGGAGCCTCCTGGTGCTGAGCCTGGACTCACCTGTGCTGGCCCCGCCCAGTGGGCGTGGCCCCGAGGGCGTGGCCGCCCAGGTGCTGCACGGGGGCGGGGCCGGCGCCAACAGCGCCAACCGCTGGTGGGACAAGACGCTGCAGGTGGGCGGGGCCTCGGGGGGGCGGGGCTCACCTGAGGGGCGTGGTCACAGCTGGGGGCGGGGCTTTGGTGGGCGGGGGTCACACCTGGGGGTGGGGTTACAGCTGGGGGTGGGGTTACACCTGAGGGGCGTGGCCTCACCTGAGGGGCGTGGTTACACCTGGGTGTGGGGTCATACCTGAGGGGCGTGGCCTCACCTGGGGGTGGGGTCACACCTGGGGGGCGTGGTCACACCTGGGTGTGGGGTTACACCTGAGGGGCGTGGCCTCACATGTGGGGGCGTGGCCTTACATGTTGGGGCGTGGTCGCACCTGAGGGGCGTGGCCTCACCTGGGTGTGGGGTCACACCTGAGGGGCGTGGTCACACCTGGGGGCGTGGCCTCACCTGTGGGGCGTGGCTTGGCCTTCTCGGGCATTTTCCGCTTGGGATTTTTGGGCTCTCCCAAACCTGGGTGGTGCCAGTGGGGCGGTGCCCAGGTGAGCAGTGCCCAGGTGAGCACCGCCCAGGTGAGCACCACCCAGGTGAGCAGTGCCCAGGTGAGCACCACCCAGGTGGGCACTGCCCAGGTGAGCACTGCCCAGGTGGGCACCACCCAGGTGAGCACCGCCCAGGTGAGCACTGCCCAGGTGAGCACTGCCCAGGTGGGCACCACCCAGGTGGGCACCACCCAGGTGAGCACCGCCCAGGTGGGCACCACCCAGGTGGGCACCACCCAGGTGAGCACTGCCCAGGTGGGCACCACCCAGGTGAGCACTGCCCAGGTGAGCACCGCCCAGGTAACCACCACCCAGGTGAGCTCACCTGTTGTGCCCACACCCAGCTCGTGGTGGGCCAGGATGGCACCTGCGGGGCTCTCTACGACCCGGCCGTCACCGACAGCGCCGTGGTGGCCGAGCTGCTGGACCACGCCCTGGAGCACAGGTGAGAGCTGCTGCGCTGGGCGTGGCTCCGGCGAGGGGCGTGGCCCAGGTGACCTCACCTGCGCTCAGGTACATCCCCCTCCCCTCCCCCACCCTGCAGCCGCCGCCTCGGCCCCACCCCCCCGGCAGCTCCCCCGCCCCTCCCCCCGCCCCAGCGGCTGCGCTTCAGCGTCGGCCCCGAAATCGTGCCCGAGGTGGAGAGAGCCAAGCGCCACCTGGACAGGTGAGGTGGGGGAGGGGCTGGGGGTGAGGCTGGGGGTGGGGGAGGGGCCGCTGTGATGCCCTCTGCCCCTCCCCCCCCCCAGCCTGGCGGCCGATGTGGACGTTCACTGCTTCCAGCACGAGGGCCTGGGCGCGGCCGCGGGGCTGCGGCCCGAGGCGCTGGTCCAGGTGGCGCTGCAGGTGGCCTTCTACAGGTGAGGGGGGCTGGGAGGGGGCACCTGGGGGGAGCTGGGGGGCACCTGGGGGTACCTGGGGGGAGCTGGGGGGAGCTGGGGGGAGCTGGGGGCACCTGGGGGGAGTTGGGGGCACCTGGGGGGTATTTGGGGGGAGCTGGGGGCACCTGGAGGGAGCTGGGGGCACCTGGGGGGAGCTGGGGGGAGCTGGGGGGTACCTGGGGGGAGCTGGGGGTACCTGGGGGTACCTGGGGAGTATCTGGGGGCACCTGGGGGGAGCTGGGGGGAGCTGGGGGCACCTGGGGGTATCTGGGGGGTACCTGGGGGTACCTGGGGGGAGCTGGGGGGAGCTGGGGGCACCTGGGGGTACCTGGGGGGCACCTGGGGGTATCTGGGGGTATCTGGGGAGTACCTGGGGGTACCTGGGGGGCACCTGGGGGGAGCTGGGGGCACCTGGGGGTACCTGGGGGGAGCTGGGGGCACCTGGGGGGTACCTGGGGGGAGCTGGGGGCACCTGGGGGTACCTGGGGGGCACCTGGGGGTATCTGGGGGTATCTGGGGAGTACCTGGGGGTACCTGGGGGGCACCTGGGGGCACCTGGGGGTACCTGGGGGTACATGGGGGGAGCTGGGGAGTATCTGGGGGTACCTGGGGGGTACCTGAGGGGAGCTGGGGGTACCTGGGGGTATCCGGGGGTATCTGGGGGTATCTGGGAGCACCTGGAATCACCTGGGGGCACACCTGGGCATGCCTGGGGGCACACCTGGGCACACCGGGGCACACCAGAGCACACCCAGGATACACCTGGGCTCACCTGGGGCACGCCTAGGGCACACCTGGGGCTCACCTGGGTGCACTTGGGACACACCTGGGGCACCTGGAATCACCTGGGGGCACCCGGGGGCATCTGGGGCACACCTGGGGGCACCTGAAATCAACAGGTGTGCCAAGGTGGGACCCAGGTGTGCCCTGGGTGTGTCCCAGGTGTGCCCAGGTGTGCCCAGGTGTGCCCTGGTGTGTCCAGGTGTGCCCCAGGGGTACCCAGGGATGGGGGACACACCTGAGCCCAGGTGAGCTCTGGGTGTGCCCCAGGTGTGCCCAGGTGTGCCCAGGTGCACCCCAGGTGTGCCCAGGTGTGCCCAGGTGTGCCCCCAGGTGCCCCCCAGGTGTGCCCCAAGGATGGGGGACACCCCTGAGCCCAGGTGAGCCCTGGGTGTGTCCAGGTGTGCCCAGGCGCACCCCAGGTGTGCCCAGGTGTGCCCCAGATGCCCCCAGGTGCACCCCAGGTGTGCCCAGGGATGGGGGACGCCCCTGAGCCCAGGTGAGCTCACCTGTGCCCCCCGCAGGGCCCACGGCTCCCTCTGTGCCACCTGCGAGCCGCTGTCGCTGCGCCGGGTGCTACCTGGCTGCACCGACCTGCTGCGCCCACCTGGGCCGCCCTGCCTGGCACTGGCCCGTGCCCTCGACGACCCCGACGCGCAGGTGAGGGCAGGGCGGGGGGCGGGCGGGGCCCAGGTGTGCCCAGGTGTGCCCAGGTGGGACCCAGGTGTGCCCAGGTGTGCCCCAGGTGTGCCCAGGTGTGCCAAGGTGTGCCCCAGGTGTGCCCCAGGTGTGCCCAGGTGTCCCTAGGTGTACCAAGGTGGGACCCAGGTGTACCCAGGTGTACCCAGGTGTGCCAAGGTGGGAGCCAGGTGTGCCCAGGTGTCCCTAGGTGTGCCCCAGTGGTGCCCAAGTGTGCCCAGGTGTGCCAAGGTGGGACTCAGGTGCAACTCAGGTGCCCCCATGTGTGACACAGGGCTGCCCAGGTGTGCCCAGGTGTGCCCAGGTGTGCCCCAGGTGTGCTCAGATGCCCCCAGGTGTGCCCCAGGTGTGCCCCCAGGTGCCCCCAGGTGTCCCCAGGTGTGTCCCACGTGCCCCCCAGGGGTGCCCAGATGCCCCCAGGTGCCCTCAGGTGTGCCCCAGGTGTCCCCAGGTGTGCCCCAGGTGCCCCCAGGTGCCCCCAGGTGTGCCCCCAGGTGTGCCCAGGTGCCCCCAGGTGTGCCCAGGTGTGACCCAGGTGTGTCCCCAGCCCGAGCTGCTGCTGGCGCTGCTGCGCGAGGCCGTGGAGGCGCAGGACAGGCGGACGGAGGAGGTGAGGGGGAGGGGACAGGTGAGGGGTGGGAGTGGCGTGGGGGCGTGCCCAGGGGTGTGCCCAGGGGTGTGCCCAGGGGTGTGCCCAGGTGTGTGCCCAGGTGTGCCCAGGGGTGTGCCCAGGTGTGTGCCCAGGTGTGCTCAGGTGTGTGCCCAGGGGTGTGCCCAGGGGTGTGCCCAGGTGTGGGGATGTGGCTCTGGGTGTGGCTCCGGCTGTGCCCAGGTGTGTCCCGGTGTGCCCAGGTGTGTGCCCAGGTGTGCCCAGGTGCGTGGGTGTGCCTCTGGCTGTGCCCAGGTGTGTCCCAGTGTGCCCAGGTGTGTGCCCAGGTGTGTGGGTGTGGCTCCGGCTGTGCCCAGGTGCGCCCAGGGGTGTGCCCAGGTGTGTGCCCAGGTGTGCCCCGCCCCTCGGTGCCCAGGTGTGTGGGTGTGGCTCTGGCTGTGCCCAGGTGTGCCTAGGTGTGTGCCCAGGTGTGTCCAGGTGTGTGCGCAGGTGTGTGGGTGTGGCTCTGGCTGTGCCCAGGTGTGCCCAGGTGCATGGGTGTGGCTCTGGCTGTGCCCAGGTGTGTCCAGGTGTGTGCCCAGGTGTGCCCAGGTGTGTCCAGGTGCATGGGTGTGCCTCTAGCTGTGCCCAGGTGCACCCAGGTGTGTGCCCAGGTGTGCCCAGGTGTGTGCCCAGGTGTGTGCCCAGGTGCGTGGGTGTGGCTCTGGCTGTGCCCAGGTGCGCCCAGGTGTGTGCCCAGGTGTGCCCAGCTGTGTGGGCGTGGCCGCACAGGTGACTCTGTGCCCCGCCCCTCGGTGCCCAGGTGTGTGGGTGTGGCTCTGGCTGTGCCCAGGTGTGCCCAGGCGTGTGCCCAGGTGTGCCCAGGTGTGCCCAGGTGTGTGCCCAGGTGTGTGCCCAGGTGTGTGCGCAGGTGTGCCCAGGTGTGCCGAGCTGTCTGGGTGTGCCTCTAGCTGTGCCCAGGTGTGTCCAGGTGTGTGCCCAGGTGTGCCCAGGTGTGTCCAGGTGTGTGGGTGTGTCTCTAGTTGTGCCCAGATGTGTGCCCAGGTGTGTGCCCAGATGTGCCCAGCTGTGTGCCCAGCTGTGTGCCCAGGTGTGTGCCCAGCTGTGTGGGCGTGGCCGCACAGGTGACCCCCCGCCCCTCGGTGCCCAGGTGCTGTCCGGGCGGGGCCCCGAGCGCCACCTGCAGCGGCTGCGCCAGGCAGCGCTGGCGGCCGGGGAGCCGCTCCCCGAAATCTTCCTGGACCCCGCCTACGCCGAGGCCACGCACTTCCGGCTCTGCACCCTGCAGGTGAGCCCGAGCACCCCGAAAACCACCCGGGACACCCCCAAAAAATCACCCGGGACACCCAAAAACCGCCCGGGACACCAAAAAACACCCAGGGACCCCAAAAACCTCCTGGGAGCCCCCAAAAACCACCCGGGGAGCCCAAAAAACCACCCGGGGACCCCAAAAACCTCCTGGGAGCCCCCAAAAACACCCGGGGACCCCAAAAATCACCCGGGGACCCCAAAAACCACCCAGGGACCCCAAAAACCTCCTGGGAGCCCCCAAAAACACCCGGGGACCCCAAAAAACACCCGGGACACCCCCAAAAACCACCCGGGGACCCCAAAAAAACACACGGGAACCCCCAAAAAACACCCGGGACACCCCAAAAACTTCCTGGGGACCCCAAAAATCTCCTGGGGACCCCAAAAACCTCCTGGGAGCCCCCAAAAACACCCGGGGACCCCAAAAAACACCCGGGACACCCCAAAAAAATCACCCGGGGACCCCAAAAACCACCCGGGACACCCCAAAAACCACCCGGGACACCAAAAAACACCCAGGGACCCCAAAAACCTCCTGGGAGCCCCCAAAAACACCCGGGGACCCCAAAAAACACCTGGGACACCCCCAAAAGCCACCCGGGACACCCCCAAAAACCACCCGGGACATCCCAAAAAAACCACCCAGGGACCCCAAAAAAATCACCCGGGACACCCCAAAAAAATCACCCGGGACACCCCAAAAATCACCCGGGGCACCCCAAAAATCACCCGGGGACCCCAAAAACCACCCAGGGACCCCAAAAAAATCACCCGAGGAGCCCAAAAACCACCCGGGACACCCCAAAAACCACCCGGGACACCCCCAAAAACCACCCGGGGACCCCAAAAAAACACACGGGAACCCCCAAAAAACACCCGGGACACCCCAAAAACTTCCTGGGGACCCCAAAAATCTCCTGGGGACCCCAAAAACCTCCTGGGAGCCCCCAAAAACACCCGGGGACCCCAAAAAACACCCGGGACACCCCAAAAAAATCACCCAGGGACCCCAAAAACCACCCGGGACACCCCAAAAAAATCACTCGGGGACCCCAAAAACCACCCAGGGACCCCAAAAACTTCCTGGGAGCCCAAAAAACCACCCGGGACACCCCAAAAAAATCACCCGGGGAGCCCAAAAAACCACCCGGGGACCCCAAAAACCACCTGGGACACCCCAAAAAAAAATCCAGGGGCCCCAAAAAGCTCCTGGGAGCCCCCAAAATCACATGGGACACCCCAAAAAACCACCCGGGGACCCCAAAAACCTCCTGGGAGCCCCAAAAAAACACATGGGAACCCCCAAAAACCACCCGGGGACCCCAAAAACCTCCTGGGGACCCCAAAAAAACTCCTGGGAGCCCCCAAAAACCTCCTGGGAGCCCCCAAAATCACACGGGACACCCCAAAAACCACCCTGAATACCCCAAAAATCCACCCAGGAACCCCAAAACATTTGGGAACCCCAAAAACCACCCAGGAGCCCCAAAAACCACCCGGGAACCCCCAAAAAACCACCCTGAATACCCCAAAAATCCAGTAACACCTAAAAATCCCCCCCAAATTTCCCCCAAATCCCCCCCCAATTTTCCCCAAATCTGCCAAGTCCCCCCCAAAATCTCCCAGATCCCCCCAAAATCCTCCCCAAAATTCCCTAAATCCCCCCAAAATCCCTGAAATCCCCCCAAATCTCCCAAATCCCTCCCCAAATCCCTCCTCAAATCCCTCAAAATCCCTTAAGTCCCCCAAAATTCCCCAAATCCTCCCCAAACCCCCCTAAATCCCCCCCGAATTGCCCCAAATCCCCCCAGATCCCCCAAAATCCCCCCAAATCTCCCAATTCCTCCCAAAATCCCCCAAACTCCCTCAAACTCCCCCAAACTCCCCCAAATCTCTCCCAAATCCCCCCAAAATCCCCTCAAATCCCCCCAAATGCCCCTCCAAAGTCCCCCAAATCCCCCCCAAATCCTCTCAAATCCCCCCAAATCCCCCTCAAAATCCCCCAAATTCCCCCCAAATCCCCCGCAAATCCCCCCAAACTCCCCCAAATCCCCCTCAAATCTCCCCCAAATCCCCCCCAACCCCCCCAAACCCCCCAAATCCCCCCCCAAATTCCCCACATCCCCCCAAATCCTCCCCAAATCCCCCTAAATCCTCCCCAAATCCTCCCCAAATCCCCCCCCAAATTCCCCAAATCCCCCCAAATCCCCCCTAAATCCCCCCAAATTCCCCCCCAGGTGCGCTCCCGTGAGGGCTCGTGGCTGCTCCGGGGGCCGCTGGTGCCGGACGGTTACGGGGTGGGGGTGGGGCACGTGGCCCCCCGGGACCCCCCCCCGAAGGACCCCCGAGCCCCCTCCCCAAATTGGGGGCTGCGCGTGGCCGTCACCGCCTTCGGCTGCTGCCGCCGCACCGGGGCCGCGCACCTGGGCAGCGCCGTGCGCGGGGTCCTGGAGCGCCTGGGGGGGCTCCTGCGGGGCCGCGCCCTCCCCTGAGCCCCCTCCCCAAAAAAAAAATCCATCCCCAAAAAAATCCCCGAAATCCCCCCCAAAAAAATCCCGCCCCAAATGGCCCGAAATCACCCCGAAATCACCCCGCAAATTTCCCCAAATCTCTGAAATCCCACCCCAAATCCTCCCCAAAATTCCGCCTGGGGGGGGCTCCTGCGGGGCCGCGCCCTCCCCTGAGCCCCCTCCCCCCCAAAAAAAAATCCGTCCCCAAAAAAATCCCCCCAAAAATCCCACCGCGAATGGCCCCAAATCTCTGAAATCGCACCCCAAATCCTCCCCCCAAATTCTGCCCCAAATCCCCCCAAATCTGCTCAATCCCCCCCAAATCCCCCTCAAATCCTCCCCAAAATCCCCCAAAATTCCCCCAAAATCCCCTCCCAAATCCCCCCCGAAATCCCCGTCAAATTCCCCAAAATCCTCCCTAAATCCCCCATCAAATTTCCCCAAATCCCCCCCAGATCCTCCCCTAAATCCTCCCCAAATCCCCCCCCCAAAAATCCCCCCCAAATCTCCCCAGATCCCCAAAATCCCCCCCCAAAATCCCTGAAAATCCCCCGAAATCTCCCCCAAATCTCCCCAAATCTCCCCCAAAATCCCCTAAATCCCCCTCAAATCTCCCAAATCCCCCCCCAAAATCCCCCCCAAAGGACCCCCGGGCCCCCTCCCCAAATTGGGGGCTGCGCGGGGTCCTGGAGCGCCTGGGGGGGCTCCTGCGGGGCCGCGCCCTCCCCTGAGCCCCCTCCCCAAAAAAAAAATCCATCCCCAAAAAAATCCTCGAAATCCCCCCCAAAAAAATCCCGCCCCAAATGGCCCGAAATCACCCCGCAAATTTCCCCAAATCTCTGAAATCCCACCCCAAATCCTCCCCAAAATTCCGCCTGGGGGGGCTCCTGCGGGGCCGCGCCCTCCCCTGAGCCCCCTCCCCCCAAAAAAAATCCGTCCCCAAAAAAATCCCCCCAAAAATCCCACCGCGAATGGCCCCAAATCTCTGAAATCGCACCCCAAATCCTCCCCCCAAATTCTGCCCCAAATCCCCCCAAATCTGCTCAATCCCCCCCAAATCCCCTTCAAATCCTCCCCAAAATCCCTCCGAAAATCCCCCAAAATTCCCCCCAAAATCCCCGCCAAATTTCCCCAAATCCCCCCCAAATCCTCCCCAAAATCCTCCCCAAAATTCCCCAAAATCCCCCAAAATCCAACCCAAAATTATCCAAATCCCTGAAAATCCCCCCAAAATGCTGAAAATCCCCCCCAAATCCCCCCCAATCCAACGCAAAATTACCCAGAATTACCCAAATCCCCCAAAATCCCCTAAATCCTCCCCAAAAATCCCCCCAAAATCCCCCAAATTCCCCAAATCCCCCCCCAAATCCTCCCCAAATTTCCCCAAATCCCCCAAAATCCCCCCTCAGCCCAAAATAAAACCCCGCAGCCTCTACCCCGAAATTTGGGGCGAAAAGTGTCGGGTTTGGGAACGGTGAAATGTTAAATAAAGGAGATCGGTGTCACCGAGTTGTGGGGGATGGGGTCGGGATTTGGGGTCGGGATTTGGGGTCGGGATTTGGGGGTTCCCAGTTGGGATTTGGGGTCGAAATTTGGGGGGTCTGGGTCACAATTTGAGGTCGGAATTTGGGGTCGGGATTTATGGTCGGGATTTGGGGGGTCCCGGTCGGGATTTGGGGTCGGAATTTGGGGGTTCCCGGTCGGGATTTGGGGTCGGGATTTGGGGGGTCCGGGTCGCAATTTGGGGTTGGAATTTTGGAGTCCCGGTTGGGTTTTGGGGTCAGGATTTGGGGTCGGAATTTGGGGGGTCCCGGTTGGGATTTGGGGTCGAAATTTGGAGGGTCCTGGTCGCGATTTGAGGTCGGGATTTGGGGTCGGGATTTGGGGTCGGGATTTGGGGGTTCCCGGTCGGGATTTGGGGTCGGAATTTGGGGGTTCCAGGCAAGGATTTGAGGTCAGGATTTGGGGTCGGGATTTGGGGTCGGGATTTGGGGTCGAAATTTGGGGGGTCCAGGTCACGATTTGAGGTCGGAATTTGGGGCCGGAATTTGGGGGTTCCAAGCGGGATTTGGGGTCGGGATTTGGGGTCGGGATTTGGGGTCGAAATTTGGGGGGTCCCGGTCGGGATTTGGGGTCGGGATTTGGGGGGTCCATGTCGCGATTTGGGGTCGGGATTTGGGGCTGAAATTTGGGGGTTCCAGTCGGGATTTGGGGTCGAAATTTTGGGGGTCCGAGTCGCAATTTGGGGCCGGGATTTGGGGTCGGGATTTGGGGAGTCCCGGTCGGGATTTGGGCTCGGAATTTGGGGGGTCCAGGCAAGGATTTGGGGTTGGAGTTTGGGGGATCCCGGTCACGATTTGGGGTCGGGATTTGGGGCCAGAATTTGGGGGTTCCAAGCGGGATTTGGGGTTGAAATTTGGGGGGTCCTGGTCGGGTTTTGGGGTCGGGATTTGGGCTCGGAATTTGGGGGGTCCAGGTCGCGATTTGGGGTCGGGATTTGAGGTCACAATTTGGGGGACCCCTTCCGGAGTTTGGGGGTCAGTTCAGCCCCGTTCCAGAGGATCCATTCCGGGATTTGTGGTCAGATCCAGTTCGGAATTTGTGGGATCCAGGCCGGGATTTGGGGGCCAGAATTTGGCGGGTCTGGGCGAGGATTTGGGGTTGGAATTTGGGGGATTCGGGGCAGGATTTGGGGTCGATTCCCGGTGAGAATTTGTGGGATCCAGGCTGGGATTTTGGGGCGGGCTCCAGTCCCAAATTTGTGGGATCCAGGCCGGGATTTGGGGTGGGCTCCAGTCCCGAATTTGTGGGATCCAGGCCGGGATTCAGGGGTCAGTCCAGTCCCAATCCAGTGGATCCAGGCCAGGATTTGGGGTGGGCTCCAGTCCCGAATTTGTGGGATCCAGGCCAGGATTTGGGGGCGGGCTCCAGTCCCGAATTTGTGGGATCCAGGCCGGGATTTGGGGTGGGCTCCAGTCCTGAATTTGTGGGATCCAGGCCGGGATTCAGGGGTCGGTCCAGTCCCAATCCGGTGGATCCAGGCCAGGATTTGGGGGTCAGTCCAGTTCCAATCCGGTGGATCCAGGCCGGGATTTGGGGTGGGCTCCAGTTCCAATCCGGTGGATCCAGGCCGGGATTTGGGGGTGGGCTCCAGCCCCGAATTTGTGGGATCCAGGCCAGAATTTGGGGCGGGCTCCAGTTCCAATCTGGTGGATCCAGGCCAGGATTTGGCGTGGGCTCCAGTCCTGAATTTGGGGGATCCAGGCCGGGATTTGGGGGTGGGCTCCAGTCCCGAATTTGTGGGATCCAGGCCAGGATTTGGGGGTGAGCTCCAGTCCCGAATTTGGGGGATCCAGGCCAGGATTTGGGGGTGGGCTCCAGTCCCGAATTTGTGGGATCCAGGCCAGGATTTGGGCGTGGGCTCCAGTCCTGAATTTGTGGGATCCAGGCCAGGATTTGGGGTGGGCTCCAGTCCCGAATTTGTGGGATCCAGGCCAGGATTTGGGCGTGGGCTCCAGTCCTGAATTTGTGGGATCCAGGCCGGGATTTGGGGTGGGCTCCAGTCCCGAATTTGTGGGATCCAGGCCAGGATTTGGGGTGGGCTCCAGTCCCGAATTTGTGGGATCCAGGCCAGGATTTGGGGTGGGCTCCAGTCCCGAATTTGGGGGATCCAGGCCGGGATTTTGGGGTGGGCTCCAGTCCCGAATTTGTGGGATCCAGGCCGGGATTCAGGGGTCGTTCCGGCGCCGATCCACGGAATCCAGGCCGGGTTTTGGCGCTCGAGCCTGACCCGATCCAGCGGATCCCGGCCGGGATTTGGTGGATCCGGACCGGGTTTTTTGGGGGGGGGGGGAGGGGGTCGACCCGGCCCCGGTCCAGCGGATCCAGGCCGGGATTTGGGAGTCCCGGTCCCGGTTCGGCCCGGCCATGGCGGCCGAAAAACCCGGTACGGAGTGGGGGGGGGGGAGGGGGGGCGGCGAGGATTGGGGGGGGTCCCCCAAATTCAGGGGGGTGGGGGGCGATGCCGCTCTCTGGGGGGGGGTCCGGATGATGGGGGAGGGGGGGGGTGCGTGTGAACCCCTCCCCCCGTGATGCTAAAAATAGCTCGGGGGGGGGTGACCCAGAAACGGGGATGGATTTGGGATTTTGGAGTGGGGAGGGGGGGGCCGCGATGGGATTTTGGGAGGGGGGGGGAGGGTCACGAACCTGACCCCCCCCCCCCTCCCCTTTTTCTCTCTCCCCTCCCCCCCCCCCCAGGAGGGCCGGACGGGGCTCCCCACGCCTCCCCCCCCCCTTACGGCCCCCCAGCCCCCCCAGGCCCCCTTTTAGGGGGTGGGGGGGGTCTGGCGGGGGCTTCCACGTTACCCCGGGGGGGCTTCCCGAGCGCCGCCGCCTCCGCCACGTTACCCCGGGGGGGGCTGGGGGCGTTCGGGGCCGGGGGGGCGGGGGCGGCCACGCTGCCCCGGGGGCTCCCGGGGGCTTCGGGAGGGGCGGCAGGAGGGGGAGGGGCGCTCCCGCACGCGGCCACGCTGCCCCGGCCCCCCCCCCACCACGCCCCCCCCCAGCCTTACGGGGGTGGGGGAGGGGGTGCGCAGCCCCCCGGCCCCTACGCGGCCGCCCCTCCCCCCCCGTTCGCGCTGCAGCTGCAGCCCTGCACCGCCTACGTGCCCGTGTACCCCGTGGGGCACGTGAGTGGGCGGGGCTGAGGGGGGAGGGGCGGGGCTGAGGGGGGAGGGGCGAGTTGGGGGGGTGGGGTTGGGGGAGGGGTGAATTGGGGGGAGGGGCGAGTTGGGGGGGTGGGGTTGGGGGAGGGGTGAATTGGGGGGAGGGGCGAATTGGGGGGGTGGGGTTGGGGGAGGGGTGAATTGGGGGGAGGGGCGAGTTGGGGGGGTGGGGTTGGGGGAGGGGCAAATTGGGGGAGGGGCGAATTGGGGGGGTGGGGTTGGAGGGGTGAATGGGGGGGTGGGGGTGGGGGAGGGGCGAATTGAAGGGGAGGGGCGAATTGGGGGGATGGGGTTGGGGTGAATGGGGGGGTGGGAGGAATTGGGGGGTTGGGTTGGGGGAGGGGCGAATTGGGGGGTGGGGGGAGGGGCGAATTGGGGGGAGGGGCGAATTGGGGGGTGGGGTTGGGGGAGGGGTGAATGGGGGGAGGGGCGAATTGGGGGAGGGGCGAATTGGGGGGGTGGGGTTGGGGGAGGGGTGAATGGGGGGAGGGGCGAATTGGGGGAGGGGCGAATTGGGGGGGTGGGGTTGGGGGAGGGGTGAATGGGGGAGGGGCTAATTGGGGGGGTGGGGGGGAGGGGCGAATTGGGGGAGGGGCGAATTGGGGGGGTTGGGGGAGGGGTGAATGGGGGGAGGGGCGAATTGAGGGGGTGGGGGTGGGGCTAAGGGGGGAGGGGCGAGGTGGGGTGGGGTGGGGGAGGGGCGAATTGGGGGCGTGGGGGTGGGGCTAAGGGGGAGGGGCGAATTGGGGTGGGGGAGGGGCATTTTGGGTTCGGGGGGGTCATTTTGGAGTCGGGGTCATTTGGGGGTTTCGGGGGTCATTTCAGGATTTGGGGGGGTCATTTTGGGGTTTCGGGGGTCATTTCAGGATTTGGGGGGGTCATTTTGGGGTCACGGGGGGTCATTTTGGAGTCGGGGTCATTTGGGGGTTTCGGGGGTCATTTCAGGATTTGGGGGGGTCATTTTGGGGTCGGGGGGGTCATTTTGGAGTTGGGGTCATTTGGGGGTCAGGGGGGGTCATTTCAGGATTTGGGGGGGTCATTTGGGGGTCGGCGGGGTCATTTTGGAGTTGGGGTCATTTGGGGGTTTCGGGGGTCATTTCAGGATTTGGGGGGTCATTTTGGGGTCACGGGGGGTCATTTTGGAGTTGGGGTCATTGGGGGGTTTCGGGGGTCATTTCAGGATTTGGGGGGGTCATTTTGGGGGCAGGGGGGGTCATTTTGGGGTCAGCTGACCTCATTTTGAGGAGGAGCCATATCCCCCTCTAACCCCCTCCTTCTCCCCCCCCCCTCCCCCCAGGCTTTCGGTGCCGCCCCCCCCGGCCCCGGCCCCTTACCCGGCCCCGTCGGTGGGGGAGGGGCAACGGGAGCCCCTTTAGGGCCAACCCTGGGCCCCCCGCTGGGCTTGGGGGGGGTCTCCGAGGGGCACCGGGGGTCGCCCCCCCACGACTACCTGCCCATCGCCGTGCTGACCACCCTGTGCTGCTTCTGGCCCACCGGCGTCGTGGCCATCGTCAAGGCCGTGCAGGTCCGGCGGGCGGGGGAGGACTTTGGTGGCCACAAACGGGGTGTGGGGGTGGGGGATGGTTCCGGGCTTGGGGTTGGGGGGTGGCTCCTGCTGACCCCTCCCCCTGTTGCCCACCCCCCCCCCCCCGTCGGCCAGGTGCGCACGGCCGTGGCCCGAGGGGACATCGTGTCGGCCGAGATCGCCTCGAGGGAGGCGCGGAACTTCTCCTTCATCAGCCTGGCCGTGGGCATCGCCGCCATCGTGCTCTGCACCATCCTCACCGTGGTCATCATCATCGCCGCCCAGCACCAGGACAACGACTGGGACCCCTGAGGGACCCCTGAGGGACCCCCCCCACCCACCCACGGCAGCACCCCAGGGACCCCCAAGAGGGGTTCAGGGGGGATAAAGGAAGGGGGGGGGGGGGGGGGGAGGGGGTGCTGGTTGTCGCCACAGCAACGTGGGGCATCCCAGAATAAGCGGCGGGGATGAGGGAGCGGAGGAGCGGCGGCGTTGCCGTGGTGATAAGGTGGGGGGGGGAGGGGAGGGGAGGGGGGGGGTTTGCAGCATCGTTGCCGTGGCGACGGGGCCGAAATCTGGTTGTTGCTAGGGTGATGGCTGGCATCCCATAATAAGGGTACCGGCGACGGCGCCCGGGACGTGGGGACCGAGGGAGCGTCGGCGTTGCCACGGCAACGGGGCCCGAAAGCCCGCACCGGGAAGCGTTGCCGTGGCGACTCCCGGCATCCCATAATACTGCCCCCGTCGCCGTGGCAACGCTCCTCCTCCTCCTCCCCCCGCCCCACCCCGTGGTACCCAGCGGCGCTCGGCGTTGCCATAGAAACGCCGCCGGGATCGCCATGGCAACGCCTGAACACCCCCCCCCCCCCCCCCCAACCCCCCCCCCCTTTCCGGCTCTCCCAGGATGCTTTGCGGCTGCGCCTCATTTGCATGCCAAGCCCCGCCCCCTTTGCTGCGCCCCTCCCCCTCGAGCGGATCAATAAATCTCTATATTGATATGGGGGGGAGGGGCCCTCGTTATGCTAATGAGGGGAGGGGTGGGGCTTAGGGATCTCCATGGCAACGCCGCCCCCACCCCCCGCCCTAATGAACCGTTTCCCGTTAACGACGTTCTTTATTAACAAGGCGGGGCTTACCGCGAGGCCACGCCCCCTCATTAAACACAAACACCTCCTCATTAACACCCCCCTAATTACCATCAACAACGCCCTCCCCCAAACGCTCCCAGCCCCTCATTAACGACCTCCTTAACGACCTCCCCCAACCACACCGCCCTCATTAACGCCCCCCTCACACCGAACCAACCCCGCTAACGAACCTCTAATTACCACCAAACCCCTTCTTAACGAACCGCCTGCCCCTCCCCCGCTCATTAACCCCGCCCCCCAGTGCCCCCCTCACGCGAAGAGGCGGCCGAGGCGCCGGGCCAGGCGAGCGTCCCTGTCCCGGGCGGCACCGCGGACCCGGCGCAGCTCCCGCCGGGCGCCGGCGTGGCCGGGCTGGGCCCTGAGCACGGCCACCAGATCGGCCATGGCGGCCTCCAGGTCCATCATGGCGGCCTCGGCCACGGCGCGCCGGTACCGCGCCTCCAGGTGCGCCGGCCGTAGCGCCAGGGCCTTGCCGGCGTTGGCGGCCGCGGCCGCGGGCAGCCCCAGGCGCAGCTGCACCAGCGCCAGCCCGGCGTGGAGCTCGGCCTTGACCCCGCTGACCTCGGCCGATAACGGCGGTGGTCCTCCGGCCACCACGGCCGCCCGCAGCGCCCCGGCGTAAGCCCGGCCGGCCGCGCTGACCAGCCCTCGGGCCAGCAGCTCCGCGGCCCGAGCGTGGCCGGCCGTCACCGAGCGCCAACGCGCGGCCGCGGGCGCGGCCCAGAAGGGCGGCGCGGGGGTGAAGCGGCCCAGGCGGACGGCGAGCGTGCCTTGGGCCGCCCCCGCCGGACGTAGCCGCGCTCGCTCGCCGCTGGCCATGGTCTCCAGCGCCGCGTCCAGCACGCAGGCCCAGCGGCCCTCGGCCGTGCCCAGCCGGACGCTCGCCCAGCGGCCGATGCCCGAGACGGGGCTCGCGGCGCCCCACGCGGGGCAGCCCCCGGAGGGGACGCTCAGGAGGACGCGGCAGCGCGAGCCCGGCCCCGGATGCGCCAGGCCACGGCCGGGCCGGACGATGAGCTTGGCCCAGGTCCCGTCCGGGCTCGGCCGCCAGCGCTCGGGGCCTTCATCTGCCTCGGACTCCTCATCCTCATCTTCATCCTCCTCCTCCTCCTCCTCCTCCTCGCCCGGCTCCACCCCCCAGGCCTCAGGCTCCGCCCCCCAGGCCTCAGGCTCCGCCCCTTCCGGCGCCCTAAGCCACGCCTCCTCCTGCGACCAATCCCAGGGGTCGCGCGCCCCATTGGCTGCCGCCGGCAGAGGCGCGAGCTCATTGGTGGGATCCTGAGGGGGCGGTGATTGGAGGGTGCTGTCCTCATTGGCTGCGGCTCTGGGTGCTGAGTCCTGATTGGTTGGCGCTGGTGGCGCCGCGTCCTCATTGGCTGCGGCTCTGGGTGCTGAGTCCTGATTGGTTGGCGCTGGTGGTGCTGAGTCCTGATTGGTTGCTGGTGTTGCTACGGCCATATCCGCTGGAGCTTTGTGTGCTGTGTCCTGATTGGTTGGGGCTTTCTGTCCTCTATCCTCATTGGCTGGCTGTGAGCCTTCATTCTTATTGGTCACCTCCTGCAGTTCTGCCTCCTGATTGGCTGGCCTGCCTCGCCCCTTCCCCTGATTGGCTGAGCCCTCCAGCTCTGCGTTCCCATTGGCTGCTCCCCGTTCCTCATCTCGCTGCTGATTGGCCGGAACTTCTGCGGTGTCCGTTCCCTCATTGGCTGTTCCAGGAGCCGCTTCCCCATTGGCCGACGCGGCTCCCTCCATCTCTCCCTCACCCAATCGAGATCCTCCTATGAAAAAGGGGCGTGGCCTTACCCTGAGGGGGCGTGGCCTGACCACGAGGGGGCGTGGCCTGACCCTGAGGGGCGTGGCCTTACTCTGAGGGGGCGTGGCCTGACCCTGAGGGGGTGCGGTCTGATCCTGAGGGGCGTGACCTTACCCTGAGGGGCGTGGCCTGATCCTGAGGAGGCGTGGCCTTAGCCTGAGGGGCGTGGCCTGATCCTGAGGGGGCGTGGCTTTACTGAGGCTTCCCCTCCCCCCCTCCCCCATTCTCCCTCCTCCCCCACGGGGAAATCCCCACCGGCCACTTCCCCCCCCCCGTCCGTGACGTCACTTCCGCCGGAGCGCTGTTCCCATGGAGACGCTGCTCCCCTCCCCCACCCCCACAACCCCCCCCCTCCCCCCGTTTCCCGCGGGGGTCCCGGCGTCTCCTACCGCCTTCGGGGGGGGGGCGCTCCCGGTGCTCCGGCACCGGAACCGCGGCGGGGTCGATCCGAGCCGGGAGCGGCTCCCACGGAGCCGCCGCTGCCCCTTTAAAACGCTGAGAGCAGCGGGGGGGGGGGGAGGAGGAGGAGGAGGAAGGAGGAGACCCGGAAGTGCCGCACTGCGCAGGCGCCAGGGGGCGGGCGGGAAAGCGCCGCGCTGCTATTGGCCGGCGCGGGAAGAGGGAGAGAGCGCTGATTGGCTGGCTGCCAGAAGGGGGCGGAGCTAAGGCGGTGTGAAGGGGGGGAAGATGGCGGCGGCGGCGCTGGCGCCGGAGCTGCTGGTGCAGCTGGACCCGGGCCGGTTCCGAGCCGATAACCTGCTGGGCGCCGAGGATTGGGGTCAGGCCTGGCCCGGGAGAGGGGCCCGGCGGGGTGGGAGGGGAACGGGAGCGCTCCGGGAGCGCCCCCGGGGGGGGGTAGAGAAGGGGGCGGGTTCTTTAAAAGAGGGCGTGGCCTCGCTGCTCCATCACTTCCGGGAGGCGTGGCCCGCGTGGGTGGGTGTGGCTTTAAAGGGGCGTGGCGCGAGGAGGGGGCGTGGTTTGAGGCGCGGTTTGCATCGTTGATGCGGGTAGGGCGTGGCTTAGCTGGGTGCGGCTCGCAGTGGGCGTGGCTTGAGTGTGACCCCCACGCCCCTTTTTATGCAGATGCCGCCCTCTTCGGTTGCCTTGACGACCGCCTGGACCCCGCCCACCTCTTCCCCTCCCTGGACCCCGACCCCATGGTAAGCCCCGCCCCCTTTCCCCTCACACCACGCCCACTTTAGGGCGTGGCTTTTGGTGGCCACGCCCATTTGGGGGCGGTCCCTAAGCCCTCCCCTCCCCCCCCAGTTCGATTGTGCCTTCGATGGGGGGGGCAGCGCCAGCCCCCCCGACCCCCCCTGGCTCCAGGAGCCCCCCCGGCTCTTCCCCGGTGAGTTTGGGGGATTTTGGGGGCGATTTGGGGGATTTTGGGGGGTTTTGGGTGGTCCTGAGGGATTTAGGGGGAGCTCAGGGGATTTTGGGGGGGGGTTTAGGGTGGTCCTGAGGCGTTTAGGGGGGGTTCAGGGGGATTTTGGGGGGAATTTGGGGGATTTTGGGGGGTTTAGGGTGGTCCTGGGAGGGTTTAGGGTGATTTGGGGGGGGGATTTTGGGGGTTTTTGGGTGGTCCTGGGGGATTTAGGGGGGGATTTTGGGGGATTTCGGGGGGGTTTGGGTGGTCCTGGGGGATTTAGGGGGGGATTTTGGGGGATTTCGGGGGGGTTTGGGTGGTCCTGGGGGGTTTGGGGGGGATTTGGGGGGCTTTTGGGGGGATTTGGGGTATTTTGGGGGGTTTTGGGTGGTCCTGAGGTGTTTAGGGGGGGCTCAGGGGGATTTGGGGGGGGTTTGGGGGGAATTTGGGGGATTTTGGCGGATTTGGGGCGGATTTAGGGTGGTCTTGGAGGGTTTAGGATGATTTAGGGGGAGATTTTGGGGGTTTTTGGGTGGTCCTGGGGGATTTTGGGGGGGATTTTGGGGGGTTTAGGGTGGTGCTGGGGAGTTTAGGGGGAATTTGGGGGAGATTTTGGGGGATTTGGGGGGGCTTTCGGGTGGTCCTGGGGGATTTAGGGAGGGATTTGGGGGAGATTTTGGGGGTTTAGGGGGAGGTTTGGGACAGATTTGGGGGATTTGGGGGGATTTAGGGTGGTCTTAGGGTGGGTTGGGGGGGGCCCTCAGGGGGATTTTGGGGAATTTTGGGGGGTTTAGGGGGGTGTTTGGGGGTTTGGGGGGGATTTTGGGGGGGATTTGGGGGATTTTGGGGGGTTTTGGGTGGTCCTGAGGGATTTAGGGGGAGCTCAGGGGATTTTGGGGGGGGTTTAGGGTGGTCCTGAGGCGTTTAGGGGGGGTTCAGGGGGATTTTGGGGGGAATTTGGGGGATTTTGGGGGGTTTAGGGTGGTCCTGGGAGGGTTTAGGGTGATTTGGGGGGGGGATTTTGGGGGTTTTTGGGTGGTCCTGGGGGATTTAGGGGGGATTTTGGGGGGGTTTGGGTGGTCCTGGGGGGTTTGGGGGGGATTTGGGGGGCTTTTGGGGGGATTTGGGGTATTTTGGGGGGTTTTGGGTGGTCCTGAGGTGTTTAGGGGGGGGGCTCAGGGGGATTTTGGGGGGTTTGGGGGGAATTTGGGGGATTTTGGCGGATTTTGGGCGGATTTAGGGTGGTCTTGGAAGGTTTAGGATGATTTGGGGGGAGATTTTGGGGGTTTAGGGGGAGGTTTGGGACAGATTTGGGGGATTTGGGGGGATTTAGGGTGGTCTTAGGGTGGGTTGGGGGGGGCCCTCAGGGGGATTTTGGGGAATTTTGGGGGGTTTAGGGGGGTGTTTGGGGGTTTGGGGGGGATTTTGGGGGCGATTTGGGGGATTTTGGGGGGTTTTGGGTGGTCCTGAGGGATTTAGGGGGAGCTCAGGGGATTTTGGGGGGGGGGTTAGGGTGGTCCTGAGGCGTTTAGGGGGGGTTCAGGGGGATTTTGGGGGGAATTTGGGGGATTTTGGGGGTTTTTGGGTGGTCCTGGGGGGTTTGGGGGGGATTTCGGGGGGATTTGGGGGGGATTTTGGGGGGAGTTTGGGTGGTCCTGAGGCGTTTGGGGGGGGCTCAGGGGGATTTTGGGGGGTTTGGGGGGAATTTGGGGGATTTTGGCGGATTTTGGGCGGATTTAGGGTGGTCTTGGAGGGTTTAGGATGATTTGGGGGGAGATTTTGGGGGTTTAGGGGGAGGTTTGGGACAGATTTGGGGGATTTGGGGGGATTTTGGGTGGTCTTAGGGTGGGTTGGGGGGGGCCTTCAGGGGGATTTTGGGGAATTTTGGGGGGTTTAGGGGGGTGTTTGGGGGTTTGGGGGGGATTTTGGGGGGGATTTGGGGGATTTTGGGGGGTTTTGGGTGGTCCTGAGGGATTTAGGGGGAGCTCAGGGGATTTTGGGGGGGGGGGTTAGGGTGGTCCTGAGGCGTTTAGGGGGGGTTCAGGGGGATTTTGGGGGGAATTTGGGGGATTTTGGGGGGTTTAGGGTGGTCCTGGGAGGGTTTAGGGTGATTTGGGGGGGGGGATTTTGGGGGTTTTTGGGTGGTCCTGGGGGATTTAGGGGGGGATTTTGGGGGATTTCGGGGGGGTTTGGGTGGTCCTGGGGGGTTTGGGGGGGATTTGGGGGGCTTTTGGGGGGATTTGGGGTATTTTGGGGGGTTTTGGGTGGTCCTGAGGTGTTTAGGGGGGGCTCAGGGGGATTTGGGGGGGGTTTGGGGGGAATTTGGGGGATTTTGGCGGATTTGGGGCGGATTTAGGGTGGTCTTGGAGGGTTTAGGATGATTTGGGGGGAGATTTTGGGGGTTTAGGGGGAGGTTTGGGACAGATTTGGGGGATTTGGGGGGATTTAGGGTGGTCTTAGGGTGGGTTGGGGGGGGCCCTCAGGGGGATTTTGGGGAATTTTGGGGGGTTTAGGGGGGTGTTTGGGGGTTTGGGGGGGATTTTGGGGGGGATTTGGGGGATTTTGGGGGGTTTTGGGTGGTCCTGAGGGATTTAGGGGGAGCTCAGGGGATTTTGGGGGGGGGTTTAGGGTGGTCCTGAGGCGTTTAGGGGGGGTTCAGGGGGATTTTGGGGGGAATTTGGGGGATTTTGGGGGGTTTAGGGTGGTCCTGGGAGGGTTTAGGGTGATTTGGGGGGGGGATTTTGGGGGTTTTTGGGTGGTCCTGGGGGATTTAGGGGGGGATTTTGGGGGATTTCGGGGGGGTTTGGGTGGTCCTGGGGGGTTTGGGGGGGATTTGGGGGGCTTTTGGGGGGATTTGGGGTATTTTGGGGGGTTTTGGGTGGTCCTGAGGTGTTTAGGGGGGGGCTCAGGGGGATTTGGGGGGGGTTTGAGGGGAATTTGGGGGATTTTGGCGGATTTGGGGCGGATTTAGGGTGGTCTTGGAAGGTTTAGGATGATTTAGGGGGAGATTTTGGGGGGATTTGGGTGGTCCTGGGGGATTTTGGGGGGGATTTTGGGGGGTTTAGGGTGGTGCTGGGGGATTTAGGGAGGGATTTGGGGGAGATTTTGGGGGTTTAGGGGGAGGTTTGGGACAGATTTGGGGGATTTGGGGGGATTTAGGGTGGTCTTAGGGTGGGTTGGGGGGGGCCCTCAGGGGGATTTGGGGGAATTTTGGGGGGTTTAGGGGGGGTGTTTGGGGGTTTGGGGGGGATTTGGGAGATTTTGGGGGGGATTTTGGGGGGTTTTGGGTGATCCTAGGGGGGATTGGGGGGGCTCAGGGGGATTTGGGGGGATTTTGGGGGGTTTTGGGTGGTCCTGAGGCGTTTAGGGGGGGCTCAGGGGGATTTTGGGGGTGTTTGGGGGATTTTGGGTGGATTTTGGGGGATTTTGGGTGGTCCTGGGGGACTTAGAGGGGGATTTGGGAGGGATTTTGGGGGTTTTTGGGTGGTCCTGGGGGGTTTGGGGGGGCTCAGGGGGATTTGGGGGATTTGGGGGGGATTTTGGGGAAGGTTCCGTGGGGATTTGGGGGGGGGGGGGGTTTGGGGGATTTTGGGGCAGAGTTTTGGGGCATTTTGAGAAGATTTTATGGAGCTTTTTTGGGGTGTTTTGAGCAGAGTTTTTGGGGCATTTTGAGAAGATTTTATGGAGCTTTTTTGGGGTTTTGAGCAGAGATTTTTGGGGTTTTGAGCAGAGTTTTTGGGGTGTCCTGAGCAGAGTTTTGGGGCATTTTCAGAGGATTTTATGGAGCTTTTTTTGGGGTGTTTTGAGCAGAGTTTTGGGGAGGGTTTGGGGCAGAGTTTTGGGGCATTTTCGGAGGATTTTATGGAGCTTTTTTGGAGTGTTTTGAGCAGAGATTTTTGGGGTTTTGGGGAGGGTTTGGGGCAGAGTTTTTGGGGCATTTTCAGAGGATTTTATGGAGCTTTTTTGGGGTGTTTTGAGCAGAGATTTTTGGGATTTTGAGCAGAGTTTTAGGGTATTTTCAGAGGATTTTATGGAGCTTTTTTGGAATGTTTTGAGCAGAGTTTTTGGGGCATTTTCAGAGAATTTTTTGGAGCTTTTGGGGTGTTTTGAGCAGAGTTTTTGGGGTGTTTTGAGCAGAGTTTTGGGGAGGGTTTGGGGCAGAGTTTTGGGGCGTTTTCAGAGGATTTTGTGGAGCTTTTTTGGGGTGTTTTGAGCAGAGATTTTGAGGGTTTTGAGCAGAGTTTTTGGGGCGTTTTGAGCAGTTTTTGGGGCGTTTTCAGCAGAGTTTTAGGGCCTTTTCAGAGCACTTTGCACCCTTTTTTTGGGGGGATTTTTCACCCACTCTCGAGACGCTTTTTGGGAGCTTTTTGGGGGGGATTTTGGGGTTTGTTGAGGAGGCTCTGAGACACGAGGGGCACCCCAAAAAACCCCCCCGAATCTCCCCCACCCTTAAAGATCTGCAGGTGAAATCCGAGCCGGGGTCCCCGACCTCGTCCCACTGCTCCGACTCCTCCTGCGCCTCCGAGCCCCCGATTTGGGTACGAGACCCTCCCCAAAACCCCCCAAAAACCCCCCCAAAACCCCCCCAGGGTCCCCTGGCCCGCTCAGCTCTGTCCCCACAGGCCCCCAGCCCCCCCGAAATGGGGGTGAAGCCGGAGCCCCCTCCCCCACTGCCCTGCGCCCCCCAGGACCCCGGTGAGTGGGGCAGGGGGATTTGGGGGGGGGGGGGGGGGGGTTTGAATTTTGCCTTTACCTCCCCAAAATCGTCCCCAAAATCCTTCTGGGAGTTGTCTTTAAAGTCTGGTCCCGAACGTGTCCAAAATTGCTTGAAAAACGCCCCAAAATCCTGTTGGAATCTGTTCAGAGCTGCTCCAAAATTCGCAGGCAAAGCAGCTCGAAACCTTCCCCAAAAGCCCCCCAAAATCGTCTGAAAAGGCTCCCTAAAATCCCCCGAAAATCCTCCCCAAAACCCCTGAAAATCGTCCCCAAAATGCCCTAAAAATCCTCCCCAAAATCTCTGAAAATCCTCCCCAAAATGCCCTAAAAATCCTCCTCAAAATCCCTGAAAATCCTCCCCAAAATGCCCTAAAAATCTTCCCCAAAATCCCTGAAAATCCTCCCCAAAATGCCCTAAAAATGCTCCCCAAAATCCCTGAAAATTCTTCCTAAAGTCCCCTAAAAATCCTCCCCAAAATCCCTGAAAACTGTACCCAAAATGCCCTAAAAATCCTCCTCAAAATCCCTGAAAATTCTTCCTAAAGTCCCCTAAAAATCCTCCTCAAAATCCCTGAAAATCCTCCCCAAAATGCCCTAAAAATCCTCTCCAGAACCCCTGAAAATTCTCTTTAAAGTGTCCTAAAAATTCTTCCCAAAATCCCTGAAAATCATCCCCAAAATGTCCTAAAATTCTCGTAAAAATCCTCCCCAAAATCTCCTTAAAATCCCCTAAAAACCCCCTGAAAATCCTCCCCAAAATCCCCTAAAATTCTTCGCAAAATCTCCTAAAATCCTCTGAAATCCTCCCCAAAATCCTCCCCAAAATCCTCCCCGAAATCATTCTTAAAATCTTTAAAAATCTTCCCCAAAATCCCCTAAAATTCTGCCCAAAAAATCCCTGAAAGTCCCCTAAAAATCGCCTAAAAATCCTTCCCAAAATCCCCTAAAAATCCTCCCCAAAACCCCTGAAAATCCTCCCCAAAATCCCTGAAAATTCTCCCCAAAATGCCCTAAAATTCCCTTAAAATCCTCCCCAAAATCTTCTGTAAAATCCCCTAAAAATCGTCACTAAAATCTAAAAATCCGCTGAAAATCCCCTAAAAATTCTCCCCAAAATCCCCTAAAATTCCCTAAAAAAACCCCAAATATTCTCCTCCAAATCATCCCCAAAACTCCCCCAAACCTCCCAAAAATCCCCCCAAAATCCCCCCAAAACCTCCCCAGGACCCCCCAAAATCCCCCCAAAATCACCCCAGGACCCCCTGAACCCCACCCTGACCCCCCAAAATCCCCCAAACCTCCCAAAATCCCCCCCAAAATCCCCCCAAATCCTCCCCAGGACCCCCCCAAACACCACCCTGACCCCCCAGGACCCCCCAAAATCCCCCAAAATCCCCCCAAAAATCACCCCAGGACCCCCCGAACCCCACCCTGACCCCCCCAAACCTCCCAAAATCCCCCCAAATCCCCCCAGGACTCCCCAAACCTCCCAAAATCCCCTAAAAATCCCCCCAAACCTCCCAAAATCCCCCCAAAATCACCCCAGGACCCCCCAAAATTCCCCCAAAACCCCCCCAGGACTCCCCAAACCTCCCAAAATCCCCTAAAAATTCCCCCCAAATCCCCCCAGACCTTGCCCTGACCCCCCAGGACCCCCCAAAATCCCCCCCAAAATCCCCCAAACCTCCCAAAATCCCCCCAAAATCCCCTAAAAGCCCCCCCAGGACCCCCAAACCTCCCAAAATCACCCCCAACCCCCCCACAGACCCCCCAGGACCCCCCAAAATCCCCCCCAAACCCCCCAAACCTCCCAAAATCACCCCAAAATCCCCCCAAACCTCCCAAAATCCCCCCAAAATCACCCCCAGGACCCCCCCCAAAATCTCCCCAAACCCCACCCTGACCCCCCAGGACCCCCCAAAATCCCCCCAAAACCCCCCCAGGACTCCCCAAACCTCCCAAAATCCCCTAAAAATTCCCCCCAAATCCCCCCAGACCTTGCCCTGACCCCCCAGGACCCCCCAAAATCCCCCCCAAAATCCCCCCAAAATCCCCCAACCCTCCCAAAATCCCCCCCAAAATCCCCCCGAAATCCCCCCCAGGACCCCCCAAACCCCACCCTGACCCCCCAGGACACCCCAAAATCCCCCCAAACCTCCCAAAATCCCCCCAAAATCCCCCCCAGGACCCCCCGAACCCCACCCTGACCCCCCAGGACCCCCCAAAACTCCCAAAATCCCCCCAAAATCTCCCCCAGGACCCCCTGAACCCCACCCTGACCCCCCAAAATCCCCCCAAACCTCCCAAAATCCCCCCCCAAAATCCCCTAAAATCCCCCCAAACCTCCCAAAATCCCCCCAAAATCACCCCAGGACCCCCCAAACCCCACCCTGACCCCCCAGGACCCCCCAAAATCCCCCCAAAACCCCCCCAGGACTCCCCAAACCTCCCAAAATCCCCTAAAAATTCCCCCCAAATCCCCCCAGACCTTGCCCTGACCCCCCAGGACCCCCCAAAATCCCCCCCAAAATCCCCCCAAAATCCCCCAACCCTCCCAAAATCCCGCCCAAAATCCCCCCGAAATCCCCCCCAGGACCCCCCGAACCCCACCCTGACCCCCCCAAACCTCCCAAAATCCCCCCAAATCCCCCCAGGACTCCCCAAACCTCCCAAAATCCCCTAAAAATTCCCCCCAAATCCCCCCAGACCTTGCCCTGACCCCCCAGGACCCCCCAAAATCCCCCCCAAAATCCCCCCAAAATCCCCCAAACCTCCCAAAATCCCCCCCAAAATCCCCCCGAAATCCCCCCCAGGACCCCCCAAACCCCACCCTGACCCCCCAGGACCCCCCAAAATCCCCCAACCCTCCCAAAATCCCGCCCAAAATCCCCCCGAAATCCCCCCCAGGACCCCCCGAACCCCACCCTGACCCCCCCAAACCTCCCAAAATCCCCCCAAATCCCCCCAGGACTCCCCAAACCTCCCAAAATCCCCTAAAAATTCCCCCCAAATCCCCCCAGACCTTGCCCTGACCCCCCAGGACCCCCCAAAATCCCCCCCAAAATCCCCCCAAAATCCCCCAAACCTCCCAAAATCCCCCCCAAAATCCCCCCGAAATCCCCCCCAGGACCCCCCAAACCCCACCCTGACCCCCCAGGACCCCCCAAAATCCCCCCAAACCTCCCAAAATCCCCCCCAGGACGCCCGAACCCCACCCTGACCCCCAGGACCCCCCAAAACTCCCAAAATCCCCCCAAAATCCCCCCAAAATCCCCCCAAACCTCCCAAAATCCCCCCAAAATCCCCCCCAGGAACCCCCAAACCCCACCCTGACCCCCCAGGACCTCCCAAAATCCCCCAAACCTCCCAAAATCCCCCGAAAACCCTCCCAGACCCCGCCTTAAACCCCCAGAACCCCCCAAATCTCCCCAAAATCCCCCCCAGGACCCCCCGAACCTCTCAAAATCCCCTAAAAATTCCCCCCAAAATCCCCCAAAACCTCTCCGTGACCCCCCAGGACCCCCCAAAATCCCCCAAACCTCCCAAAATCCCCCCAAAATCCCCCCAAAATCCCCCCAGGACCTCCCAAACCCCACCCTGACCCCCCAGGACCCCCCAAAATCCCCCCAAAATCCCCTAAAAGCCCCCCTAGGACCCCCCAAAATCCCCCCCAGGACCCCCCAAAATCCCCCCCTGACCCCCCCTGTGCCCCCAGCCCCGCCCCCCCGGGGGGTGAAGCCCGAGGGGCCCCCCCAGAGCCGCGGGACCCCCCAAGACCCCCCAAAATCTCCCCCAAACCTCCCAAAATCCCCCCAAAATCCCCTAAAAGTCCCCCCAGGACCCCCAAACCTCCCAAAATCACCCCCAACCCCCCCACAGACCCCCCAGGACCCCCCAAAATCCCCCCCAAACCCCCCAAACCTCCCAAAATCCCCCCAAAATCCCCCCAAACCTCCCAAAATCCCCCCAAAATCACCCCCAGGACCCCCCCCAAAATCTCCCCAAACCCCACCCTGACCCCCCAGGACCCCCCAAAATCCCCCCAAAACCCCCCCAGGACTCCCCAAACCTCCCAAAATCCCCTAAAAATTCCCCCCAAATCCCCCCAGACCTTGCCCTGACCCCCCAGGACCCCCCAAAATCCCCCCCAAAATCCCCCCAAAATCCCCCAACCCTCCCAAAATCCCCCCCAAAATCCCCCCGAAATCCCCCCCAGGACCCCCCAAACCCCACCCTGACCCCCCAGGACCCCCCAAAATCCCCCAAACCTCCCAAAATCCCCCCCAAAATCCCCCCAAATCCTCCCCAGGACCCCCCAAACCCCACCCTGACCCCCCAGGACCCCCCAAAATCCCCCAAACCTCCCAAAATCCCCCCAAAATCCCCCCAAAAATCACCCCAGGACCCCCTGAACCCCACCCTGACCCCCCCAAACCTCCCAAAATCCCCCCAAATCCCCCCAGGACTCCCCAAACCTCCCAAAATCCCCTAAAAATTCCCCCCAAATCCCCCCAGACCTTGCCCTGACCCCCCAGGACCCCCCAAAATCCCCCAAATCTCCCAAAATCCTCCCAAAATCCCCCCAAAATCCCCCCCAAATCCCCTAAAAGCCCCCCCAGGACCCCCAAACCTCCCAAAATCACCCCCAACCCCCCCACAGACCCCCCAGGACCCCCCAAAATCCCCCCCAAACCCCCCAAACCTCCCAAAATCACCCCCAGGACCCCCCCCAAAATCTCCCCAAACCCCACCCTGACCCCCAGGACCCCCCAAAATCCCCCCAAAATCCCCCCAAAATCCCCCCAAACCTCCCAAAATCCCCCCAAAATCACCCCAGGACCCCCTGAACCCCACCCTGACCCCCCAGGACCCCCCAAAATCCCCCCAAAATCCCCCCAAAATCCCCCAAACCTCCCAAAATCCCCCCCAAAATCCCCCCGAAATCCCCCCCAGGACCCCCCAAACCCCACCCTGACCCCCCAGGACCCCCCAAAATCCCCCAAACCTCCCAAAATCCCCCGAAAACCCTCCCAGACCCCGCCTTAAACCCCCAGAACCCCCCAAATCTCCCCAAAATCCCCCCCAGGACCCCCCGAACCTCTCAAAATCCCCTAAAAATTCCCCCCAAAATCCCCCAAAACCTCTCCGTGACCCCCCAGGACCCCCCAAAATCCCCCAAACCTCCCAAAATCCCCCCAAAATCCCCCCAGGACCCCCCAAACCCCACCCTGACCCCCCAGGACCCCCCAAAATCCCCCCAAACCTCCCAAAATCCCCCCCAAATCCCCTCCAAAATCCCCTAAAAGCCCCCCTAGGACCCCCCAAAATCCCCCCCAGGACCCCCCAAAATCCCCCCCTGACCCCCCCTGTGCCCCCAGCCCCGCCCCCCCGGGGGGTGAAGCCCGAGGGGCCCCCCCAGAGCCGCGGGACCCCCCAAGACCCCCCGGAGCCCCCCCAAATCTCCCCCAAACCTCCCAAAATCCCCCCAAAATCCCCTAAAAGCCCCCCCAGGACCCCCAAACCTCCCAAAATCACCCCCAACCCCCCCACAGACCCCCCAGGACCCCCCAAAATCCCCCCCAAACCTCCCAAAATCCCCCAAACCTCCCAAAATCCCCCCCAAAATCCCCCCGAAATCCCCCCAGGACCCCCCAAACCCCACCCTGACCCCCCAGGACCCCCCAAAATCCCCCCAAACCTCCCAAAATCCCCCCAAAATCCCCCCCAGGACCCCCCGAACCCCACCCTGACCCCCCAGGACCCCCCAAAACTCCCAAAATCCCCCCAAAATCCCCCCCAGGACCCCCTGAACCCCACCCTGACCCCCCAAAATCCCCCCAAACCTCCCAAAATCCCCCCCCAAAATCCCCTAAAATCCCCCCAAACCTCCCAAAATCCCCCCAAAATCACCCCAGGACCCCCTGAACCCCACCCTGACCCCCCCAAACCTCCCAAAATCCCCCCAAAACCCCCCCAGGACTCCCCAAACCTCCCAAAATCCCCTAAAAATTCCCCCCAAATCCCCCCAGACCTTGCCCTGACCCCCCAGGACCCCCCAAAATCCCCCCAAAATCCCCCAACCCTCCCAAAATCCCCCCGAAAGCCCCCCCAGGACCCCCCAAACCCCACCCTGACCCCCCAGGACCCCCCAAAATCCCCCCAAAATCCCCCAACCCTCCCAAAATTCCCCGAAAACCTCCCAGACCCCGCCTTAAACCCCCAGAACCCCCCAAATCCCCCCCAGGACCCCCCAAACCCCACCCTGACCCCCCAGGAGCCCCCAAAATCCCCCCAAACCTCCCAAAATCCCCCCCAGGACCCCCCGAACCCCACCCTGACCCCCCAGGACCCCCCAAAACTCCCAAAATCCCCCCAAAATCCCCCCAAACCTCCCAAAATCCCCCCAAAATCCCCCCAAAATCCCCCCAAACCTCCCAAAATCCCCCCGAAATCCCCCCCAGGACCCCCCAAACCCCACCCTGACCCCCCAGGACCCCCCAAAATCCCCCCAAACCTCCCAAAATCCCCCCCAAATCCCCTCCAAAATCCCCTAAAATCCCCCCCAGGACCCCCCAAAATCCCCCCCTGACCCCCCAAAATCCCCCCCTGACCCCCCCTGTGCCCCCAGCCCCGCCCCCCCGGGGGGTGAAGCCCGAGGGGCCCCCCCAGAGCCGCGGGACCCCCCCGATCCAGCCCAGACCCCCCGGGGGGGGCCCCCGGAGCCCCCCCCAAACCTTCGTCCTGCAGCCCCTGCCCGGGGGCCCCCCCCTCGCCGGTGGGTCCGGGGGGATTTGGGGGGATTTGGGGGGGATTTGGGGGGGATTTTGGGGGGTTTTGGGGGGGTTTGGGGGGATTTTGGGGGGGTTTTGGGGGGATTTTGGGGGGATTTGGGGGGATTTGGGGGGGTTCTGGGGAGGTTTGGGGGGGATTTTGGGGGGATTTGGGGGGGTTCTGGGGGGGATTTTGAGGGGATTTGGGGGGAGTTTGGGGGGGGTTTGAGGGATTTTGGGGGGATTTGGGGGGGTTTTGGGAGGGTTTGGGGGGATTTTGGGGGAATTTGGGGGGGGGTTGGGGGGATTTTGGGGGATTTTGGGGGGATTTTGGGGGGTTCTGGGGGGATTTGGGGGGGATTTTGGGGGAGTTTGGGGGGGTTTGGGGGGGTTGGGGGGATTTTGGGGGGGTTTGGGGGGGATTTGGGGGGGTTCTGGGGGGGTTCTGGGGGGGTTTGGGGGATTTTGGGGGGGTTCTGGGGGGGGTTGGGGGGGGTTGGGGGGATTTTGGGGGGATTTGGGGGGGTTTGGGGGGGATTTTGGGGGGCTTTGGGGGGTTTTGGGGGGATTTTGGGGGATTTTGGGGGGGTTTGGGGGGATTTTGGGGGGTCCTGAGGGGGCTTTGGGGGGGTTTGGGGGGATTTGGGGGAATTTGGGGGGGGTTTGGGGGGATTTTGGGGGGTTCTGGGGGGATTTGGGGGGGATTTTGGTGGGTTCTGGGGGGGATTTGGGGGGGGTTTGGGGGAATTTTGGGGGGATTTTGGGGGTTCTGGGGGGGTTTTGGGGGGATTTTGGGGTCCTGTGGGGAGTCCTGGGGGGGTTTTGGGGAGGGTCTGGGGGGGGATTTTGGGGGGGTTTGGGGGCTCCTGGGGAGGATTTGGGGGGGTCCTGGGGGGTCCTGGGGGATTTTGGGGGGGTTTTGGGGGATTTTGGGGGCTCCTGGGGGGATTTTGGGGGGGGTCCTGGGGCGCTTTGAAGGGATTTGGGGGGATTTTGGGGGGGATTTGGGGGGTCCTGGGGAGGATTTTGGGGAATTTGGGGGGTTTTGGGGGGGATTTTGGGGAGGATTTTGTGGGAATTTCGCTCAGATTTCGAGACAGTTTTGGGGCGGTTTTGGGGCTGTTTCGGGTGGATTTTTGGGAGGTTTTGGGGTGGATTTTTGGGAGGTTTCAGGGCGGATTCTCTTGTGGTTTTGGGGCCGTTTTGGGCGGTTTTGGGGCCGTTTCAGGGCGGTTTGGGGGCTGTTTCGGGGCGGATTTTTGGGGCCGTTTCAGGGCGGTTTGGGGGCTGTTTTCGAGGCGGTTTTGGGGCTGTTTTGGGGCCGTTTTGGGGCCGTTTCAGGGCGGTTTTGGGGCGGTTTTGGGGCCGTTCCGGGGTGGGTTTTTGGGAGCTTTCCGGGCGGATTTTTGGGCAGTTTCAGGGCCGTTTCAGGGCAGATTTTCAGGCAGTTTTGGGGCCTTTTTCGAGCGGTTTTGGGGCCATTCCGGGGCAGTTTTTCGGGCAGTTTTGGGGCGGTTTTGGGGCCGTTTCAGGGCAGATTTTCGGGTGGTTTTGGGGCAGTTTTGGGGCCGTTCCGGGGCTGATTTTCAGATGGCTTTGGGGCCGTTCCGGGGTGTGTTTTTGGGAGGTTTCAGGGTAGATTTTTGGGCGGTTTTGGGGCCATTTCGGGGCCGTTTCAGGGCAGAGTTTCGGGCAGTTTCGGGATCGTTTTGGGGCGGTTTTGGGGCCGTTTTTGGGTGGTTTCGGGGCAGATTTTCGGGCGGATTTGGGGCGGTTTCAGGGCCGTTTCAGGGCGATTTCGGGGCAGATTTTCAGGCAGACTCAGGGCAGTTTTGGGGCCGTTTCAGGGCAGATTTTCGGGCAGTTTGGGGGCTGTTTTAAGGCCATTTTAGGGCACATTTTAGGGCGGTTTTGGGGACGTTTCGGGGTGAATTTTTGGGCGGGTTTTGGGTGGTTTTCAGGCAGTTTTGGGGCGGTTTCAGGGCAGATTTTCGGGCAGTTTTGGGGCCGTTTCAGGGCCGTTTAAGGGCAGATTTTCGGGCGGTTTTGGGGCCGTTTCAGGGCGGATTTTCGGGCAGTTTTGGGGCCGTTTCTGGGCTGTTTCAGGGCGGATTTCGGGCGGTTTTGGGGCCGTTTCAGGGCGGATTTTCGGGTGGTTTCGGGGCCGTTTTGGGGCCGTTTCAGGGCGGATTTCGGGCGGTTTTGGGGCCGTTTCGGGGCCATTTTGGGGCCGTTTCAGGGCGGATTTTCGGGTGGTTTCGGGGCCGTTTTGGGGCCGTTTTGGGGCCGTTTCGGGGCCATTTTGGGGCCGTTTCAGGGCGGATTTTCGGGTGGTTTCGGGGCCGTTTTGGGGCCGTTTCAGGGCAGATTTTCGGGTGGTTTCGGGGCCGTTTTGGGGCCGTTTTGGGGCCGTTTCAGGGCGGATTTTCGGGTGGTTTCAGGGCGGATTTCAGGCGGTTTCAGGGCCGTTTCAGGGCGGATTTTCGGGTGGTTTCCGGGCCGTTTTGGGGCCGTTTCGGGGCCGTTTCGGGGCGGTTTCGGGGCCGTTTCGGGCCCCCCCGCTGCCCCCTGTGACCCCGCTGCCCGCAGTGCCCGCCCCCGCCGTGCTGCTGTCCCCGGCCGAGCTGCTCCTCCCGGGGGGGGGGGTCCTGTGCCTGCCCCACCCCCCCCCGCGGCCCCCCCGCGCCCCCCCGGGACCCCCCAAGGCCGAGGCCACCAAGGCCCCGATCGTCCCCGCCCCCGCCCCCGCCCCGCCCGGGGCGCCCCAGCTGGACGTGAGTAACCTCTGACCCCCCCACTGACCCCCCCACTGACCCCTGACCCCCCCCGTAACCCCTGACCCCCCCCACTGACCCCCCCACTGACCCCTGACCCCCCCCGTAACCCCTGACCCCCCCACTGACCCCCCCACTGACCCCTGACCCCCCCACTGACCCCCCCACTGACCCCTGACCCCTCCCTGCTGACCCGCCCCGTAACCCCTGACCCCCCCACTGATCCCTCCACTGACCCCTGACCTCTCCACTGACCCCTCCAGTGACCCCTGACCCCTCCAGTGACCCCCCCACTGACCCCTGACCCCTCCCTGCTGACCCCTGACCTCCCCACTGAGCCCTCCAGTGACCCCTTGACCCCTCCCACTGACCCCTGACCCCCCCACTGACCCCTGACCCCTCCAGTGACCTCTGACCCCCCCAGTAACTCCTCCAGTAGCCCCTGACCCCTCTCGGCTGACCCTTGACCCCTCCAGTAACCCCTGACCCTTCCACTGACCCCTCCCCCACTGACCCCTGACCCCTCCAGTGACCTCTGACCCCCCCACTGACCCCTGACCCCTGCAGTGACCTCTGACCCCTCCCCCACTGACCCCTGACCCCTCCAGTAACCAGCCCTGAGCCCCCTCCTGGTGACCTTTGACCCCACTGACCCCGCCCAGGGGCCCTCTGGGGAGGTCACCTGGGGGTCACCTGGAGGTCACCTGGGGGTCACCTGGGGGTCATTTGGGGGGTCACCTAGGGGTCATTTGCGGGGGTCACCTAGGGGTCATTTGGGGGGTCACCTGGGGGTCACCTAGGGGTCATTTGGGGGGTCATTTGGGGGTCAGCTAGGGGTCATTTGGGGGGTCACCTAGGGGTCATTTGGGGGGGTCACCTGGGGGTCATTTGGGGGGGTCACCTAGGGGTCATTTGGGGGGTCACCTGGGGGTCATTTGGGGGGTCACCTAGGGGTCATTTGGGGGGTCACCTGGGGGTCATTTGGGGGGTCACCTAGGGGTCACCTAGGGGTCATTTGGGGGGTCACCTGGGGGTCACCTAGGGGTCATTTGGGGGGTCATTTGGGGGTCATTTGGGGGGTCACCTAGGGGTCATTTGGGGGGTCACCTGGGGGTCATTTGGGGGGTCACCTAGGGGTCATTTGGGGGGGTCACCTGGGGGTCATTTGGGGGGGTCACCTGGGGGTCGTTTGGGGGGTCACCTAGGGGTCATTTGGGGGGTCACCTAGGGGTCATTTGGGGGGTCACCTGGGGGTCGTTTGGGGGTCACCTGGGGGTCATTTGGGGGGTCACCTAGGGGTCATTTGGGGGTCAGCTGGGGGTCATTTGGGGGGTCAGCTAGGGGTCATTTGGGGGGTCATCTGGGGGTCATTTGGGGGTCACCTGGGGGTCATTTGGGGGGTCACCTGGGGGTCGTTTGGGGGTCACCTGGGGGTCATTTGGGGGGTCACCTAGGGGTCATTTGGGGGGTCACCTGGGGGTCATTTGGGGGGTCAGCTGGGGGTCATTTGGGGGGTCACCTGGGGGTCATTTGGGGGTCACCTGGGGGTCGTTTGGGGGGTCACCTGGGGGTCATTTGGGGGGTCATCTGGGGGTCATTTGGGGGGTCACCTAGGGGTCATTTGGGGGGTCATTTGGGGGGTCACCTGGGGGTCATTTGGGGGGTCATCTGGGGGTCATTTGGGGGGTCACCTAGGGGTCATTTGGGGGGTCACCTAGGGGTCATTTGGGGGTCGTTTGGGGGGTCACCTAGGGGTCATTTGGGGGGTCACCTGGGGGTCACCTGGGGGTCATTTGGAGGGTCACCTAGGGGTCATTTCGGGTCTCACCCGGGTCCCTTTGGGGGGTCACCTAGGGGTCATTTGGGGGTCACCTAGGGGTCATTTGGGGGGTCACCTAGGGGTCATTTGCGGGGTCACCTGGGGGTCATTTGGGGGGTCACCTGGGGGTCATTTGGGGGTCACCTAGGGGTCATTTGGGGGGTCACCTAGGGGTCATTTGCGGGGTCACCTGGGGGTCATTTGGGGGGTCACCTAGGGGTCATTTGGGGGGGTCACCTAGGGGTCATTTGGGGGGTCACCTGGGGGTCATTTGGGGGGTCATCTGGGGGTCGTTTGGGGGGTCAGCTGGGGGTCATTTGGGGGGGTCACCTGGGGGTCATTTGGGGGGTCACCTGGGGGTCATTTGGGGGGGTCACCTGGGGGTCATTTGGGGGGTCACCTGGGGGTCATTTGGGGGGTCATCTGGGGGTCGTTTGGGGGGTCAGCTGGGGGTCATTTGGGGGGGTCACCTAGGGGTCATTTGGGGGGTCACCTGGGGGTCGTTTGGGGGTCACCTGGGGGTCATTTGGGGGTCATTTGGGGGGTCAGCTAGGGGTCATTTGGGGGTCACCTGGGGGTCATTTGGGGGTCACCTGGGGGTCGTTTGGGGGGTCACCTGGGGGTCATTTGGGGGGTCACCTGGGGGTCATTTGGGGGGTCACCTAGGGGGTCATTTGGGGGTCACCTGGGGGTTATTTGGGGGGTCAGCTGGGGGTCATTTGGGGGGTCACCTAGGGGTCATTTGGGGGTCAGCTGGGGGTCATTTGGGGGGTCAGCTGGGGGTCATTTGGGGGGGTCACCCGGGTCCCTTTGGGGGGTCACCTAGGGGTCACCTGGGGGTCACCTAGGGGTCACCTGGGGGTCACCCCGGTCCCTTTGGGGGCTCACCCCGGTCCCTTTGGGGGCTCACCCGGGTCCCTTTTGGGCTCACCCGGGTCCCTTTTGGGCTCACCCCGGTCCCTTTGGGGCTCACCCCGGTCCCTTTTGGGGCTCACCCCGGTCCCTTTGGGGGCTCACCCCGGTCCCTTTTGGGGCTCACCCCGGTCCCTTTTGGGGCTCACCCGGGTCCCTTTGGGGGCTCACCCCGGTCCCTTTGGGGCTCACCCCGGTCCCTTTTGGGGCTCACCCCGGTCCCTTTGGGGCTCACCCGGGTCCCTTTTGGGGCTCACCCGGGTCCCTTTGGGGGCTCACCCCGGTCCCTTTGGGGCTCACCCCGGTCCCTTTTGGGGCTCACCCCGGTCCCTTTGGGGCTCACCCCGGTCCCTTTTGGGGCTCACCCCGGTCCCTTTTGGGGCTCACCCCGGTCCCTTTTGGGGCTCACCCCGGTCCCTTTTGGGCTCACCCCGGTCCCTTTTGGGGGCTCACCCGGGTCCCTTTGGGGGCTCACCCGGGTCCCTTTTGGGGCTCACCCCGGTCCCTTTGGGGGCTCACCCGGGTCCCTTTTGGGGCTCACCCCGGTCCCTTTGGGGGCTCACCCGGGTCCCTTTTGGGGCTCACCCGGGTCCCTTTTGGGGCTCACCCGGGTCCCTTTGGGGGCTCACCCCGGTCCCTTTTGGGGCTCACCCCGGTCCCTTTGGGGGCTCACCCGGGTCCCTTTGGGGGCTCACCCCGGTCCCTTTGGGGTCTCACCCGGGTCCCTTTTGGGGCTCACCCGGGTCCCTTTGGGGGCTCACCCGGGTCCCTTTTGGGCTCACCCGGGTCCCTTTTGGGCTCACCCGGGTCCCTTTTGGGCTCACCCCGGTCCCTTTGGGGCTCACCCCGGTCCCTTTTGGGGCTCACCCCGGTCCCTTTGGGGGCTCACCCCGGTCCCTTTTGGGGCTCACCCGGGTCCCTTTGGGGGCTCACCCGGGTCCCTTTTGGGCTCCATCCGGGGCACCCCGGGCTGAGCCTGGCCCCGCGCAGGCCCGGGCGCTGCGGCGGCAGCAGCGGATGATCAAGAACCGCGAGTCGGCCAGCCTGTCGCGGCGCCGGCGCAAGGAGTACGTGCAGGGCCTGGAGCAGCGGCTGCGCCTGGCGCTGGCCGACAACGAGCGGCTGCGGCGCGACAACGGCGCCCTGCGCCGGCGGCTGCAGGAGCTGCAGGCACAGGTGGGGATTTTGGGGGGATTTCGGGCATTTTGAGGGGTCCTGGGAGGGGTTTCGGAGGGATTTTGGGGGGTCCTGGCAGGGTTTGGAGGGATTTTGGGGGGTCCTGGGAGGGATTTGGGGGGATTTTGGGGGGTCCTGGGAGGGTTTTGGGGGGATTTTGGGGAGTCCTGGGAGGGTCTGGAGGGATTTTGGGGGGTCCTAGGAGGGATTTGGGGGGATTTGGTGAGGTTTGGGGGATTTTGGGGAGTCCTAGGAGGGATTTGGGGGGATTTTGGGGGGTCCTAGGAGGGATTGGAGGGATTTTGGGGAGTCCTAGGAGGGATTTGGGGAGGTTTGGGGAGGTTTGGGGGGTCCTGGGAGGGATTTGGGGGGGATTTTGGGGGGTCCTGGGAGGGTCTGGAGGGATTTTGGGGGGTCCTGGGAGGGATTTGGGGGGATTTGGGGAGGTTTGGGGGATTTTGGGGAGTCCTAGGAGGGATTTGGGGGGATTTTGGGGGGTCCTAGGAGGGATTTGGGGGGATTTTGGGGGGTCCTGGGAGGGTTTTCGGGGGATTTTGGGGGGTCCTGGGAGGGTTTGGAGGGATTTTGGGGGGTCCTGGGAGGGTTTGGAGGGATTTTGGGGGGTCCTGGGAGGGATTTGGGGGGATTTTGGGGGGTCCTAGGAGGGATTGGAGGGATTTTGGGGGGTCCTGGGAGGGATTGGAGGGATTTTGGGGGGTCCTGGGAGGGATTTGGGGGGATTTGGGGAGGTTTAGGGGGTCCTGGGAGGGTCTCGGGGGATTTTGGGGGGATTTTGGGAGGTTTGGGGGATTTTGGGGGGTCCTGGGAAGGTCTGGAGGGAGTTTGGGGTGTCCTGGAAGGGTCTGGAGGGATTTTGGGGGGTCCTAGGAGGGATTTGGGGGGATTTGGGGAGGTTCGGGGGGTCCTGGGAGGGTCTGGATGGAGTTTGGGGGGTCCTAGGAGGGATTTGGGGGGATTTTGGGGGGTCCTGGGAGGGATTTGGGGGGATTTGGGGAGGTTTGGGGGATTTTGGGGGGTCCTGGGAGGGTCTGGAGGGATTTTGGGGGGTCCTGGGAGGGATTTGGGGGGATTTGGGGAGGTTTGGGGGGTCCTGGAAGGGTCTGGGGGGATTTGGGGGGATTTTGGGAGGTTTGGGGGATTTTGGGGTGTCCTGGGAGGGATTTGGGGGGATTTGGGGAGGTTTGGGGGGTCCTGGGTGGGCCTGGGGGAATTTAGGGGGGATTTGGGGGGATTTTGGGCGGTCCTGGGAGGGTCTGGAGGGATTTTGGGGGTCCTGAGAGGGATTTGGGGGGATTTTGGGGAAATTTTCAGGTGATTTTGGGAGGTTTGAGAGATTTGGGGGATCTTTGGGAGGGTTTGGGGGGTCCTGGGAGGGTCTGGAGGGATTTTGGGGGGTCCTGGGAGGGATTTGGGGAGATTTGGGGGATTTTGGGGGTCCTGGGATGACTTTGGGGTGATTTTGGGGGGTCCTAGGAGGGATTTTGGGAGGTTTGAGGTGATTTTGGGGGGATTTTGGGAGCTTTGGCTCCATTTTGGGGGATTCTGGATGCTGGGGGGGGGCTTGGGGAGATTTGGGCGATTTTGGGGGGGAACTTTTGGGCGATTTTTGAGGTTTTATCCCCCAAAACATCCCAGCCCATAACCCCCTTTTCTAACCCATAATACCCCACCCCCCCCATTCCCCAAATGGTTCCTCCCCACTCCCCCCTCAGGACCCCCCTCGGGCCGTTCCATTCCACCCCAATGGGGGGGGGGGGAGGAGCTTAACCCTTCCTCCTCCGCCTCAACCCATTCCGGGGGGGTTTTGGGGGGATTTTGGGGGGATTTGGGGAGGTTTGAGGTGATTTGGGGGGGGATTTTGGGAGGTTTTGGGGGTCCTGGGAGGGTCTGGAGGGATTTTGGGGAGATTTTCAGGGGATTTTGGGAGGTTTGGGGGATCTTTGGGAGGTTTTGGGGGGTCCTGGGAGGGTCTGGGGGGATTTAGGGGGGTCCTGGGGGGTCTTTGGGAGGTTTGGGGGATTTGGAGAGGTTTGGGGGGATTTTGGGAGGATTTTGGGAGGTTTGAGGTGATTTTGGGGGGGATTTTGGGAGCTTTGGCTCCATTTTGGGGGATTCTGGATTCTGAGGGGGGCTTGGGGAGATTTGGGCGATTTTGGGGGGGAACTTTTGGGCGATTTTTGAGGCTTTATCCCCCAAAACATCCCAGCCCATAACCCCCTTTTCTAACCCATAATACCCCACCCCCCCCATTCCCCAAATGGTTCCTCCCCACTCCCCCCTCAGGACCCCCCTCGGGCCGTTCCATTCCACCCCAATGGGGGGGGGGGGAGGAGCTTAACCCTTCCTCCTCCGCCTCAACCCATTCCGGGGGGGTTTTGGGGGGATTTTGGGGGGTTTTGGGGGGGTTTTAGGGGGTCCCCACCCCCTCCTGACCCCCCCTGACCCCCTCCCAGCCCCCCCCCACGCCGGGACCCCGGAAGTTGGCGTGTCTGGGGGCGCTGCTGCTCCTCGCCTTCCACCTGGGACCCCTCAGGTGGGTCTGGGGGCTTCCAAGGGGGGGGGAGGGAGGGGTCCCTCACCCCCCCCACACCCCCCCTCACCTTCACCCCTCCCCCCACAGCCTCTCCCAGCCCAGCGAGCCCCCCCCCCGCGCCCCTCCCCCCCCGCGGGGTCGCCGCCACCTCCTGGGGGTGCCGGAGATGGGGACCCCTCGCCCCGACCCCCCCTCCATTTGGGGACCCCCCCCGGAACCTTCCGCTGCCTCCAGGAGCCCCTTCAGGTACCGAGACCCCCCCCCAAATTCCCCTCCCCCCGAATTTTGGGGATTTTCCCTGAATTTTGGGGATTTTTCCTGAATTTTTGGGGTTTTTCCTGAATTTTTGGGGATTTTTCCTGAATTTTTGGGGATTTTTCCTGAATTTTTTGGGATTTTTCTGAATGTTTGGGGATTTTCCTCAATTTTTTGGGATTTTTCCTGAATGTTTGGGGATTTTCCCCGAATGTTTGGGGATTTTCCCCGAATTTTTGGGATTTTTCTCAATTTCTGGGGATTTCCCCTCAATTTTTGGGGATTTTCCCTGAATTTTTTGGGATTTTTCTGAATGTTTGGGGATTTCCCCTGAATTTTTGGGGATTTTTCCTGAAATTTTGGGGATTTTTCCTGAATTTTTGGGGATTTTTCCTGAATTTTTGGATTTTCCCTGAGTTTTTGGGGATTTTCCTGAATTTTTGGGGATTTTTCCTGAATTTTTGGGGATTTTCCCCTGAATTTTTGGGATTTTTCTCAATTTCTGGGGATTTCCCCTCAATTTTTGGGGATTTTCCCTGAATTTTTTGGGATTTTTCTGAATGTTTGGGGATTTTCCCTGAATTTTTGGAGATTTTCCCTGATTTTTTGGGATTTTTCTGAATTTTTGGAGATTTTCCCTGAATTTTTGGGGATTTTCCTCAATTTTTTGGGGATTTTTCCTGAATTTTTTGGGATTTTCCCTGAATTTTTTGGGATTTTTCTGAATATTTGGGGATTTTCCCTGAATTTTGGGGGATTTTTCCTGAATTTTTGGGGTTTTTTCCTGAATTTTTGGGGATTTTCCCTGAATTTTTGGGGATTTTCCCTGAATTTTGGGGGATTTTCCCCAAATTTTTGGGAGTTTTCCTGAATTTTTGGGGATTCTTTCTGAATGTTTGGGGATTTTTCCTGAATTTTTTGGGATTTTCCCTGAATTTTTGGATTTTCCCTGAGTTTTTGGGGATTTTCCTGAATTTTTGGGGATTTTTCCTGAATTTTTGGGGATTTTCCCTGAATTTTTGGGATTTTCCCTGAATTTTTGGGATTTTTCTCAATTTCTGGGGATTTCCCCTCAATTTTTGGGGATTTTCCCTGAATTTTTTGGGATTTTTCTGAATGTTTGGGGATTTCCCCTGAATTTTTGGGGATTTTCCCTGAATTTTGGGGGATTTTCCCTGAATTTTTTGGGATTTTTCTGAATGTTTGGGGATTTTCCCTCAATTTTTGGGGATTTTTCCTGAATTTTTGGGATTTTTCTGAATGTTTGGGGATTTTTCCTGAATTTTTGGGGATTTTTCCTGAATTTTTGGGGATTTTTCTGAATGTTTGGGGATTTTCCCAAATTTTTGGGGATTTTCCCTGAATTTTGGGGGATTTTCCCTGAATTTTTGGGGATTTTTTCAAATTTTTGGAAATTTCCCTGAATTTTTCGAAATTTCCCCGAATTTTTGGGGATTCTGCGAATTTTTGGGATTTTTCCTGAATTTTTGGGATTTTCCCTGAATTTTTGGGATTTTTCCTGAATTTTTGGGGATTTTCCCAAATTTTTGGTGATTCCCTGAATTTTTAGAAATTTCCCCGAATTTTTTGGGATTTTCCCTGAATTTTTGGGGATTTCCCCGAATTTTTGGATTTTCCCCCAATTTTTGGGATTTCCCCGAATTTTGGGGATTTCTCTGAATTTTTGGGATTTTCCCCCAATTTTTGGGATTTCCCCAATTTTTGGGGATTTCCCCGAATTTTTGGGTATTTTCCCCGAATTTTTGGGGATTTTTTCTGAATGTTTGGGGATTTTTTCTGAATGTTTGGGGATTTTCCCCGAATTCTTGGTGATTTCCCCAATTTTCGGGATTTTCCCCCAATTTTTGGGGATTTTCCCCCAATTTTGGGGATTTCCCCAAATTTTTGGGGATTTCCCCGAATTTTTGGATTTTCCCCGAATTTTGGGGATTTTTCTGAATTTTGGGGATTTTCCCGAATTTTTGGGGATTTTCCCTAATTTTTGGGGATTTTCCCGAATTTTTGGTGATTTTTCTGAATTTTTGGGGATTTTAACCGAATTTTTGGGGATTTTCCCCCAATTTTTGGGATTTCCCCGAATTTCTGGTGATCCCCCGAATTTTTGGTGACTCCCAAATTTTGGGGCCCCCCCAGGAACTCCACCTTGGCCTCGATGTCCCCCTGGGCCCCCCCCGAGGGCCCCCCCCGCGGGAGCCCCGACTGCGGCCGCTTCAACCGCAGCGAATCCCTGCGGTACGGGGGGATTTGGGGGAAATTTGGGGATTTTGGGGATTTTGGGGGAAATTTGGGGGATTTGGGGGGATTTGGGGGAGTTTGGGGGGAGTTTGGGGGGATTTTGGGGATTTTGGGGGGATTTTGGGGATTTTGGGGGGATTTTGGGGGGATTTTGGGGGATTTGGGGGGGATTTGGGGGAGTTTGGGGGGATTTGGGGGGGATTGGGGGGCATTTTGGGGCTTTTTGTAGGATTTGGGGGAAATTTGGGGGGATTTGGGGGATTTTGGGGGATTTTGGGGGGATTTTGGGGATTTTGGGGGGATTTGGGGGGGGATTTTAAGATTTTGGGGGATTTGGGGGGATTTGGGGGGATTTTGGGGGGATTTGGGGGGGGATTTTGGGGGGATTTTGGGGGGATTTGGGGGATTTGGGGGGATTTGGGGGGATTTTGGGGGGATTTGGGGGGGGATTTTGGGGGATTTTGGGGGGATTTGGGGGGATTTGGGGGGAGTTTGGGGAGGATTTGGGCGGATTTTGGGGGGGATTTTGGGGGGGATTTTGAGGGGATTTGGGGGGGATTTGGGGGGGATTTGAGGGGATTTTGGGGGGATTTGGGGGATTTGGGGGGGATTTTGGGGGATTTTGGGGGGATTTGGGGGGCATTTGAGGGGATTTTGGGGAGGATTTGGGCGGATTTTGGGGAGGATTTGGGCGGATTTTGGGGGGGATTTTGGGGGGATTCTGGGGGGGATTTTTAGGGGATTTTGGGGGGGATTTGGGGGGATTTTTAGAGGATTTGGGGAGATTTTTGGGGGTTCCCGGGGGTCTCTGACCCCCCCTGCCCCCCCAGCTTGGCCGATGAGCTCCGGGGTTGGGTCCAGAGGCACCAAATCGACCGCGGGACCCCCGGGGGGCCCCCCCAGAGCCCCCCCCGCGGGCAGGTGGGGGATGGGGGAGGGGCTGGGGGGGTCCCGGGGGGGGTTGGGGGGAATTTGGGGGGGTCCCAGAGGGATTTGGGGGGGTCCCAGAAGGATCTGGGGGGTCCCAGGGGGAATTTGGGGGGAATTTGGGGGGGTCCTAGAGGAGTTTGGGGGGAATTTGGGGGGATTTTGGGGGGTCCCAGAGGGATTTGGGGGCATTTGGGGGGTCCCAGGGGGAATTTGGGGGGGTCCTAGAGGAGTTTGGGGGGAATTTGGGGGCTTTGGGGCAATTTTGGGGGTTCCCAGGGGGCGTTGGGGGGGTCCCAGGGGGGATTTGGGGGGGTCCCAGGGGAGTTTGGGAGTTCCTAGAGGGGTTTGGGGGGAATTTGGGGGGTTTGGGGGAATCTTGGGGGGTCCCAGGGGGGATTTGGGGGAATTTGGGGGGGTCCCAGGGGGGTTTGGGGGGAATTTGGGGGCTCCTGGGGGGATTTGGGGGGGTCCCAGGGGGAATTTGGGGGGGTCCCAGGGGGGATTTGGGGGGGGGCAAGGGGGTTTGGGGGAATTTGGGGGGTCCCAGGGGGGATTTGGGGGGAATTCGGGGGGTTTGGGGGAATTTGGGGGGGTCCCAGGGGGGTTTGGGGGGAATTTGGGGGCTCCTGGGGGGATTTGGGGGGTCCCAGGGGGAATTTGGGGGTCCCAGGGGGGTTTGGGGGTCTCAGGGGGAATTTGGGGGTCCCAGGGGGGTTTGGGGGTCTCAGGGGGAATTTGGGGGTCCCAGGGGGTCCCAGGGGGGTCTCAGGGGGGTCCCAGGGGGTCTCTGACCCCCCCCCCCCCCCTTTTTGGGGCAGTTTCAGGGTTCCTCCCCCTGGAAGGGGCCGGGGGGGTCCCGGCTGCTCCCGGCTGTGCCCCCCCGGGCTGAGAGGTGAGACCCCGACCCCAAACCCCCCAAAACACCCCCAAAACACCCCAAAATCACCCCAAAATCACCCAAAAACACCCCAAAACCCCCCAAATCACCCCAAATCCCTTCAAAACCCCCCCAAATCCTCCCAAACCCCCCCAAATCCCCCCCAAATCCCCCAAAATGCCCCCAAAATCCCCCCCAAAACCCCTCCAAATCTTCCCCAAATCCCCCAAAATCCCCCCAAAACCCCCCAACCCCCCCCCAAAACGGGCACCCCCAAATCCCCCCAAAACCCCCCCCAAAACCCACCCAAACTCCTCCAAATTTTCCCCTGAACCCCCCAAAACCTCCCAAATCTTCCCCTGAACCCCCCCAAAATGCCCTGAACCCCCCAAAAATCCCCCAAATCCCCCAAAAAATCCCCCCAAAACCTCCCCAAATCTTCCCCTGAACCCCCCAAAATCTTCCCAAACCTCCCAAAAATCCTCCAAATCCCCCCCAAACCTCCCCCAAAACCTCCCCAAATCTTCCCCTGAACCCCCCAAAATGCCCTGAACCCCCCCAAAATCCCCCAAATCCCCCAAAACCTCCCCAAATCTTCCCCTGAACCCCCCAAAAACTTCCAGAACCCCCAAAAATCCCCCAAATCCCCCCCAAAAATCCCCCCAAATCTTCCCCTGAACCCCCCAAAATGCCCTGAACCCCCCAAAAATCCCCCAAATCCCCCCCCAACCCCCCAAAACCTCCCCAAATCTTCCCCTGAATCCCCCAAAATCTTCCCAAACCCCCCAAAAATCCCCCCAAATCTTCCCGAGCCCCCCCAAAACTTCCCAAACCCCCCAAAAATCCTCCAAAATCCTCCCCAAATCTTCCCCTGAACCCCCCAAAATCTTCCCAAACCTCCCAAAAACCCCCCAAAATCCTCCCCAAATCTTCCCCTGAGCCCCCCAAAACTTCCCAAACCCCCCAAAAATCCCCCAAAACCTCCCCAAATCTTCCCCTGAGCCCCCCCAAAATCTTCCCAAACCTCCCAAAAATTCTCCAAAACCTCCCCAAATCTTCCCCAAAACTCCTCCAAATCTTCCCCTGAACCCCCCAAAACTTCCCAAACCCCCCAAAAATCCCCCAAATCCCCCCAAAAAATCCCCCAAATCCCCCCAAATCTTCCCCTGAACCCCCCAAAATCTTCCCAAAACCCCCAAAAATCCCCCAAATCCCCCCCAAAAATCCCCCCAAATCTTCCCGAGCCCCCCCAAAACTTCCCAAACCCCCCAAAAATCCTCCAAAATCCCCCCCAAAAATCCCCCAAAAATCCCCCCAAATCTTCCCCTGAACCCCCCAAAAATCCGCAAAATCCCCCCAAAAATCCCCCAAAACCTCCCCAAATCTTCCCCAAAACTCCCCCAAAATGCCCTGAACCCCCCAAAAATCCCCCAAATCCCCCCCAAAAATCCCCCCAAATCTTCCCCAAAATCCCCCAAAATGCCCTGAACCCCCCAAAAATCCCCCAAAACCTCCCCAAATCTTCCCCTGAACCCCCCAAAATCTTCCCAAACCTCCCAAAAATCCCCCAAAATCTTCCCAAAACCCCCAAAAATCCCCCCAAATCTTCCCCTGAACCCCCCAAAATGCCCTGAACCCTCCAAAAATCCCCCAAAACCTCCCCAAATCTTCCCCTGAACCCCCCAAAAACTTCCAGAACCCCCAAAAAATCCCCCAAATCCCCCCCAAAAATCCCCCCAAATCTTCCCCTGAACCCCCCAAAATGCCCTGAACCCCCCAAAAATCCCCCAAAACTCCAAATCTTCCCCTGAACCCCCCAAAACCTTCCCAAAGCCCCCAAAAATCCCCCAAAACCTCCCCAAATCTTCTCCTGAGCCCCCCCAAAACTTCCCAAACCCCCAAAAATTCTCCAAAACCTCCCCAAATCTTCCCCTGAACCCCCCAAAATCTTCCCAAACCCCCCAAAAATCCCCCAAATCCCCCCCAAAAATCCCCCAAAAATCCCCCCAAATCTTCCCCTGAACCCCCCAAAAATCCGCAAAATCCCCCCAAAAATCCCCCAAAACCTCCCCAAATCTTCCCCAAAACTCCCCCAAAACTTCCCAAACCCCCCAAAAATCCCCCAAATCCCCCCCAAAAATCCCCCAAATCTTCCCCAAAATCCCCCAAAATGCCCTGAACCCCCCAAAAATCCCCCAAAACCTCCCCAAATCTTCCCCTGAACCCCCCAAAATCTTCCCAAACCTCCCAAAAATCCCCCAAAATCTTCCCAAAACCCCCAAAAATCCCCCCAAATCTTCCCCTGAACCCCCCAAAATGCCCTGAACCCTCCAAAAATCCCCCAAAACCTCCCCAAATCTTCCCCTGAACCCCCCAAAATGCCCTGAACCCCCCAAAAATCCCCCAAAACTCCAAATCTTCCCCTGAACCCCCCAAAAACTTCCCAAACCCCCCAAAAATCCCCCAAAACCTCCCCAAATCTTCCCCTGAGCCCCCCCAAAATCTTCCCAAACCTCCCAAAAATTCTCCAAAACCTCCCCAAATCTTCCCCAAAACTCCTCCAAATCTTCCCCTGAACCCCCCAAAACTTCCCAAACCCCCCAAAAATCCCCCAAACCTCCCAAAAATCCCCCAAAATCCTCCCCCAACCCCCCCAGGGCCCCCCCGGGGCAGCTCCAGCTCTACCGCGGCCCCGACCCCCCCGAACCCCGAATTTTGGCCGCCATCGACCGCAGGGACGACACCTTCTACGTGGTGTCCTTCCGCAGGGTAGGGGGCTGGGGGGGTTTTGGGGAATTTTGGGGATTTTTGGGGATTTTTGGGATTTTTTGGGAATTTTTGGGCGATTTTTGAGGGATTTTTGGGGATTTTTGGGGATTTTTGGGGGATTTTTTGGGATTTTTGGGGGGATTTTTGAGGAGGTTAATGGGGATTTGGGGGGGCTGGGGGGGCTGGGGGGGTTTGGGGAATTTTGGGGAATTTTGGGGATTTTTGGGATTTTTTGGGAATTTTTTGGGCGATTTTTGAGGGATTTTTGGGGATTTTTGGGGATTTTTGGGGGATTTTTTGGGATTTTTGGGGGGATTTTTGAGGAGGTTAATGGGGATTTGGGGGGGCTGGGGGGGCTGGGGGGGTTTTGGGAATTTTTGGGGATTTTTGGGATTTTTTGGGATTTTTTTGGGCGATTTTTGAGGGATTTTTGGGGATTTTTGAGGGATTTTTGGGGATTTTTGGGGGGATTTTTGAGGGATTTTTTGGGATTTTTTGGGAATTTTTGGGGGGATTTTTGGGGATTTTTGAGGGATTTTTGGGGATTTTTGGGCATTTTTGGGGATTTTTTGGGGGATTTTTGGGGATTTTTGAGGGATTTTTGGGGATTTTTGGGGGATTTTTGAGGGATTTTTGGGGCTGGGGGGCTTGGGGGGGTTTGGGGGATTTTTGGGATTTTTGGGGATTTTTTGGGAATTTTTTGAGGGATTTTTGGGGGATTTTTGGGGGATTTTTGGGGAATTTTGGGGGGATTTTTGAGGAGGTTAATGGGGATTTGGGGAGGGATTTTGGGGGGATTTGGGGAATTTTGGGAATTTTTGGGGAATTTTTTTTGGGATTTTTGAGGAGTTTAACGGGGATTTTGAGGGGATTTGGGGAGGATTTGGGTGGCGTTTTTTGGGGGGGATTTTTGGGGCTTTTGGGGGGATTTTAGGGGAATTTTTGGGGAGGATTTGGGGATTTTTTGGTGGGAATTGCGGGGAGGGATTTGGGGGTTTTTTGGGGGGAATTTTTGGGGAATTTTGGGGGATTTTCGAGGAGTTTAACGGGGATTTTGAGAGGATTTGGGGAGGTTTTGGGTGGGGATTTTTGGGGGGGATTTTTGGGGAGGATTTTGGGATTTTTTGGTGGGAATTTTTGGGGAGGGATTTTGGGGGGATTTGGGGAATCTTTTTGGGAATTTTTGGAGAATTTTTGGGGGGGATTTTTGAGGAGTTTAACGGGGATTTTGAGAGGATTTGGGGAGGGTTTGGGTGGCGTTTTTTGGGAGGATTTTTGGGGAGGATTTTGGGATTTTTTGGGGAGGATTTGGGGAGGGATTTTGGGGGGATTTGGGGAATTTTTGGGGGGAATTTTTGAGGACTTTAACGGGGATTTTGAGAGGATTTGGGGAGGGTTTGGGTGGGGTTTTTTGGGGGGATTTTTGGGGCTTTCATTGTAATTTCTGGGGAGGATTTGGGGATTTTTTGGTGGGAATTGCGGGGAGGGATTTTGAGGTTTTTTGGGGGAACTTTTTGGGTATTTTTTGGGAATTTTTGGGGAATTTTTGGGGGATTTTCGAGGAGTTTAACGGGGATTTTGAGAGGATTTGGGGAGGGTTGGGTGGGGGTTTTGGGGGGGATTTTTGGGGGTTTTGGGGGGATTTTTGGGCAGGATTTTAGGATTATTTGGGGAGGGATTTTGGGGGGATTTGGGGAATTTTGGAGGGATTTTTGAGGACTTTAACGGGGATTCTGAGAGGATTTGGGGTGGGGTTTTTTTGGGGGGATTTTTGGGGCTTTCATTGTAATTTCTGGGGAGGATTTGGGGGATTTTTTGGTGGGAATTGCGGGGAGGGATTTTGGGGGGGTTTTTTGGGGGGGATTTGGGGGATTTTGGGGTGTCCCAACCCCCTCCCCACCCCCCTTCAAGGACCACCTGCTGCTCCCGGCTCGGAGCCACAACAAAACCTCGCGGCCCAAAATGTCCCTGGTGATGCCGGCGGCGGCGCTCAACGGTGAGGGGGGACCCCAAAAACCCCAAAAAACCGCCCCAAAAAACCCCAAAACCTCTCATATCCCCCTCCCCTCCAAACCAATTCCAAGCCTCCCCCCAGCCCCAAAAAAACCCCAAAAAACCCCAAAAAAATCCCAGCGAAATCCTTCAAATTTGGTGTAAAAATTCCACTAAAAAACGCCCATGAAAAGCCCCAAAACCGCCCCAAAAAGAAGCCCAAAAAAACCCCAAACTCATCGAAACCTCCCAAAAAAAAAAACCAAAAAAAACCCCAAAATCCCTCCCCAAAACCATCCCAAAAAGACCCCAAAAAAACCCCAAACTCCCCCCCCAAAAAACCCCCAAATCATCAAAACCTCCCCAAAAAAACCCCCAAAAATCCCAGCAAAATCCTTCAAATTTAGTGCAAAAATTCCACTAAAAAACGCCCATGAAAAGCCCCAAAACCGCCCCAAAAAGAAGCCCAAAAAAAACCCAAACCCATCCGGAACCTCCCAAAAAAAAAACCCAAAAAAACCCCCAAAATCCCTCCCCAAAACCATCCCAAAAAGACCCCAAAAACCCCAAAATCCCCCCCAAAAATCCCCCCCAAAAAACCCCCAAATCGTCAAAACCTCCCCAAAAAAAAACCCAAAAAAACCCAAAATCCCCCCAAAAAATCCCAAAATAACCCCAAAATCCCTCCCCAAAACTGACCCCAAAAAAATCCCCAAAAAAACCCCAAACCCATCGAAACCTCCCCAAAAAAAAACCCAAAAAACCCCCAAAATCCCCCAAATCTCCCCCAAATAAACCCAAACTCCCCCCAAAAAAATCCCAAAAAAACCCCAAATTCCCCCCAAAACTGCCCCAAAAATCCCAAAAAACCCCCAAACCCATCGAAACCTCCCCCAAAAAAACCCCCAAAAAAACCCAAAATCCCCCCCAAAAATCCCCCCCCCAAAAACCCCAAAAAAAACCCAAAATCCCCCCCAAAAATCCCCCCAAAAAATCCCAAAAAAACCCCAAACCCATCAAAACCTCCCCCAAAAAAAAAAACCAAAAAAACCCAAAATCCCCCCAAAAAATCACCCCCAAAAAAACCTCAAAAAATCCCCCAAAAAACCCAAAATCCCCCCCAAAAATCCCCCCAAAAAATCCCAAAAAAACCCCCAAAAACCCCAAAATCCCCCAAAAAACCCCAAACCCCCCCAAAAAATCCCCAAAAAAACCCCAAACCCCCCAAACCTCCCCAATTTTTTTGGGTTTTTTTTGGGGGGGATTTTGGGGTTTTTTGGGGATTTTTGGGGGGGGGTTGGGTTTATTTGGGGGATTTTGGGGTTTTTTGGGGGGGTTTTTTTTGGGGGGGTTTGGGGTTTTTTGGGGATTTTTGGGGGTTTTTTTCGGGGATTTTTTGGGCGGTTTGGGGTTTTTTGGGGGGTTTGGGGTTTTTTGGGGGGTTTTGGGGGGAAATTTGGGGGGGTTTGGGGGTTTTTTGGGGGGTTTTTGGGGGGATTTTTTTGGGGGGGTTTGGGGTTTTTTTGGCGATTTTTGGGGGAAATTTGGGGGGGTTTGGGGCTTTTTGGGGGGAAATTTGGGGGGTCTGGGGGTTTTTTTAGGGTTTTTTTAGGGGGTTTTGGGGGTTTTTGGAGGGGTTTGGGGTTTTTATTGGGAATTTTTGGGGGAAATTTGGGGAGGTTTGGGGTTTTGGAGTTTTTTTAGGGGTTTTTGGGGTTTTTTGGGGATTTTTATTGGGGATTTTTTGGAGGTTTTTTTGGGGTGATTTGGGGTTTTTGGGGGTTTTATTGGGGATTTTTTGGGGGTATTTTTTGGGGGTGATTTGGGGTTTTTTGGGGTTTTTATGGGGGATTTTTTGGGGGTTTTTTTGGGGGGTGATTTGGGGTTTTTGGGGTTTTCATTGGGGATTTTTTGGGGGTTTTTTTTGGGGGTGATTTGGGGTTTTTTGGGGTTTTCATTGGGGATTTTTTGGGGGTTTTTTTTGGGGTGATTTGGGTTTTTTTGGGGGTTTTTATTGCGGGACTTTTGGGGGGATTTTTTTGGGGGTGATTTGGGTTTTTTTGGGTTTTTTGGGGGGGGATTTTTGGGGTTTTATTGAGGTTTTTTGGGGTTTTTATTGGGGATTTTTTGGGGTTTTTTGGGGGGTGATTCGGGGGTTTTTGGGGTTTTTATGGGGGATTTTTGGGGTTTTTTGGGGGGGGTTGGGGGGTGATTTGGGTTTTTTTGGGGTTTTTTGGGGGGTTTTTTTGGGGTGATTTGGGGTTTTTTGGGGTTTTTATTGTGGGACTTTCGGGGGGATTTCTTTGGGGGTGATTTGGAGGTTTTGGGGTTTTTTGGGGGGGGATTTTGGGGTTTTATTGGGGTTTTTTGGGGGTGGTTTGGGGTTTTTATGGGGGTTTTTATTGGGGATTTTTTGAGGGTTTTTTGGGGGTGATTTGGGGTTTTTGGGGGGTTTTTATTGGGGATTTTTGGGGTTTTTTGGGGGTGATTTGGGGTTTTTGGGGTTTTTATTGGGGATTTTTTTGGGGGGGTTTTTGGGGTTTTTTTCGGGGTTTTTTTGGGGTTTTTTTGGGGTTTTTATTGTGGGACTTTTGGGGGGATTTTTTTGGGGGTGATTTGGGTTTTTTTTGGGTTTTTTGGGGGGGATTTTGGGGTTTTATTGAGGTTTTTTGGGGTTTTTATTGGGGATTTTTTGGGGTTTTTTGGGGGGGTGATTCGGGGGTTTTTGGGGTTTTTATGGGGATTTTTGGGGTTTTTTGGGGGGGGTTGGGGGGTGATTTGGGTTTTTTTGGGGTTTTTTTGGGGGGTTTTTTTGGGGTGATTTGGGGTTTTTTGGGGGTTTTTATTGTGGGACTTTCGGGGGGATTTCTTTGGGGGTGATTTGGGAGGTTTTGGGGTTTTTTGGGGGGGGATTTTGGGGTTTTATTGGGGTTTTTTGGGGGTGGTTTGGGGTTTTTATGGGGGTTTTTATTGGGGATTTTTGAGGGTTTTTTGGGGGTGATTTGGGGTTTTTGGGGGTTTTTATTGGGGATTTTTGGGGTTTTTTTTGGGGGTGATTTGGGGTTTTTGGGGGTTTTTATTGGGGATTTTTTGGGGGGGTTTTTGGGGTTTTTTTCGGGGTTTTTTGGGGTTTTTTGGGGTTTTTATTGTGGGACTTTTGGGGGGATTTTTTTGGGGGTGATTTGGGTTTTTTGGGTTTTTTTGGGGGGGATTTTGGGGTTTTATTGGGGTTTTGGGGGTGATTTGGGGTTTTTATGGGGGTTTATTGGGGATTTTTGAGGGTTTTTGGGGGTGATTTGGGGTTTTGGGGTTTTTTATTGGGGATTTTGGGGGTTTTTTGGGGGGGTTGGGGGATGATTTGGGGTTTTTTGGGGGGTTTTTATTGGGGATTTTTTGGGTTTTTTTTGGGGGGTGATTTGGGTTTTTTTGGGTTTTTTTGGGGGGGATTTTGGGGTTTTATTGGGGTTTTTGGGGGTTTTTTGGGGTTTTTATTGGGGATTTTTTGGGATTTTTTTGGGGGGTGATTCGGGGGTTTTATGGGGGATTTTTGGGGTTTTTTGGGGGGGGTTGGGGGGGTGATTTGGGGTTTTTTGGGGTTTCTTATTGGGGGTTTTTTGGGGGGTTTTTTTGGGGGGGTGATTTGGGTTTTTTTGGGGTTTTTTATTGGGGATTTTTTGGGGGGGTTTTTTTGGGGTTTTTTTTGGGGTGATTTGGGTTTTTTTGGGGTTTTTATTGAGGATTTTTTGAGGGTTTTTGGGGGTGATTTGGGGTTTTTTGGGGTTTTTTATTGGGGATTTTTTGGGGGGTGATTCGGGGTTTTTTGGGGTTTTCTTTGCGAATTTTTTGGGGCTTTTTTGGGGGGTTTTTGGAGGGATTTGAGGTTTTTGGGGGGGATTTTTTGGAGGGATTTGAGGTTTTTGGGGGGGGATTCGGGGGTTTTGGGGGTTTTTATTGGGGATTTTTTGGAGGAGTTTTTTTGGGGGGGTGATTTGGGGTTTTTTGGGGTTTTTTATTGGGGTTTTTTGGGGGTTTTTTGGGGGGTGATTCGGGGTTTTTTGGGGTTTTCTTTGCGGATTTTTTGGGGCTTTTTTGGGGGGTTTTTGGAGGGATTTGAGGTTTTTGGGGGGATTTTTTGGGAGGGATTTGAGGTTTTTGGGGGGGATTTTTTGGGGGGGATTTGAGGTTTTTTGGGGGGGGGATTTTTGGAGGGATTTGAGGGTTTTTGGGGGGATTTTTTGGGAGGGATTTGAGGTTTTTGGGGGATTTTTGGGAGGGATTTGAGGTTTTTGGGGGGTGACTCGGGGGTTTTTGGGGTTTTTATGGGGGATTTTTGGGGTTTTTTGGGGGGGGGTTGGGGGGTGATTTGGGTTTTTTTGGGGTTTTTTGGGGGGTTTTTATTGGGGATTTTTTGGAGGAGTTTTTTTGGGGGGGTGATTTGGGGTTTTTTGGGATTTTTTATTGGGGATTTTTTGGGGGGTTTTTTTGGGTTTTTTTTGGGGTGATTTGGGTTTTTTTGGGGTTTTTATTGAGGATTTTTTGAGGGTTTTTGGGGGTGATTTGGGGTTTTTTGGGGTTTTTATTGGGGATTTTTGGGTTTTTTTTTTGGGGGGGTTGGGGGGTGATTTGGGGTTTTTTGGGGTTTTTTATTGGGGATTTTTGGGGGGTTTTTTGGGGGGTGATTTGGGGTTTTTTGGGGTTTTCTTTGCGGATTTTTTGGGGCTTTTTTGGGGGGTTTTTGGAGGGATTTGAGGTTTTTGGGGGGGATTTTTTGGAGGGATTTGAGGTTTTTGGGGGGGGATTCGGGGGTTTTGGGGGTTTTTATTGGGGATTTTTTGGAGGAGTTTTTTTGGGGGGGTGATTTGGGGTTTTTTGGGGTTTTTTATTGGGGGTTTTTGGGGGGTGATTCGGGGTTTTTTGGGGTTTTCTTTGCGGATTTTTTGGGGTTTTTGGGGGGGGGTTTTGGGAGGGATTTGAGGTTTTTTGGGGGGGATTTGGGGATTCTTTCGAGGATTTTTTTTTTTTTTTTTTGGGGGGGGGGGTTCCCCTGACTCGGGGGTCCCCTCTGACCCCTCCCCCCCTCTCCCCTCCCCCCCCAGAGTCGCTGGCGGGCCGGGGGCGGGGCCTGCAGGCCATGATGCAGGTGGACTGCGAGGTGATTGACACGCGCGTCATCCACGTGCGCCGGCGCCGCGCCCCTCCCCCCCCGCCCCGCGCCGGCCCCTCCCCCACCCCGAAACCCCCGCCCGGGGGGGGGAGGGGATGACGACGGCACCGCCCAAGCCACGCCCACTTCCGCCTCAGGCCACGCCCCCCTCGGGGTTGCGCGCGTTAATTCGAGGCCACGCCCACTTCCGCGTCAGGCCACGCCCCCTCCTCGGTTTGGCGCGTTTTGTCAAACCCGCGCCCACTTCCGTGTTAGGCCACGCCCACTTCCGCGTTAGACCGCGCCCCTGTTTTAGCGCGCGTCAGATCGAGGCCACGCCCATTTCCGCGTTAGGCCACGCCCCCTCGATTTGGCTCGTGTTAATTCGAGGCCACGCCCGCTTCCGCGTTAGGCCACGCCCCCTCGGATTTTTGCGCGTGTTAGATCGAGGCCACGCCCACTTCCGCGTTAGGCCACGCCCCTCGGTTTGGCTCGCGTTAATTCGAGGCCACGCCCCCTCAGTTTGGCACGTGTTAAATGGAGGCCACGCCCACTTCCGCGTTAGGCCACGCCCCCTCGATTTGGCTCGTGTTAATTCGAGGCCACGCCCCCTGTTTTGGCGCGCGTTAGATCGAGGCCACGTCCCCTTCCGCATTAGGCCACGCCCCCTCGGTTTAGCGCATTTTAAATCGAGGCCACGCCCACTTCCGCGTGAGGCCACGCCCCTCGTCTTGGCACGCATTGAGTCGAGGCCACGCCCACTTCCGCGTTAGACCACGCCCCCTCGGGACGGCACATGTTTTGTCGAAGCCACGCCCACTTCCGGCTCAGGTCACGCCCCCTCGGTTTGGGCATGCGTGATGTTGAAGCCACGCCCACTTCCGCCCCAGGCAACGCCCCTCGTTTTGACGCGCGTTTTGTCGAGGCCACGCCCACTTCCGGGTTAGACCACGCCCATCGGTTTTGGCGCGTGTTAAATCGAAGTCACGCCCCCTCATTTTTGGCGCGCGTGATGTCCAGGCCACGCCCACTTCCGCGTCAGGCCACGCCCCCATTTTGTGTGTGTTCGACGAAGCCACGCCCACTTCCGGTCCAGCCAACGCCCCTCGTTTCGATGCGCGTTTCGTCGAATCCACGCCCACTTCCGGCTCAGGCCACGCCCATCGGTTTTGGCGCGCGTGGTGTCAAAGCCACGCCCATTTCCGGTTCAGGCCACGCCTCTTTTGGCGGCCCCCCCCTTCCTTAAAGGGGCCGCGCTCTCTGCCCCTCCCGCCCCTCCCCCATCGCTGCCCAGGAGCGATTTTTACCCAAATCAACAAAAAATAAAAAGAGCCGGAAAATCAACGCGGGATCTTTGAGGGGGGAGGGGCGGGAATCGGGGAATTCTGAGGGGAATTTGGGGAATTTTGAGGGGAATTTGGGGATTCTGGGGGAAATTTGGGAATTGTGAGGAAAATCCGAGAATTCTGAGGGGAAATTTGGGAATTCTGAGGTAAAATTGGGACTTTTTGAGGCAAATTTGGGAATTCTGAGGGGAATTTGGGAATTTTGAGGAAAATTTGGGGATTCTGAGGGAAATTCGAGAATTTTGAGGGAAATTCGGGAATTCTGAGGGGAAATTGGAACTTTTTGAGGGAAATTTGGGAATTCTGAGGGAGATTTGGGAATTCTGAGGGAAATCTGGGAATTTTGAGGGGAATTTCGGAATTTTTGAGGGAAATTTGTGGGGTTTGAGTGAAAGCTGAGAATTCTGGGGGAAATTTGGGAATTCTGAGGGAAATTCAAGACTTTTGAGGGAAATTCGGGAATTCTGAGGGGAAATTGGGACTTTTTGAGAGAAATCCAAGAATTTTGAGGGAGATTTGGGAATTCTGAGGGAAATCTGGGAATTTTGAGGGAAATCCGAGAATTTTGAGAGAAATTTGGGAATTCTGAGGGGAATTTGGGAATTTTGAGGGAAATTTGGGGATATTGAGTGAAATCTGGGAATTCTGGGGGAAATGTGGGAATTCTGGGGGAAATTTGGGAATTTTTGGGGGAAATTTGGGAATTTTGAGGGAAATTCGGGAATTCTGAGGGGAAATTGGGAATTTTTGGGGAAAATTTGGGAATTTTGAGGGGAAGTTGGGAATTCTGAGGGAAATTCAAGAATTCTGAAAGAAATTCAGGAGTTTTTCACCATTTTTGGGAGATTTTTTTTTTGGCTGATTTTTTTGCGCATTTTTCAATTTTTTGAGGGTGAATTTGGGCATTTTTGGGCAAATTCCCAGTAATTTTGGGTTTTTTTTTTCTTTGGGAGGGGCGGGAACTTCTGGGGGAAATCTTTGGGGGATTTCGAGGGATTTTTCAGGAACTCTCCGTGAATTTTTTTGGGCGGTGGGGGAGGGGCGGAACTTTGGGACAATTTTGACGTTTTCCAGGAGGTTTTTTTTCGCCGATTTTTGGGCTGTTTTGGGGAGGATTTGGGGGGGTTTTTCGCCTCATTTTCCACCCTCACCTCAAACTCTGAATCAGACTCTGCAAAGGGGGGGGAGGGGAGGAGCTTTAATGCCATTTTGGGGGGGTCCCAGAGCCCCAGCGGGGGAAGGGGGAGGGGGGGAAGGTTTTTTGGGGGTGAATTTCGGGGGTTTTTCGGGCGTTTCAAACACTGAGGAGCCACAGGAAGACCCTCCCAGAGCCCCTAAAGGCCCCCAAGACCCCCCCAAAACCCCCCCAGAGCCCCTAAAGCCCCCCAAGACCACCCAACCCCCCCCCCCCGACCCCCAGGGCCCCTTAAAGCCCCCCCAGACCCCCTAAAGCCCCCCTATAACCTCCCTAAATCCTCCCAGGAGCACCCAGAGACCCCCTAAAAGCCCTCCCAGCCCCCCCCAAAGGCCCCGCCCCTTGGCGCAGGCCCCGCCCCGTCCCTCAAACCCCGCCCCTCACCAGTACAGGTGCCCGCAGCGGCCAATCAGGGGCTCGCCCGCGGGCTGCAGGCTGATGTGACACGCGAAGGCCCCGCCGTTGCCGCCGCTGTCGCCGCCGTTGTCGCCGCCACAGCCGCGGGCTCGCCCCTCAGCGCCGCCACAGCCGCCGCCATCTTCCGCTTCCCCTCACACCGCGCCCTCCCGTCCCATTGGCCGCCGCTCCCGCCAATCAAAACGCGGCGCTCTTATTGGTGGAGACGCTCGAGGATCCGCCCCCTGAGTAGCGCTATTGGCTGGAGAGACTCCTCTTCCTATTGGTTCGCAGCGATCCGGGCGCTGATTGGTTTCGGCACTTGACAGGCAGCCGAGCTACCCAATCACCGCGCGGCACCGTGGGCGGGACAACATGGCCGCCGCGTTGCCGTGGCGACGCGCCAGTTTCCCGCCCCTTTCCGTTACCACGGCAACCACGCACGGCCCGGCGGAGGGGGCGGGGATTCGCAGGCTCGGGCGCTGATTGGCGGATCCAGCTGTCAATCAGCGACGTCGCTTCCGGCGCCGGGACGGGCCCGCGCCGCCGCCGCAGCCGCCGCCCCTCCCGGTACCGGCGGGGCCTGAGGGGAACCGGGGGGGTCCTGAGGGGGTCCCGAGGGGTCCCGGGGGATCCCGAGAGGCTCCCGGGGGCCGTGGGGAGGGGACGCGGCCTCCTGAGCAGCCGGGGATGCGCCGCCGCCGCCCACGGGGCCGCCCCGCCCGGCCCCGCCCGGTTGGGCCCAGACCGAGCCCTGAGGGGGGGGCGGGGCCCGGGTGGGGCCGGGGGGGGCGGAAAGGGCCCCGGGGGGGAGATTTTGGGGTGAAAAGCGGGGGTTTGGGGGGGTCCGGGCGCTGGGGAGGGCTCTGAGGGGAGGGGGAGGTTCTGAGGGGATTTGGGGGGGTCCTGAGGGGGTCTGGGGGGTCCTGAGGGGATTTTGGGGGGTCCTGAGGGGGTTTGGGGGGTCCTGAGGGGATTTGGAGGGTCCTGAGGGGTTTGGGGGGCTCCTGAGGTGATTTTGGGGGTCCTGAGGGGATTTTGGGGATCCTGAGGGGGTTTTGGGGGGTTCTGAGGGGGTTTGGGGGGTCCTGAGGGGATTTTGGGGGGTCCTGAGGGGGTTTGGGGGGTTCTGAGGGGATTTGGAGGGTCCTGAGGGGGTTTGGGGGGCTCCTGAGGGGATTTTGGGGGGTTCTGAGGGGAGGGGGAGGTTCTGAGGGGATTTTGGGGATCGTGAGGGGATTTTGGGGTCCCAGGAGGTTCCTGAGGGGATTTGGGGGGTCCTGAGGGGATTTGGGGGTCCTGAGGGGTTTTTGAGGGATCCTGAGGGGATTTTGGGGTCCCAGGAGGGTCCTGAGGAGGTTTGGGGAGTCCTGAGGGGATTCTGGGGGTCCTGAGGAGATTTTGGGGTTCTGAGGGGATTTTGGGGGCCCAGGAGGTTCCTGAGGGGATTTTGGGGATCCTGAGGGGATTTTGGGGGTCCTGAGGAGATTTTGGGGTCCCAGGAGGTTCCTGAGGGGATTTTGGGGGTTTTGAGGTCCCAGGGTGGGTTTGGGGGGTTCTGAGGAGATTTGGGGATCCTGAGGGGATTTGGGGGTCCTGAGGGGTTTTTGAGGGATCCTGAGGGGATTTTGGGGTCCCAGGAGGGTCCTGAGGAGGTTTGGGGAGTCCTGAGGGGATTTTGGGAGGTCCTGAGGGGATTCTGGGGGTCCTGAGGAGATTTTGGGGTTCTGAGGGGATTTTGGGGTCCCAGGAGGGTCCTGAGAAGGTTTGGGGAGTTCTGAGGGGATTTGGGGGGTCCTGAGGAGATTTTGGGGTTCTGAGGGGATTTTGGGGTCCCAGGAGGGTCCTGAGAAGGTTTGGGGAGTTCTGAGGGGATTTGGGGGGTCCTGAGGAGATTTTGGGGTTCTGAGGGGATTTTGGGGGCCCAGGAGGTTCCTGAGGGGATTTTGGGGATCCTGAGGGGATTTTGGGGATCGTGAGGGGATTTTGGGGTCCCAGGAGGTTCCTGAGGGGATTTGGGGGGTCCTGAGGGGATTTTGGGGGTTCTGAGGGGATTTGGGGGGTTCTAAGGGGATCTGGGGGTCCCAGGGGGATTTTTTGGGGCTCCCTGACCCCTTTGTGCCCCTTTAGCCCCCAGAAAGGTGGGATGGATTTGGGGTTTTTTGGGGATGGATTTGGGGGTTTTGAGGGATGGATTTGGGGTTTTTTGAGGGATGGATTTGGGGTTTTTTGGGATGGATTTGGGGGTTTTGAGGGATGGATTTGGGGGTTTTGAGGGATGGATTTGGGGTTTTTGAGGGATGGATTTGGGGTTTTTGGAGGGTTTTTTGAGGGATGGATTTGGGGTTTTTGGAGGGTTTTTTGAGGGATGGATTTGGGGTTTTTCTGGGGTTTTTTGGGGGATGGATTTGGGGTTTTTTGATGTTTTTTGAGGGATGGATTTGGGGTTTTTTTGAGGTTTTTTGAGGAATGGATTTGGAGTATTTTGGGGGATGGATTTGGGGTTTTTTGAGGGATGGATTTGGGGTTTTTGGGGGATGGATTTGGGGTTTTTTTGGGTTTTTTTGGGGTTTTTGGGGCTCCCTGACCCTGTTCCCCCTTCAGCCACGATGGAGGTGTCGGTGGGGACGGATTTGGGGTTTTTTTGGGGTTTTTTGAGGGACGGATTTGGGGTTTTTCTGGGGGTTTTTTGAGGGATGGATTTGGGGTATTTTGATGTTTTTTGAGGGATGGATTTGGGGTTTTTTTGGGGTTTTTGAGGGATGGATTTGGGGTTTTTCTGTGGGTTTTTGAGGGATGGATTTGGGGTTTTTTTGGGGTTTTTGAGGGATGGATTTGGGGTTTTTGGGGGATGGATTTGGGGTATTTTGGGGGTTTTTTGAGGGACGGATTTGGGGTTTTTCTGGGGTTTTTTGAGGGACGGATTTGGGGTTTTTCTGGGGCTTTTTTGAGGGATGGATTTGGGGTTTTTGAGGGATGGATTTGGGGTTTTTGAGGGATGGATTTGAGGTTTTGGGGGGATGGATTTGGGGTTTTTCTGGGGGTTTTTGAGGGATGGGTTTGGGGTTTTTTGAGGGATGGATTTGGGGTTTTTCTGGGGGTTTTTTGAGGGATGGATTTGGGGTTTTTCTCGGGTTTTTTTAGGAATGGATTTGGGGTATTTTGGGGGTTTTTTGAGGGACGGATTTGGGGTTTTTCTGGGGGTTTTTTAGGAATGGATTTGGGGTTTCTTTGGGGTTTTTGAGGAACAGATTTGGGGTTTTTCTGGGGTTTTTTGAGGGACGGATTTGGGGTTTTTCTGGGGTTTTTTGAGGGACGGATTTGGGGTTTTTCTGGGGGTTTTTGAGGGATGGATTTGGGGTTTTTCTGCGGTTTTTTGAGGGATGGATTTGGGTTTTTCTGTGGGTTTTTTGAGGGACGGATTTGGGGTTTTTCTGGGGTTTTTGAGGGACGGATTTGGGGTTTCTTTGGGGTTTTTTGAGGGACAGATTTGGGGTTTTTCTGGGGTTTTTGAGGAATGGACTTGGGGTTTTTCTGGGGGTTTTTTGAGGGATGGATTTGGGGTTTTTGGGGGATGGATTTGGGGTTTTTCTGGGGGTTTTTGAGGGATGGATTTGGGGTTTTTGAGGGATGGATTTGGGGTTTTGGGGGGTTTTTTGGGGGATGGATTTGGGGTTTTTGAGGGATGGATTTGGGGTTTTTCTGGGGGTTTTTTGAGGAATGGATTTGGGGTTTTTCTGGGGTTTTTTGAGGGACGGATTTGGGGTTTTTCTGGAGTTTTTTGAGGAATGGATTTGGGGTTTTTCTGGGGTTTTTTGAGGGATGGATTTGGGGTTTTTGAGGGATGGATTTGGGGTTTTTGAGGGATGGATTTGGGGTTTTGGGGGGATGGATTTGGGGTTTTTCTGGGGGTTTTTGAGGGATGGATTTGGGGTTTTTTGGGGGATGGATTTGGGGTATTTTGGGGGTTTTTTGGGGGATGGATTTGGGGTATTTTGGGGGTTTTTTGAGGGATGGATTTGGGGTATTTTGGGGGTTTTTTGAGGGATGGATTTGGGGTATTTTGGGGGTTTTTTGAGGGATGGATTTGGAGTTTTTTGAGGGATGGATTTGGAGTATTTTGGGGTTTTTTTTGAGGGACGGATTTGGGGTTTCTTCGGTGTTTTTTGAGGGATGGATTTGGGGTTTTGGGGGGATGGATTTGGGGTTTTTGAGGGATGGATTTGGGGGTTTTTTGGGGTTTTTGGGGCTCCTTGACCCCTTTTTCCCCTTCAGCCACGATGGAGGTGTCGGTGGGGACAGATTTGGGGTTTTTCTGTGGGTTTTTGAGGGATGGATTTGGGGTTTCTTTGGGGTTTTTGGGGGATGGATTTGGGGTTTTTCTGTGGGTTTTTGAGGGATGGATTTGGGGTTTCTTTGGGGTTTTTGGGGCTCCCTGACCCCTGTTCCCCCTTCAGCCACGATGGAGGTGTCGGTGGGGACGGCGGCGCTGGCGCTGGCGCTGCTGCTGCTGCCGCTGCTCTACGAGCGCTGCGGCTCCTTCCGCTTCTTCTGCAAGATGGGCTTCTACAACGGCTGGATCCTGCTGCTGGCCCTCGTGGCCATCCCGCTGTGCGCCCTGCGCGGCCGCGACGTCGAGAACATGAAGTCAGCGCGGCCGGGGGGGGGCTTGGGGGGGTTCGGGGGGGCTGAGGAGGGGGTTTGGGGTGGTTATGGGGGGTGGGGAGGGGGTTTGGGGGGTTTTGGGGGGCTGGGGAGGGGATTTGGGGTGGTTATGGGGGGCTGGGGAGGGGATTTGGGGGGCTGGGGAGGGGGTTTGGGGTGGTTATGGGGGTGGGGAGGGGGCTTGGGGTGGTTCTGGGGGGCTGGGGAGGGGATTTGGGGTGGTTATGGGGGGGTTTGGAGGGGATTTGGGGTGGTTATGGGGGTGGGGAGGGGGCTTGGGGTGGTTCTGGGCGTGGGGAGGGGCTTGGGGGGGTTCTGGGCGGCTGAGGAGGGGGTTTGGGGGGCTGGGGAGGGGGTTTAGGGTGGTTATGGGGAGATGGGGAGGGGGTTTGGGGGGCTGGGGAGGGGGTTTGGGGCGTGGGGAGGGGCTTGGGGGGGTTCTGGGCGGCTGAGGAGGGGGTTTGGGGGGCTGGGGAGGGGATTTGGGGGGGTTATGGGGGGCTGGGGAGGGGATTTGGGGGGGTTATGGGGCTGGGGAGGAGGTTTGGGGGGCTGGGGAGGGGGTTTGGGGGGGTTATGGGGGGATGGGGAGGGGATTTGGGGCGTGGGGAGGGGCTTGGGGCGGTTCTGGGGGGATGGGGAGCGGGTTTGGGGGGCTGGGGAGGGGATTTGGGGGGGTTATGGGGGGATGGGGAGGGGGTTTGGGGGGGTTCTCGGGGGATGGGGAGGGGATTTGGGGGGGTTATGGGGGGCTGGGGAGGGGATTTGGGGCGTGGGGAGGGGCTTGGGGGGGTTCTGGGCGGCTGGGGAGGGGATTTGGGGGGGTTCTCGGGGGATGGGGAGGGGATTTGGGGGGTTATGGGGGGGTGGGGAGGGGATTTAGGGGGCTGGGAAGGGGGTTTGGGGTGGTTATGGGGGTGGGGAGGGGGCTTGGGGTGGTTATGGGGGGCTGGGGAGGGGGTTTGGGGTGGTCGTGGGGTAGGTTTGGGGCGGTTATGGGGCGGTTATGGGGCAGTTCTGGGGCTGTTATGGGGCAGTTCTGGGGCAGTTATGGGGCAGTTCTGGGGCTGTTATGGGGCAGTTCTGGGGCGGTTCTGGGGCTGTTATGGGGCAGTTATGGAGCAGTTCTGGGGCGGTTATGGGGCAGTGATGGGGCGGTTCTGGGGCAGTTCTGGGGCAGTTATGGGGCTGTTATGGGGCAGTGATGGGGCGGTTCTGGGGCAGTTCTGGGGCTGTTCTGGGGCGGTTATGGGGCAGTTATGGGGTGGTTATGGGGCGATTATGGGGCAGTTCTGGGGCGGTTATGGGGCAGTTATGGAGCAGTTCTGGGGCTGTTATGGGGCAGTTCTGGGGCTGTTATGGGGCAGTTATGGAGCAGTTCTGGGGCTGTTATGGGGCAGTTCTGGGGCGGTTATGGGGCAGTTCTGGGGCTGTTATGGGGCGGTTATGGGGCGGTTCTGGGGCAGTTCTGGGGCAGTTCTGGGGCAGTTCTGGGGCGGTTCTGGGGCAGTTCTGGGGCTGTTATGGGGCAGTTATGGGGCGCCGTGGGGCTGAGCCCCCCGTGCCCCCAGGATCATCCGCGGGCTGATGCAGCACGTGAAGCGGCTCTACGGGATCCGCATGGTGGTCAGGGGGGCCCAGCACTTCCCCCCCCGGCAGCCCTACGTGGTGGTCAGCAACCACCAGAGCTCGCTGGACCTGCTGGGTATGGGGCTGCCCCATAGATCCTGACCCACAGATCGCTGCCCCATAGAGCCCTGACCCCATAGAGTGACCATAGAGCCTGACCCCATAGAGCCCTGACCCCATAGAGTGACCAATGCCAGCCCTACGTGGTGGTCAGCAACCACCAGAGCTCGCTGGACCTGCTGGGTATAGGGCTGCCCCATAGATCCTGACCCACAGATCCCTGCCCCATAGATCCTGCCCCATAGATCCCTGCCCCACAGACTCCTGCCCCGCAGAGTGATCCTTAGCCTGTCCCACAGACCCCTGACCCCACAGACCCCTGACCCCACAGACCCCTGACCCCACAGTGTGACCCACAGCGTGCCCCACAGACCCCTGACCCCACAGAGTGACCCACAGCATGCCCCACAGACCCCTGACCCCACAGTGTGCCCCTCAGCGTGCCCCACAGACCCCTGACCCCACAGAGTGACCCACAGCGTGCCCCACAGACCCCTGACCCCACAGTGTGCCCCTCAGCCTGCCCCACAGACCCCTGACCCCGCGGAGTGACCCACAGCGTGCCCCACAGACCCCTGACCCCACAGTGTGACCCACAGCGTGCCCCACAGACCCCTGACCCCACGGAGTGACCCACAGCATGCCCCACAGACCCCTGACCCCACAGCCTGCCCCACAGACCCCTGACCCCACGGAGTGACCCACAGCGTGCCCCACAGACCCCTGACCCCACAGAGTGACCCACAGCGTGCCCCACAGACCCCTGACCCCGCAGCCACACCGGTGCCCTGACCCCAAACCCCCCAGCCCCATACCCCACACCCCGCCCCACGGCTGCCCCACGGCTGCCCCACGGCTGCCCCACGGCTGCCCCACGGCCCGCAGGGATGATGGAGGTGCTGCCCGATCGCTGCGTGCCCATCGCCAAGCGGGAGCTGCTCTACATGGGCGCCGTGGGCGTCGCCTGCTGGCTCGGGGGCATCATCTTCATCGACCGCAAGCGCACGCACGACGCCATCAGCGTCATGGCCGAGGCCGCGCACACCATGCTCAGCCAGGACGTGCGTGGGGCGCCTGTGGGGCGGCTGTGGGGCTGGTTCTGGGGTGGCTGTGGGGCTGACTCTGGGGTGGTTGTGGGGCGGTTGTGGGGCTGACTCTGGGGTGGTTCTGGGGTGGCCGTGGGGCTGGTTCTGGGGTGGTTGTGGGGCTGATTCTGGGGTGGTTGTGGGGCTGATTCTGGGGTGGCTGTGGGGCTGACTCTGGGGTGGCCGTGGGGCTGACTCTGGGGTGGTTGTGGGGCTGGTTCTGGGGTGGTTGTGGGGCTGATTCTGGGGTGGTTGTGGGGCGGTTGTGGGGCTGATTCTGGGGTGGTTGTGGGGCTGGTTCTGGGGTGGCTGTGGGGCTGATTCTGGGGTGGTTGTGGGGCGGTTGTGGGGCTGACTCTGGGGTGGTTGTGGGGCTGACTCTGGGGTGGTTGTGGGGCTGGTTCTGGGGTGGCCGTGGGGCTGACTCTGGGGTGGTTGTGGGGCGGTTGTGGGGCTGATTCTGGGGTGGTTGTGGGGCGGTTGTGGGGCTGACTCTGGGGTGGTTGTGGGGCGGTTGTGGGGCTGATTCTGGGGTGGTTGTGGGGCTGGTTCTGGGGTGGCTGTGGGGCTGATTCTGGGGTGGTTGTGGGGCGGTTGTGGGGCTGACTCTGGGGTGGTTGTGGGGCTGACTCTGGGGTGGTTGTGGGGCTGGTTCTGGGGTGGCCGTGGGGCTGACTCTGGGGTGGTTGTGGGGCGGTTGTGGGGCTGATTCTGGGGTGGTTGTGGGGCGGTTGTGGGGCTGACTCTGGGGTGGTTGTGGGGCTGATTCTGGGGTGGCTGTGGGGCGGTTGTGGGGCTGACTCTGGGGTGGTTGTGGGGCTGGTTGTGGGGTGGCTGTGGGGTGGATGTGGGGAGGACATGGGGCTGGTTGTGGGGTGGCTGTGGGGCTGATTCTGGGGTGGTTGTGGGGCTGATTCTGGGGTGGTTGTGGGGCGGTTGTGGGGCTGACTCTGGGGCGGTTGTGGGGCTGATTCTGGGGTGGTTGTGGGGCGGTTGTGGGGCTGATTCTGGGGTGGCTGTGGGGCTGATTCTGGGGTGGCTGTGGGGTGGTTGTGGGGCTGATTCTGGGGTGGTTGTGGGGCTGATTCTGGGGTGGCTGTGGGGCTGGTTCTGGGGTGGCCGTGGGGTGGATGTGGGGCGAGTGTGGGGTGGATGTGGGGCTGGTTGTGGGGATGGCCATGAGGTGGCTGTGGGGTTGGCAGTGGGGCGGGTGTGGGGTGGCCGTGGGGCGGTTGTGGGGCTGACTCTGGGGTGGCTGTGGGGCTGGCAGTGGGCTGGCTGTGGGGTAGATGTGGGGTGGCTGTGGGGCTGATTCTGGGGTGGTTGTGGGGCTGACTCTGGGGTGGCTGTGGGGCTGGCTGTGGGGTGTCCATGGAGTGGCTGTGGGGCGGCCACGGGACTGATTCTAGGGCGGCTGTGGGGCTGGCCATGGGGCCGGCCACGGGGCTGGCCATGGGGCTGGCTATAGGGCTGGCCATGGGGCAGCTGTGGGGCCGGCCATGGGGCTGGCTATAGGGTTGGCCATAGCGCTGGCCATGGGGCTGGCCATGGGGCCGGCCATAGCGCTGGCCATGGGGCTGGCCATGGGGCCGGCCATAGCGCTGGCAATAGCGCTGGCCATGGGGCTGGCTATGGGGCTGGCCATGGGGCTGGCCATAGGGCTGGCTATGGGGCTGGCCATAGGGCTGGTTATGGGGCTGGCCATGGGACCGGCCATAGGGCTGGCCATGGGGCTGGCCATAGGGCTGGTTATGGGGCTGGCCATAGGGTTGGCTATGGGGCTGGCCATGGGGCTGGCCATGGGGCCGGCCGCTCGCGGGGAAGCCCCGCAGGGGGGTGCGCGGCCAATGGAGCCCGCGGGGATGTGGGGCAGCGAGGCCGTTCCTGCCCGGTTCCGTTGGCCGTGGGGCAGCGCCGGGCTCGCCGTGGGGCAGCCCCACACGCGGCCGTGCCCCACAGGTGCGGGTGTGGGTGTTCCCCGAGGGCACGCGCAACCACAGCGGCTCCATGCTGCCCTTCAAGCGCGGCGCCTTCCACCTCGCCGTGCAGGCCCAGGTACGTGGGGCGGCCGTGGGGCGGCCGTGGGGCGGCCGTGGGGCAGGACGGCCCTGCCTGACCCCCGCGCTGCCCCACAGGTCCCCGTCGTCCCCATCGTCATCTCGTCCTACCAGCACTTCTACAGCAAACGGGAGCGCCGGTTCACGGCCGGTGAGGGGCGGCTGTGGGGCTGGGGGGGATGTGTGGGGCTGGGGGGGGTTCATGTGGGGCTGGGGGGGGTTCATGTGGGGTTGGGGGGGGCTTCTGTGGGGCTGGGGGCTGCCTGCTGGGACCCGTGGGGCTGGGAGGAGTAGGACATTGGGCCGTGTGGGGCTGGGGTCTCTGTGTGGGGCTGGGTCTCTGTGGGGCAGGGTCTCTGTGGGGCAGGGTCTCTGTGGGGCAGGGTTTCCCTATGGGGCAGGGTCTCTATGGGGCAGGGTGTCCGTGTGGGGCAGGGTCTCTGTGGGGCAGGGTCTCTGTGTGGGGCAGGGTCTCTGTGGGGCAGGGTCTCTGTGGGGCAGGGTCTCTGTGGGGCAGGGGTTTCCCTATGGGGCAGGGTGTCCGTGTGGGGCAGGGTTTCTCTATGGGGCAGGGTTTCCCTATGGGGCAGGGTCTCTATGGGGCAGGGTCTCTGTGGGGCAGGGTTTCCCTATGGGGCAGGGTCTCTATGGGGCAGGGTCTCTGTGGGGCAGGGTTTCTCTATGGGGCAGGGTTTCCCTATGGGGCAGGGTTTCCCTGTGGGGCAGGGTCTCTGTGTGGGGCAGGGTGTCCGTGTGGGGCAGGGGTTTCCCTATGGGGCAGGGTCTCTGTGGGGCAGGGTCTCTATGGGGCAGGGTCTCTGTGGGGCAGGGTCTCCCTATGGGGCAGGGCTTCCCTATGGGGCAGGGTCTCCATGTGGGACAGGGTCTCTGTGGGGCAGGGTTTCCCTATGGGGCAGGGTCTCTATGGGGCAGGGTTTCTCTATGGGGCAGGGTCTCTATGGGGCAGGGTTTCTCTATGGGGCAGGGTTTCCCTATGGGGCAGGGTGTCCGTGTGGGGCAGGGTTTCTATGGGGCAGGGTCTCTATGGGGCAGGGTTTCCCTATGGGGCAGGGTGTCCGTGTGGGGCAGGGTCTCTATGGGGCAGGGTTTCCCTATGGGGCAGGGTCTCCCTATGGGGCAGGGGTTTCCCTATGGGGCAGGGTTTCCCTATGGGGCAGGGTTTCTCTATGGGGCAGGGTGTCCCTATGGGGCAGGGTGTCCGTGTGGGGCAGGGTTTCCCTATGGGGCAGGGTTTCCCTATGGGGCAGGGTCTCTATGGGGCAGGGTTTCTCTATGGGGCAGGGTTTCTCTATGGGGCAGGGTCTCTATGGGGCAGGGTGTCCGTGTGGGGCAGGGTCTCTGTGGGGCAGGGTCTCTGTGGGGCAGGGGTTTCCCTATGGGATGGGGTCTCGGTGTGGGGCAGGGTCTCGGTGTGGGGCAGGGTCTCCGTGTGGGGCAGGGTCTCTATGGGGCAGGGTTTCCCTATGGGGCAGGGTCTCTGTGGGGCAGGGTTTCCCTATGGGGCAGGGTGTCCGTGTGGGGCAGGGTTTCTCTATGGGGCAGGGGTTTCTCTATGGGGCAGGGTTTCCCTATGGGGCAGGGTTTCCCTATGGGGCAGGGTCTCTATGGGGCAGGGTTTCTCTATGGGGCAGGGTTTCCCTATGGGGCAGGGTGTCCGTGTGGGGCAGGGTCTCTATGGGGCAGGGTTTCCCTATGGGGCAGCCCCCGACCCGCGCCCCCCAGGGCAGTGCGTGATCCAGGTGCTGCCGCCGCTGCCCACGCGGGGCCTGGGCCCGGCCGATGTCCCCGCGCTGACCGAGCGCGTCCGCGCCGCCATGCTGGACGCCTTCGAGGCCCTGTCGGCCGAGCTGCGCCCCACGGCGACCCACGGCGACCCACGGAGTGACCCACGGAGTGACCCACGGAGTGACCGCCAGAGTGACCCATGGAGTGACCCACGGAGTGACCCACGGAGCCCCGCGGCGACCCACGGAGCCCCACGGAGTGACCCACGGAGGGACTCATGGAGTGACCAACAGAGTGACCCTCGGAGTGACCGACAGAGCCCCGTGGCGACCTGCAGTGACCCACGGAGTGACCCATGGAGTGACCCACGGAGCGCCACGGCGACCAATGGCGATCCACGGAGTGACCCATGGAGTGACCCATGGAGTGACCCACAGAGCGATTCACGGAGTGACCAACAGAGTGACCCACAGAGTGACCCACGGAGTGACCAATGGAGCCCCATGGCGACCCGCAGTGACCCACGGAGTGACCCACGGAGCCTCACGGCCACCCAGAGTGACCCCGAGAGCCCCACGGGGAGCCCGAGTGACCCACGGAGTGACCAACGGAGTGACCCACGGCCACCCACAGCCACCTGGAGTGACCCCCAGAGCCCCACGGGGAGCCCGAGTGACCCACGGAGCGACCCCTGGAGCAACCCACGGAGTGACCCCCAGAGCGACCCACGGAGTGACCCCTTGAGCAACCCACGGAGTGACCCACGGAGTGACCCACGGAGTGACCCACGGCCACCCACGGGGACTCAGAGCGACCCCCAGAGCCCCACGGCGACCCAGAGTGACCCACGGAGCGACCCCAGGAGTGACCCCTGGAGCAACCCACGGCCCCCCACGGCCACCCAGAGTGACCCCTGGAGCGACCCACGGCCACCCACAGCCACCCGGAGTGACCCGCAGAGCCCCACGGAGCCCTGGAGTGACCCCCAGCGTCCGGCGGCGACCCAGAGCGACCCAGAGCGTTCCACGGTGCCCCACGGGGGGACCCCGCAGTGACCCCCGGCCCTGCAGCCCCACGGGGGAGGCGGCAGTGGGGCAGGAGCTGAGACACGAGTGGGGCACGGACTGAGCCCCGAGTGGGGCCTGGAGTGACCCCCAAGTGCAACATGGAGCGGCTGCCAGTGGGTCTGGGATCATCCACCAGTGGGGCAGGCACTGACCCCCAAGTGGGGCTTGGAGTGACCCCCAAGTGGGGCTTGGAGTGACCCCCAAGTGAGGCCACAGCTGACCCCGCCGTGGGGCAGGCACTGACCCCCAAGTCGGACACGGTTTGACCCCTAAATGAGGCCACAATCAACCCCCATATGGGGCAAGGATTGACCCCCAAGTGGGGCTTGGATTGACCCTCAAGTGAGGCCACAGCTGACCCCTGAGTGGGGCCTGGACTGACCCCTAAGTGGGGCCCACAGTGACCCCCAAATGGGCCTGGACTGACCCCCAAGTGGGGCCCACAGTGACCCCCAAGTGAGGCCTGGACTGACCCCTAAGTGGGGCTCACACTGACCCCCAAGTGAGGCCACAACTGACCCCTGAGTGGGGCCCAGACTGACCCCTAAGTGGGGCCACAATCGACCCCCAAGTGGAGCCTGGACTAGCCCCTAACTCGGCCACGGTCTGACCCCCAAGTGAGGCCACAATCGACCCCCAAGTGGGGCCCGGACTGGACCCCAAAGTGGGGCCTGGACTGACCCCCAAGTGGGGCCCGGACTGGCCCCATAGCGGGACCACGCTGGGACCCCCAAGTGGGGCCCCTCCCCCCAGGGCCTGACCCTCGGCCAGGGCGTGGCCGTGTGGGGGAGGGGCGTGGCCGGGGATGGGCGTGGCCGGTTCTGATTGGCTGCTGCAGCCAAGCCCCGCCCCTTCGATGCCGTGTATTTATTTTGGGGTGGGGGACGTGGATTTTGCCAAATTTCCCTCCTGGCCCTGCTCGGGGCCCCCCCCCCCCAAGCTTTTAATAAAACCCCCCCCCCCCAAAAAAAAATCCTTTCCCTCCCCCCCCCAAAAAAAAAAAAAAAAAAATCGTGGGGTGGCGTGACGTCATCGGGGCGGGGATGACGTCATTGGGGGGGGTCCTGAGGGTTTGGGGCACCCCCACCCCCTCTGGGGGGGGGTCTCGGGGGCCGGGACAAATTCCCCTTTTCCCACCAGATTTCACCCAAATCCCCCCTTTTCCCCCCCCCCTGGATTTGTTTGGGCTGCAGTTCCCCCTCCCCCACGCCATTTTTGGGTTGGGATGTGGGGATTTGGGGATTTTCCGGGTTCTTCTCCGTGGGTTTGGGAAGGGTGGGGGTGGGGGGGGGGGATAATTTTTGGCAACCGAAAGCTTTTCTGACCCTAAAAAGAAAATCCCGTTTTCACCCCATTTTCAAACGCCACCAATTCCCAACCGAAAACCGCCTCAAAACGCGGGAAAAACACCCCGAGAAAATGGGGAGAATCCCACCAAAAACCCAACGGGCGCCGCAATCCCCAAACACCAAAACCCACCCAAAAAACCCAACCCAAAGCCACCAAAAAACCAACCAAAACCAGCAAAAAAACCCAACCAAACCCACCAAAAAAACCCGACCCAAAGCCACCAAAAAACCAACCAAAACCAGCAAAAAAACCCTAAAATCAACCAAAAAAACCAAACCAAAACCCACAAAAAAACCCAACCAAAACCAGCAAAAAAACTCAACCCAACCCACCAAAAAACCCCAACCAAACTCACCAAAAAACCCCAAAATCCACCAAAAAAACCCAACCAAACGCAGCAAAAAACCCCAACCAAACCCACCAAAAAACCAACCAAAACCACCAAAAAAACCAACCAAAACCAGCAAGAAATCCCCAAAATCAACCAAAAAAACCAACTAAACCCACCAAAAAAAAAAAAAACACCAAAAAAACCCCAAAATCAACCAAAAAAACCAACTAAACCCACCAAAAAAAAAAAAAAAAAAACACCAAAAAAACCCCAAAATCAACCAAAAAAACCAACCAAACCCACCAAAAAAAACACAACCCACCAAAAAAACCCAAAATCAACCAAAAAAACAAAACCCAACCAAAAAACCCCAACCCAAACCCACCAAAAAAACCAACCCAAAACCCACCAAAAAACAACCCAAACCCACCAAAAACCCAAAACCCACCAAAAAAACCCCCAAACCCACTACAAAAAACCAACCAAAACCCACCAAAAAGAAACCAAAACCAAACAAAAAACCCCCAAAACTCACAAAAAAACCCCCAACCAAACTCACCAAAAAAACCAACCCAAAACACCCCAAAAAAACCCAAACCCGACAAAAAAAAAACCCCTAAAGGCACCAAAAAGACCCCCAAAACCCACCAAAAAAACCCCAAACCCACTCAGGAAAACCCAAACCCACCGAAAAAACCACAACCAAAACACACTAAAAAAACCCCAAACCACCAAAACCCAACCCAAACCCACAGAAAAAAAACCCCAAACTCGAAAAAAATCCAACCAAAACCCACCCAAAAAAAAAGCCAAAACCCAAGCAAAAAACCCCCAAAACCTACCAAGAAAAACCAACCAAACCCACTAAAAAAACCCCAAACCCACCAAAAAAAAATCCCCAAACCCACCAAAAAGAAACCAACCAAAACCCAGCAAAAAAAACCACAACCAAAACCCACCAAAAAAACCCCAAAGCCACCAAAAAAAGGCCCAAACTCAAAGAAAAAAAACCAACCAAAACCCACCAAAAAAGAAACCAAAACGAAACAAAACCCCAAACCTACAAAACAACCCCCCAAATCCACCAAAGAAACCCCAAACCCACAAAAAAACCCCCAAAACCCACCAAAAAAAAAAAAAAAACAACAACCCAACAAATCCCAAACAACACTTCTTATTCCAAACTTTCCAGCAATTTTGTTTTTTCCTTCTTTTTCCGTTTCTGTACACAACCCCCAAATCCGAAACCCCAAATCATCCCAAACCCCAAATCATCCCAAATCACCCCAAATCATCCCAAACTCCAAATCATCCTAAATCCCAAATCATCCCAAACCCCAAATCATCCCAAATCATCCTAAACCCCAAATCATCCCAAATCATCCCAAATCATCCCAAATCATCCTAAACCCCAAATCATCCTAAATCATCCCAAATCATCCCAAACCCCAAATCACCCCAAATCACCCCAAATCATCCTAAATCATCCTAAACCCCAAATCATCCCAAACCCCAAATCATCCTAAATCCCAAATCATCCTAAATCATCCCAAATCATCCCAAATCATCCCAAATCATCCTAAACCCCAAATCATCCCAAATCACCCCAAATCATCCTAAACCCCAAATCATCCCAAACCCCAAATCATCCTAAATCATCCCAAATCATCCCAAACTCCAAATCATCCTAAATCATCCCAAATCATCCCAAACCCCAAATCATCCTAAATCATCCCAAATCATCCCAAACTCCAAATCATCCTAAATCCCAAATCATCCCAAATCATCCTAAATCCCAAATCATCCCAAACCCCAAATCATCCCAAATTCCAAATCATCCCAAACCCCAAATCATCCTAAATCATCCCAAATCATCCCAAATCATCCTAAACCCCAAATCATCCTAAATCATCCCAAATCATCCTAAATCCCAAATCATCCCAAATCACCCCAAATCATCCTAAACCCCAAATCATCCTAAATCATCCCAAATCATCCCAAATCATCCCAAACTCCAAATCATCCCAAACTCCAAATCATCCTAAATCCCAAATCATCCCAAATCATCCCAAACTCCAAATCATCCTAAATCCCAAATCATCCCAAACCCCAAATCATCCTAAATCATCCCAAATCATCCCAAATCATCCCAAACCCCAAATCATCCTAAACCCCAAATCATCCTAAATCATCCCAAACCCCAAATCATCCTAAATCCCAAATCATCCCAAATCATCCGAAATCATCCCAAATTCCAAATCATCCCAAATCATCCCAAATCATCCCAAACCCCAAATCATCCTAAATCATCCCAAATCATCCTAAACCCCAAATCATCCTAAATCACCCCAAATCATCCTAAATCCCAAATCCTCCCCTCAGCAGGGCTGGCTGGGGTAGGACCAGAGGGGCAGCGGGGTCCCCCCGGTCCCACCCCCGATCCCAGCCCCGATCCCAGCCCCGATCCCCGCCCCGGTACCGCCCCCGATCCTCCCGGTACCAGCCCCGATCCCACCCCCGATCCCAGCCCCGATCCCCGCCCCGGTACCGCCCCCGATCCTCCCGGTGCCAGCCCCGATCCCACCCCCGGTGCCCCCGATCCCACCCCCGGTGCCGCCCCCGATCCTCCCGATCCCAGCCCCGATCCCCCCGATCCCCGCCCCGGTGCCGCCCCCGATCCCCGCCCCGCTGCCCCCGGAGCCGCCGTGGGTTCTCTGGTGCCGCTTGTGGTGCGAGCTGCGGCTGAAGCTCTTCCCGCACACCCCGCACGCGTACGGCTTCTCTCCGGTGTGGATGCGCCGGTGCTGCGTCAGCGTGGATTTATCGGTGAAGCTCTTGCCGCAGTCGCCACACGCGTACGGCTTCTCGCCCGTGTGGATGCGCCGGTGGCGGATGAGGTTGGAGCTGACGTTGAAGCGCTTCCCGCAGTGGCCACACGCGTACGGCTTCTCGCCCGTGTGGATGCGCAGGTGTTTCACCAGGTCCGAGCTCTGGCTGAAGCTCTGCCAGCACTCGCCGCACGTGTTGGGGATGCCCAGAGACGCCGCTTTGATGCCACCACCACCACCATCATCATCATCATCATCGCCACCACCACCGGGGCCACCAGCGGGGCTCGCCTTCCTCCTCCTCCTCCTCCTCTGCTGCTGCTGCTGCTGCTGCTGCTGCTGCTGCTGCTGCTCCTTGGGCCGGCGGCTGAAGCTCTTCCCGCAGTCCACGCACTTGTAGGGCCGCTGCGCGGGGGGAACCGGCGGTGCCACGGCCCGCCCGCAGTCCCGGCAGCAGCCGGGGCCGGTCCCGGTGCCGGTGCCGGTGCCGGTGTCGGTGCCGGTGTCGGTGCCGGTGTGAGCGCGGCGGTGCCGCACCAGCTGCGCGCTCAGCCCGAAGCTCTTCCCGCACTCGAGGCAGGTGAAGGCTCCGGGAGCCCGCTGGTCACCGGTGCGGTGCTGCTGCTGGTCAGCGCCCTGCTCGCCATGCCCGTCCTTGTGGTCAGCGCGGTCGCCCTGGCTGACCCATCGTTGACCGCCGCTGTGGTTGCCTTTGTGGCTATCACCTCCGCCGCCACGCTCCCGTTGCCCGGGGCTAGCCCGCTGACCACTGCCGCTGTGGTCACTCCTCCGTCCGGCGCCGCCGTGGCCACGCCGGTGCTCGGCCAGGGCCGCGCTGCGGGCGAAGCTTTTGCCGCACTCCACGCAGATGTTGGGGTGCTCCGCGCCCCCCGCCCGCTGCCGCACCGCCACCGTCTCCTTCCTCTTCCGACCCCCGCGCCCCCGCGGACCCCCGGGCCCCTCCGCCCGCTCCGGGGGTCCCTCCGAGCCCCCTCCCGCCGCCCCCCCCCCTCCACGGCAGCGCTTCGGCGACATCGCCGCCGCCCCCTCCCCACCACCCCCCCCAAGTCCCCCCTCGGTGGCGAACGCGCCCCCCCCCCCCCCGTCCCCTCCCCTTCACCCCCCGACCCAAAACTCCGAATCCTTTGGGGGGGAGGGGGTGGGTGGGGGGCCGCGACCCCCGGCGCTCCCCCCCGCTCGCTCCGGGCGCTGTCGCCGCGGCCGCCCGGACAATGGAGGAGGAGGAGGAGGAGGAGGAGGAGGAGGAGGAGGAGGAGGCGGCGGCGCTGACCCAGGAAGTTCAACCCCCGGGGGCTGCTCGGAGGAAGGCGAAAAAAAAAAAAGGGGGGGGGGGGCGTGAGGAGGGAGACCCCCGGGCCCAGCCCCGCCTCGCCGCCCCCTCCCCCCAAAACCCTCCCCAGACCCCTCTTTGGGGGGCCCCATTCCCGTCCCTTTGGTCGCCCCCCACCCCCCCCCCACCTCCCGATGATTTCAGTCCCGGGGGGGGGAGGGGAAGGACACGAGGGGACCCTCCCGGAGCTGCGGACCCCCCCCCCCCCCTCAACCCTCACCCCTCGATATTTTGGGGCGGGGGGCACAGATCCCACGGGCAGCGAACATGGACAATTCTTTACTGAGCACGGGAAGGGCGGGGGTCGCTCCTGGGGGGGCTCTGCCAGCACCGGGATCACCCCCAGGGACACTTCGGGGTCACCCCGCCCCCCACCCCCCTCATTTTCCCCCCCCCTTCCTCTTTATCCACCCCCCCATCCCACCCCCTCCCCCCCCCCCTTAAAAGGCTCCCCCGGTGGGGGAGGGGGCGCGGGGTCCCCGCAGCTCCGGGATCGAGGAATTCCCGAGGGTCCGGGGGTCCCCGAGGAATCCCCGCCCCCCCCCCCCCCACCACCCCCGACCCCCGACCCCCCCCCCCGGGCACGGAAATGTCCCCTCGAGTCCTTTCCCCTCCTGGCCCGGGGGGTCCCGGCTCTGGAAAGGTCCCGGTTTTGGGGAGATCCCGGTTCTGGACGGCTCCCGCTTCTGGAAGGGTCCCGGTTCCGGCGGTTTCCAGCTCCCGGTTCTGTCTCCAGAGAGCTCCAGAAGGGTCCCGGCTCTTCTCGCAGCGGCTCTGGAGAGCTCCCGGCTCCGGTTCCGGCACCTCCGGGCTCGGCTCCAGAGGGCTCCTGGTTCCGGAGGATTCCCGGTTTTGGAGAGCTCCTGGTTCCGGAGGATTCCCGGTTTTGGAGAGCTCCCGGTTCCGGAGGATTCCCGGTTTTGGAGAGCTCCCGGTTCCGGAGGATTCCCGGTTTTGGAGAGCTCCCGGTTCCGGAGGATTCCCGGTTTTGGAGAGCTCCCGGTTCCGGAGGATTCCCGGTTTTGGAGAGCTCCCGGTTCCCGTTCCGGCACCTCCGGGGCTCGGCTCCAGAGAGCTCCCGGTTCCAGACGATTCCCGTTTCTGGAAAGGTCCCGCTCCCGTTCCCGGCGGTTTCCCGCTCCCGGTTCTGTCTCCGGAGGGCTCCCGGCTTTCCTCCCCCCGGTGCCGGTGCCGGTGCCGGCCCTAGCCCAGGTGCACCCGCTGGTGCCGGATGAGCGCGGAGCTGCCGCCGAAGGCTTTGCCGCAGTCGCCACAGGTGTAGGGCTTGTCGCCAGCGTGGCCGCGCAGGTGCGCCAGGAGCGCGGGGCCCTCGGCGAACGCCAGCCCGCACCGTGGGCAACTGTGCCCGGGGGGCTCCGAGCCGTGGCCCCGCTGGTGCCGCAGCAGCGCCGCGCTCTCCGGGAAGCTCTTCCCGCACCGCGAGCACGGCAACGGCTTCTTCTTCCTCCTCCTCTTCTTGCCCTCCTCCTCCTCCTCCTCCTCCTCCTTCTCCTGCTGCTGCTGCTGCTGCTCGTGGCCACCGTGGCCACCGTGGCCGCGGCGGTGCTTGAGGAAGGCCGAGCTGTAGCTGAAGCTCTTGCCGCACTCGCCGCAGGTGTAGGGCCGCTCGCCCAGGTGCGTCCGCAGGTGCGCGCTGAGGTTGGAGCTGCGGCTGAAGCTCTTGCCGCACTCGCCGCAGCTGTAGGGCCGCTCGCCCGTGTGGACGCGCTGGTGCACGGCCAGGTCCGAGCTCCAGCCGAAGCTCTTGCCGCACTTGCCGCAGCTGAAGGGCCGCTGGCCCGAGTGCAGCCGCTGGTGCTTGGCCAGCTCGGAGACGTGGCCGAAGCCCTTCCCGCAGTGGCCGCAGCGGTGCGGCCGCTCGCCCGAGTGCAGCCGCTGGTGCGCGTTGCGGTTGGAGCTGCGGGTGAAGCTCTTCCCGCAGTCCAGGCACTTGTAGGGCTTCTCGGCGGCCCGGGGGAAGCTCCGCTCGCAGCGCCCGCAGCTCCTCGGCGGCCCCGCCCGGCCTCGCCCGCGGCGACCCCCGCGCCCCCCGCCCCGAGCGCCGCGGCCCGGGGGGAGCCCCGGGGGCAACCGAGGGTCCCAAGGGGGCGGGCAGGGGTCGGCGAGGGAGGGCAGAGCTGCGGGAGCCCCGTCCTGCTCGGCTGCCCGGCACAGGAGGGCGTCCAGCTCGGGCAGCTCCGGGGATTCTTCCTCCTCCTCTTCCTCCTCCTCCTCGCTCGCCGTCGCGTCGTCTGCTGGGGCAGGCGGAAATTGGGGGGGGGGGACACAAAAAAGGGGAGCCCGGGATTTTGGGGAGGGGTCCCGGCTCACCTGCGGGGGCCACCCTGAGGATCTCCCACTCCTTGGAGTCGTTGGGGTCGGGCACCCCCAGCTCCTCCTCGGGCTCCAGGCGGGACACGATGTTGGGTTTGGGGATGGGGAAATCTGCCCCAAAAAACAGAGAGGAAAAGCACAAAAATCGGCTTCGTTACGGCTCGGTCGGGGCTTTCGCGAGGGTTTGAATTTAAAATCGCGCGGGGTTGGTTTGGGGTTTTTTTTGGTTTTTTTTTTTTTGGGGGGGGGGGGGTTCGGGGGATGTTATTTCGGGGAGCGGTCGTTTTGGGGAGGGTGATTTTGGGGGGATGATTCCGGGGGCCCGACCCCCGCCTCACCCAGCAGGATCAGGGACTCGTAGTTCTCCTGCATGGTGCCGGCTCCGCCTCTCCCGAGCCCTGCAAGACACGGACACGGCGGGGGTCGGGCCGGGGGTCGGGGCGGGTCCCCCCCCCGGTACCGGCGATGCTCCGGGGGCCCGGGGCTCCCCCGGCCGCTCGGGGAAGCTCCGCCCGGGAGCCGGATGGAGCCGCCGCCGCTGACCCAGGAAGTTCAGCCCCTGCCGGCGGCAGCGCCTCCTCCTCCTCCTCCTCTTCCTCCTCGTGTTCTCCATCTTCATCCTCATCCCGCTCTCCTCCTCCTCCTCCTGCTGTTCTGCATCTTCATCCTCCTCCTCCTCCTCCTCGTGTTCTCCATCTTCATCCTCATCCCGCTCTCCTCCTCCTCCTCCTCGTGTTCTCCATCTTCATCCTCATCCTTCTCTCCTCCTCCTCCTATTCTCCATTCCCATCCCGCTCTCTTCCTCCTCCTCCTTTTCCTCTTCTCCATCGTCATCCTCATCCCCATCCCGCTCTCCTCCTCTTCTTCATCCCCATCCCTCTCTCTTCTTCCTCCTTCCCTCCTCCATCCTCATCCCGCTCTTCTCCTCCTCCTCCTCTTCTCTATCCTCAGCCCGCTCTCCTCCTCTTCTCCTCCTCTTCGTCCTCTTCTCCATCCCCATCCTGGTCTCTTCCTCCTCCATCCCTTTCTTTTCTCCCTCCTTCTCCCCTTCTCCATCTTCATCCTTCTCTCCTCCTCCTGTTCTCCATCTCCATCCTCATCCCGCTCTCCTCCTCCTCCTCTTCCTCCCCTCCTTCATCCCCATCCTGCTCTTTCCCGCTCCTCCTCCTCTCCTCCAGCCCTCGCTGGCTGCTCCAGGCTGGATGGGCAGACTGGGAGCACTGGGAAGGGGCCCCGGCTCGGGCCGCAGCCCCCGGGGCAGCTCCAAGGCTCCGCCAGCCGGGATGGAACGTGGGAGGGGCAGCAGGGCAAGGCCCGGGGCTGTCGGTGCCCAGGGGACACAAGGGACAGCGGGGGCACCTCACAAGCGTTCAACGCCAAAGAAATAAAATAATAAAGGAGACAAAAGCTGCAAAATCCGCGCCGCGATCGAGGCCCCGCCGCCACCGCAGCCATGTGGGGATGAGGCGGGACCGTCCCTCAGCGCCGCTCTGACCAATCAGCGCGCGAAGCCGAGGAGTGACGGGAGGTTCAGCCAATCGCAACGAGCGGTGGGCTTTGAGCGGGAAAATCAGCCAATGGGAGCGAGGGGCGGGCTGTGCACGGGGTGTATAAAAGGGTCCCTGAGGGGCGCGGAGCCGTCCCCAAAATGTCGGCAGAGGAACGGGGCTGGGCCGGGCCGGAGGCCGAGGAACCGCTGCGGGTGAGTCCGGGATGGAGCAGCGAGCCCCCGGCAGGAGCCCAGCCTGAGCGGGGGATGCCCGAGAGAGGACCCCGAGCCCGTGGGAAGCCCCCACAGAGCCACGGAAGTGGCTCCTGGCCCGTTCCTGAGGGATTCCGTCCTGTGACTCGCAGGATTTCCGTGTTCAGTTGTGAAATATCCTCCCCCTGAGGGAGGCCCTGGGCGTTCCCAGCTGAATTTGAGCCAATTTAATCGGGTTTGGGGGACACGGGCAGCGCTGGACGGACGCAGAGCGGGGCTGTGAGCCCCACCTGAGGCCCGGGCGCTCCCAAATCCCACCTTTGGAGCTGCTCCGCCTTCACCAGATGCCCCCCCAAAAAAGCCAAATTTAAGCCGAAAAAGGGGCTTTCCGAACTCCCGAATTTAGGGATGAAATTCAGACGGACGTGGCAGCAAA